>NC_064289.1:41765344-42133974 GCF_019186545.1 Solanum stenotomum | reverse complement strand
TCTCTTCTTCACTCAAGAACCCTAACTCTTACTCTTTTAAAATGGAACAAAAATGATCCACAATCAGCCTAACACAACAATATAACCTCAAAAGAAATGATTTGTGAAAAGATCAAAATGCCCTTAAATTTTCGGACGGACTCCCTGCCAACTGCCCGACTTTCAAAGGGCATAACTCGCTCATACGAACTCGGAATCGAGCAAACTCGGTGGTGTTGGAAAGATCGTTCCAAGGGATTTGTAAACATAACTGGAACTACTCCTGGATCATCCTGAGCTAGGAGTTATGACTGCTCAAAGTTGGCCAAAAACGTACTGATTTCCACACTTGGCCAAATTTCCAGATTCTGAATTTTTTCCAAAAATGACTACTTCCAATTTCAAGCTTCTTCATATTCATTTTAAATTGTCGGATGTTACAGCATATTTGGGAGAAGGTCAATACCGAAGTTAATTTCCCTTTTGGGAGGAATACTGGGTAGATCGTCTGGGAACAATTCCAGAAACTCATTCACAACATGGATCGACTCAAGAATAGGGGTTTCAGAATTCATATCCCTAACCCGAACAAAATGATATACTCATCCCTTAGAAATCATTTTTCCTAGCTTTAAGACAAGAAGCAAACTGACCATTAGACATAGAATTTTCTCATTTCCACTCTAGGACGTTTGGAAATTGAAACTTGACCACTCGGGTCATACAATCAACAGAAGCATAACGAGAATGGAGTCAATCCATACGAAGAATAACATCGAAATCTAACATATGAATCTCTAAAAGATCAACATGAGTGACTCTATGGTATTAGGAGACGGAACAGTTTCTATGGACACTCTTAGCCACAATAGATTTACCAATAGGTGTAGAGACATAAAAAGGATCTAACAACATATCTCGAAGAATATCAAACCTCATAACCACATATGGCGTCGCAAAATACACGGTAGCACCAGGATCAAGAAAAGCATAAACATTAAGATGAAAGACTTTCAACATAATGGTAACCACATCGGGAGAACCCTCTTGCACATGAATAGTTTCAAGTACATAAAATATGTTTTGCTTTGGTGCACTTGAACCTGAAATGCTAGACGGACCTTGTCTACCCTCCCTTCCCTTAGAATTAAGTGATGGACAATCCCTTATCTTATGACCAATATTACAACAACCAAAGCAACAATACGTACCGAGTAAGCATTCACCCTCATGCTTCATTTCACATCTAGCACAAGTAGATAATGTAGATCCACCACTATTTTCTCCTTGAGGCTTAGGGTTAGATAGCCTGTCTTTGTTGAACTTTGGAATCGGATCATTAGAGGAACCTTGAACGAAGGACCTTTGTCGGAATCTAGAATGACCATGTCCATCAGACCTTGAATGTGAAAAATCACCATCACTAGTTGTTGCCCTCTTTGCCTCCTTAGATCTTTCCTTAAGTTTCTCCTCTTCTATTTGTTGAGCATGTATTATTAGGTGAGAAATATCCATTTAACTAATGAGCATGGCCTTAAGACATTCCTTAACCACTATTTTGGACACACCCGAAATAAACTTACTCATCCTTACCCTAGGATCAACAACCATAGAAGTATCATATTTGGACAATTATGTGAATTTCAAAGCATACTCTTTTACACTCATATTCCCTTAAGTGTAAAAGAATCTATCAAGGAAAGCAACTTTGAGCTTTTCCCAATCAAGAGGACTCGTATCAACCGCCCTCTCTTCCTTCCGTTGGTTGAACCAAACTTGAGAAAGACCCTTAAGTTTATAAGCGACCGATACCACCTTTTCCACAGGCGTCACTCCCATGATCATCAATGCCTTATACACTTCCTAAGTGAACACGTAATGATTTTCCTCAACCTTGGAACCATGAAACTCCGGAGGATTCATCCTAGTGAAGTTCCTCACTCTAGTTGTTGTCGTACCCACATTTGGGTTCATGGGGACCATAACCTCCCTATTGGCTTGAGCTTTCATGGCTTGAGACTACACTTGAAAAGAGTCCCGAAACTCTATATTAGTCACTTGTTCAGCCAAAGGGTCGGCCAAAACTTGAGGAGCTTCTCGATCCACATTCTCATTCGTATTCCTTCTAATGTATGCTTTTCGAGGAACCATATCCTGAAAAGCATCATATAAGGATTAGGAGAGAGACATATATAATTACACTCTATCACAGACTTTATAGAGTAATAAAAGCAGTGAAGTTTCCTAAGTATCTTATACATAAATATTGCGCGGTTCACACTTATAATCTACTCAACGTGGCTTATGAGATATCCTAGGACCTCTCTAAACCTTGTGCTCTGAATACCAACTTGGTCACGACCCAAAGTATACCCTAGGCATAACATGGCGTATAGAACCCCGAGAGTCCCTACATGTCACGACCTAGGGCTACAGTCTAGATGTAACATGGCGTATAGGACCCCGAGAGGCCCCATACAGGACACTTAGCATTCATAACATAAGAAATAGATCAAAGTGGTTAAAGACAACATTTCAAGTCTAAATTTTTATAAAAGCAAAGCAGAAGTCTAAACACTTGTCTCAAAAGCCATCTAATACAATAGAATGAAATTGGCCCTAGCCCATAGATCATGTCCAAAAATTGAAAATAAGAAAGAAAAATATCATTGAAGCATGAGGACTCACCAAAGCTCGAAATCCCTCAAATCGACCTCTAGCCACAAAATTGAGAACCCTGACTGCCAGACCCTATATTTTGGGAAATGTAGGCAAGAGTATATGTTAGTACAAAACAATGTACCAAGTATGATAGCCATACATATAAACATTTAGGTCATGCTAAAATAGGACATTTCATGAACATGCAATGATCAAGCTAAAACATAAAACTTGACGGTTAAAAAGCTTAAGCCATAAAACATGATCAATACAAATGAACATCATCTTAAAACATACTTACAATACTTCTTGAAGTAACATTGGTTCATCATAACTTTATTTATTTGTGTGAAGTAGCCTTAACCGACATATATGACCATGTGAGCTAGCAACATGGAATATGGTGTCTACCCCACGCCAAAAAGGGGTGTCCTACTTCCCATGGTAAGGACCGTGAACTTCTAGCTATTGTGGATCCACTAGCTAATGTCTATCTAGACAATTCTATGTTGGCACATAGTTATGGGACGGGTAATTGCCACTTGTCCTCTCGGTACTAAGCTTAACTTCCAAGGAATAGTTATTGATCCTATTCATCTTAGCTCATGAACTAACATGGGTAATCTCCTTTTGTCATTACATCATGTGACATGGGTAATCGCCTCTTGTCATTCAATTAGAGAGCATGGGTAATCGCCTATTGCCTCATCATTAGCATAGCTTCTTAGCATTGGTTCATTTTATGTGATAAAGTCTTTCAACCCTAAGAACTCTTATCATGTGAGAAAACCTTTCGCAATTCATGCTTACATGTACATATGAGAAATTCCTTTCAACAACACAACAATAGCAACATCATTGATACTTCAATCTCAAAGCATCCTTAAAACATTTACATATAAGACATGCATAATTCCATAATTCACCTTTCAAGGTTCAAAACCCAATTTCAATCATCAACATCTAGAAGACATAGGCTAGACATAGGTTCATAGCAATTCATCATAAATTCATGTAATTCTATCAATTCATGCTTGATTTCATATAATCTTCTTTCATAATCTAAGACCCACATTATATGCTCATAATAGGAAAATATGAGAATTACATGGGTTCATCGGGATCACCATAAAAACATGAGATTAACTCAATTCATGCATCATAGATCATAAATCAATCAATTACATCAACAATTAAGAGAACCCATGACATAGAAGAAAACCCAAACTCAATTGGGGAATTCTAGGTTTGAAAATAGGAGAATTTGGGAACTCCGTGAATGGAAGGAATCCATGGATGAAAACTATCATTCCTCAATATCAATTGCTTATCTTTAATAGAGAAATTGAACACTTGACTTGCAAACCCTAGGTTGGACTCTTCTTCTTCAAGTTTTCTAGAGAGAGAAATATTTGGGCAAGAAGACTTGTTCTTCTTTTGTAAATTTGAGAGAATGATTTTAAATGGTGAAATTTTATAGTTAAAACATATATATATATATATAGGGGCTCTACACATAGTCAAAACGACATAGTATTAGGCTAGACTAAATAGGAAAAGACCCAACTGCCTCTAAGAAATAATTGTCGACCCAAACGATGCCTCAAGCTGACGGACCATGGTTTTACCGACGGTCCATCCTGCACGTCTATTGACCGGCGTCACAAACTGGGAATTGAGGCCCTGAACTACAGACCCTCAACCACGGACCATGGACCCAACGATGATCCATTGGTCGTGTCTGTGGTTCTGGGTATTCTAAGAAAAATTGGGTGACCATTCACGGACCAGACTTACGGTCAGTGGTTAGCGTCCGTCGGATGGCACAAGAAAATCTTGAAACTTTCTATTTGGACCTTTCTCGAATCCGAGGTGTTACATTATCTCCCCCTTGGGATCATTCATCCTCGAATGAGATTAAAGACATCCCAAGAAGAAAAAGACTATAAACTAGCAACCCATCATGCATGCAACTTCATCTAAATGCATACAACAAAGAAGGAACCTCGACTCCAAGCTAGAACATACTCAAAGCATCATAAGAAAGATAGGAACTAGACCTATCAGTCCAATATGCATGCAAACACATAATTGCACATATCCGAGGAGGAATCATGAAGTCTATATGCAACCCATACTAAATGCACATAAACATGTTGAAATCAACTAAGTAAACTCATTTCATCAAAACTTAAGCTTTTCATGAATCATGCATAGTAAGGAAATCATGGAAACATTTAAGACACATGATACCCACGGAATAACCATGAGGAGCTAATTACCTCAAGTTAGAGTAGGGGTAGATGGAAAGAGATGAGGATATCAGGACATCATATCGGCCTCGGCCTCTAAAGTAGCACCACCAACTAATTTATTCCTCCACAACACTTTCACCGAAGCAACTTCCTTATTTCTCAATTTCTTGACTTGCCGGTCCAAAATCTCAACTGAAACTTCTTCATAAGAAAGATTCTCCATAACCCCCAAAATTTCGAAGGAAACTACAGAGGTCGGATAACCAACACATTTCCTCAACATACAGACATGGAGAACCGGATGCACCGATGTCAATTCATTAGGCAATTCAAGTTCATAAGCAAACTTACCAACACACCTCAAAATCTTATATGGGCCCTACATATCGGGGACTAGGCTTCCCTTTCTTACCAAACCTCATTACACCCTTCATGGGTGAGATTTTCAAATATACCAATCATGAACATCAAACTCAAGACTCTTTTTGTCATATCAGCATATGTCTTTTGCCGATTTTGAGCGGTTTCCATCCTTTCTCTAATAAGTCAAACTTTTTTCATGGCCTCATGCACCAACTCAGGACCTATTAGGTCACTTTCACCCATATCAAACTAACCTATAGGGGATCTACACCTCCTACCATACAATGCCTCGATTGGGGCCATACCAATACTCGAGTGGTAACTATTTTTAAAAGTAAACTCAATCAATGGCAAATGGTCATCTCAATTACCCTTAAAATCAATCACACAAGCTCTCAACATGTCTTCTAAAGTTTGGATAGTACGCTCCGTTTGCCCATTGTTTTGTGAATGAAATATAGTACTAAGCTTAACACGAGTACCGAGACCTTTTAGGAAAGATCTCCAAAACTGAGAGGTGAATTGTGTACCACGATCAAAAATAATAGATCAAGGCACTCCATGTAACTTTACAATCTCTCTCAAGTACAACTTAGCATAATCCTCCACCGTAAAGGTAACCTTGACATGAATAAAATGAGCCAATTTCTTCATTCGATCTACTATGACCCAAATATAGTCATGTTGTCTCCGAGTGCGAGGCAAACCAACAATGAAGTCCATAGTCACATCTTCCCATTTCTAGGTAGGAATGCTAATGTCTTGGGACAAACCTCCCTGTGTCTGATGCTCAACTTTCACTTGTTGACAGTTAGGACAATTTGCCACAGATCCCGCAATATCTCTTTTCATCCCATTCCACCAATAGATCTCCCTCAAGTCACAGTACATCTTGGTGGCTCCCATGTGAATAGAATACTGAGTACTATAGGCTTCTGACAAGATTTGTTCTCTCAATTCATCTATATTAGGAACACACAAACAACCTTGGTATCTATGTACACCATCTCCCCCTTGGGAGAAAGCCTCTACGAAATTTTTAAGCACCACTTCCCTCAATTCAGCCAAAATTGGATCAAGACCTTGCTTAGCTTTCACATCCGCCACAAAAGATGATTTGGAACCATTGTGGACCACAACACCACCCATGGTGGAGTCCACTAACTGAACACCCAACTGGGCCAATCTATGAACATCTCGAACCAACTCCTTCTTTTTTTCTTCAATATGAGCAACACTACCCATAGATAACACACTAAGAGCATCCGCCACCACATTCACTTTACCGGAATGATAGAGATCACTCATATCATAATTCTTCAATAACTCAAGCCACCTTCTTTGGCGAAGATTTAAATCCTTTTGATTAAACACATATTGCAAACTCTTACGATCGGTGAACACATCTACATGAACACCGTACAGATAGTGTCTCCAAATCTTTAAGGCAAAAACAACCGCCTCTAGTTCAAGGTCATAGGTAGGATAATTCTTCCCATGAATCCTAAGCTTCCTTGAAGCATAGGCAATAACCTTCCCATTTTACATAAGTACACACCTTAACCCAATTCTAGAGGCATCAAAATAAACCACAAAACCATCGGTCCCTTCTGGTAAAGTCAACACCGGAGCAGAAGTAAGTCTATCCTTCAATTCTTGAAAACTCTTTTCACAAGCTTCGAACCAGATGAACTTAGCCTTCTTTTGCGTCAATGATGTTAATGGAGAGGGAATCAAAGAAAACCCCTCAACAAATCTTCTATAGTAACAAGCTAAACCCAAGAAACTTCTAATATCTCAAGGAAATAGAGGTCTAGGCCAACTCTTGACCGCATCCATCTTCCAAGGATCTACATCAATACTCTTACTTAAAACAATATGACCAAGAAAAGCTACGGACCTTGGCAAAAACTCACATTTGCTAAACTTTGCAAATAGTTGTTGGTCCTTGAGAATTTGAAACAAAATCCTCAAATGATCAATATGTTCATCCTCACTTCTCGAATAGATCAATATATCATCAATCAACACAATAAAAAACATGTCAAGATATTGTCTAAACACCCTATTCATCAAATCCATAAATGTTGCCGGAGCATTAGTCAAACCAAACGACATCACCAAAATCTCATAGTGACCATACCGAGTTCAGAAATCTGTTTTTGGAATGTCATCTTCCTTCACCCTCAACTGGTGATAACCCGACCGCAGTTCAATTTTAGAGAAGTAACTTACTTCTTGAAGTTGGTCTAACAAATCATCTATCCTTGGGAGAGGATACTTATTCTTAATGGTCACCTTGTTCGATTGACAATAGTCAATACACATACGGAGAGAACCATCTTTCTTTCTAACAAACAAAATTGAAGCACCCCATGGAGAGATACTCAATCGGATGAACCAACAAGTCTTTCAATTGTTCTTTCAACTTCTTTAGTTCTGCCGGAGCCATTCGGTAAGGAGGAATAGAAGTAGGTTGCGTATTTGGGAGAAGGTCAATACCAAAGTCTATTTCTCTTTAGGGAGAAATACCGGGAAAATCATCTGGGAATACTTCCAGAAACTCATTAACAACAGGGACCGACTCACGAGGAAGGGTTTCAGAATCCACATCCCTCACCCTAACTAGATGGTAAATGCAACACTTAGATATCATCTTTCTAGCTTTAAGATGAGACAAACTGGCCTTTAGGCATATAATTTCTCCCTTTCCACTCTAGGACAAACTCATTCAGAAACTAAAACTTGACTACATGATTTCTACAATCAATCGAGGAATAACATGAGTGCAACCAATACATGCCAAGGATAACATCAAAATCTAGCATATCAAGCTCTACCAAGTCAACAAGAGTAACTCTATGGGACAAGGAAACATGAAACTCTCTACAGACCGTTTTAGCCATAATAGAATCACCAACAGGAGTAGAGACTAAAAAAGGATCTAATTACACATTCGGAAGAATATCAAACCTCATAGCCACATATGGCATCACAAAAGACAAGGTAGCACCGAGATCAAGTAAAGTATAAACATCAAGTTTAAAGACTTTCAACATGCCGGTAACCACATCGGGAGAACCCTCTTGCTCACCACAAATCTGAAGTGCATAAAATATATTTTGTTTGGAGCATTGGAACCCAAACCACTTGGACCGGATGAAGGATTTGGTTGAGCCTTTCGGCGATTATCTCCTTCATTCTTAGCAACGAAAGGACAATCCCTTATCTTTTGTTCCATCTTACCACAACCAAAACAAGCATTGGAACCCGCTAGACATTTACCCTCATGTTTTATTCCACACA
Source organism: Solanum stenotomum (assembly GCF_019186545.1). Taxonomy (NCBI): domain Eukaryota; kingdom Viridiplantae; phylum Streptophyta; class Magnoliopsida; order Solanales; family Solanaceae; genus Solanum; species Solanum stenotomum. Next base: position 42,125,410 of record NC_064289.1, on the reverse strand, counting down.
TAGCACAAGTAGGAAATAAATACCCACTACCATTCCCTCCATGAGGCTTAGGGTTAGACACCCTATCCTTGTTGAACCTAGTGGGATCATTGGAGGAACCTTGATCGGAAAACCTTTGTCGAAATTTAGGACGACCATGTCCATCGGACCTTGCATGAGAGAAATTACCATCTCTGATTTTAGCCCTCTTTGCTTCCCTAGACTTATCCTTAAGTTTTTCCTCTTTGAATTGTTGAGCATGAACCATGAGATGAGAAATGTCCATGTCACTAACAAGTACGGCGGTACGACATTCTTTAACTACCATTTCTGACACACCTGAAACGAACTTACTCATCTTTGCCCTCGGATAGGCAACCATTGTAGGGGCATATCTAGATAATTGTGTGAACTCCAAAGCATACTCCTTCACACTCATACTTCCTTGATGAAAATTGATAAATTCAAGTACCTTTGCCTCCCTCATCTCAAGGGGAAAGAACATATAAAGGAAAGCAACTTTGAACTTTTCCTAATCAAGAGGACCCGCATCTTTCGGTCTCCCTTTTTTCCATTGGTTGAACCAAATTTAAGCAACACCTTTGAATTGATAAGCAGCCCACTCCTCCTTTTTCACAAGCGTCACTCCCAAGATGATCAACACCTTATAAATCTCATCAATGAACTCTTGAGGATCTTCATCAACCTTGGAACCATGAAACTCCAAAGGATTCATCCTAATGAATACCCTCACTCTAGATGCCGCCGTACCCACATTTGGGTTCACGGGAACTACTACCTCCTTATTGGCTTGGGCCGTCACTTCTTGAGCCAACACTTGAAAAGAAGCCCTAAACTCCTCATTAGTCACTTGCTCTGCCAACTCTTAGAAATTATTTTTCTAGGTTTAGGAAAAGAAACAAACTGACCCTTATACATAGAATTTTCCAATTTCCACTCTAGGACGGGCTCATTTGGAAATTGAAACTTGACCACTCGGGTCATACAATCAATAGAAGCATAACAAGAATGGAGTCAATCCATACCAAGAATAATATCGAAATCTAACATATCAATCTCTACAAGATCAACATGAGTGACTCTATGGTATTAGGAGACGGAAAAATTTCTATAAATTCTCTTAGCCACAATAGATTTACCAATAGGTGTAGCGACAGATAAAGGATCTAACAACACATCAGAAAGAATATCAAACCTCATAGCCACATATGGAATCACAAAATACAAGGTAGCACCAAGATCAAGCAAAGCATAAACATTAAGATGAAAGACTTTCAATATAATGGTAACCACATCGGGAGAACCCTCTTGCACATGACGAGTTTGAAGTGCATAAATATGTTTTGCTTTGGTGCACTTGAACCTGAACCGCTAGACGGAGCTTGTCTACCCTCTCTTCCCTTAGAATTAAGTGATAGACAATCCCTTATCTTATGACCTCTATTACCACAACCAAAGCAATCATAAGTACCGACTAAGCATTCACCCTCATGCTTCATTCCAAATATAGCACAGCTAGGTATTGTAGATCGACCACTGTTTCCTCCTTGAGCCTTAGGGTCAGACACCTTATCTTTGTTGAAGTTTGGAACCAGATCATTAGAGGAACCTTAACCGGAGGACCTCTGTCGGAATCTAGAATTACAATGTCCATCAGACCTTGAATGTGAAAAATCACCATCACCGGTCCTTGCCCTCTTTGCCTCTTTAGATCTTTCCTTAAGCTTCTCCTCTTCTATTTGTTGAGCATGTATTATTAGGTGAGAAATATCCATTTAATTAATGAAAATGGTGGTACGACATTCCTTAACCACCATTTTGGACAATCCCGAAACAAACTTACTCATCCTTACCCTAGGATCAACAACCATAGAAGGATCATATTTGGAAAATTGTGTGAACTTCAAAGCATACTCTTTCACACTCATATTCCCTTGATGAAGGTTAATGAACTCAAGAAATTTTGCCTCTCTCATCTCAAGGGGAAAGAATCGACCAAGGAAAGCAACTTTGAGTTTTTCCCAATCAAGAGGACTCGTATCAACCTCCCTTTCTTCCTTCCATTGATTGAACCAAACTTGAGAAACACCCTTAAGTTTATAAGCAACCGATTCCACCTTTTCCACCGACGTCACTCTTATGATCATCAAAACCTTATGCACTTCATAACTGAACACTTAAAGATTTTTCTCAACCTTGGAACCATGAAACTCCGGAGGATTCATCATTGTAAAGTTCCTCACTCTAGTTGTTGTCATACCAACATTTGGGTTCACGGGGACCACAATCTCCTTATTGACTTGAGCCAACACTTCAAAAGAAGCTCAAAACTCCGTATTAGTCACTTTTTCGGCCAAAGGGTCGGCCGAAACTTGAGGAGCTTCTCGATCCACATTCTCACCTGCATTCCTTTGAACATATTCTCTTCGACGAACCATATCTTGAAAAGAATCATATAAGGATTAGGAGAGAGACATATAGAGTTACACGCTATCACAAACTTTAGAGTAATAAAAGAAGTGGAGTTTCCTAAGCATCTTATAACCTTTTATTCATAAATGTGGCGCACTTCACACTTATGAACAAGAATCTACTCAATGTGGCTTATGAGATATCCTAGAACCTTTCTAAACCTTGTGCTCTGAATACCAATTTGGTCACGACCCAAAGTATACCCTAGGCATAACATGGTGTGTAGAACCCTGGGAGTCCCTGCATATCAATACCCAGGGGTACACCTTAGATGTAACATGGCGTATAGGACCCCAAAAGACCGCATACAAGCCACTTAGCATTCATAACATAGAAATAGATCAAAGGGGTCAAAGACAATATTTCAAGTCTAAAGTGTTATAAAAGCAAAGCGGAAGTCTAAACACTTGTCTCAATAGCCATCTAATTTAATAGATGAAATTGGGCCTAGCCCATACATTATTTCCAAAAATTGAAAATAACAAAATAAAACTAAGAACAATGAAATCCTTCCTCGAAGCATGAGGAATCACCGAATCTCACAATCCCTCAAATTGACCTCTAGCCATGAAACTAAAACCCTGACTATCTGACCCTACATTTGGGAAATGTAGACAAGAGTATGCAATGTTACAAAATAATGTACCAAGTATGATAGCTATTCATATAAACATTTAGGTCATGCTAAAATAGGACATTTTCATTAACATACAATGGTCAAGCTAAAACATAAAACTTGAGAGTTAAAAGAATAAGCCATAAAACATGATCAATACAAGTGAACATCATCTTGAAACATACTTACAATAGTTCTTGAAGTAACCTTTGTTCATCATAACTTTACTTGTTTGTCGAAAGTAGCCTTAACCGACATATAAGACCATGTGAGCTAGTAACATGGAATCCGGTGTCTACGCCACACCGAAAAGGGTGTCCTAGTTGCCACGGTAAGGACGTGAACTTCTAGCTATTGTGGATCCACTAGCTAATGTCTATCTAGACAATCCTATGTTAGCACATAGTTATGGAACATGGGTAATCATCACTTGTCCACTCTATACTAAGCTCAATTTCTACGGAATAGTTATTGATCCTATTCATCTTCGCTCATGAAGGAACATGGGTAATCGCCTCTTGTCCTTACATCATGTGACATGGGTAATCGCCTCTTGTCATTCAATTATAGAGCATGGGTAATCGCCTCTTGCCTCATTATTAGCATAGCTTCTTAGCATTGGTTCATTTTAGGTAACAAAGCCTTTCAACCCTAAGAATTCTTATCATGTGAGAAAACCTTTCACAATTCACACTTACATGTGCATATGAGAAATCCCTTTCAACAACACAACAATAACAACATCATTGATACTTCAATATCAAAGCATCCTTGAAACATTTACATAGATTTCATAAGACATGCATAATTCCACAATTCACCTTTCAAGGTTGAAAACCCATTTTCAATCACCAACATCTAGAAGACATAGGCTAGACATAGGTTCATAGCAATTCATCATAAATTCATGTGATTCCTTGATTTCATATAATCTTTTTTCATAATCCAAGACCCACATTATATGCTCATACTAGGAAAACATGGGTCCATGGGGGATCACCATAAGAACATGAGATTAACTCAATTCATGTATCATAGATCATAAATCAATCAATTAGATCGACAATTAAGAGAACCCATAACATAGAAGAAAACCCTAACTCAATTGGGGAATTCTAGCTTTGAAAATTGGAGAATTTTGGAACTCCATGAATCGAAGGAATCCATGGATGAAAAATACCATACCTCAATGCCAATTGCTTATCTTAAGTGGAGAAATTGGAAACTTGATTTGCAAACCCTAGGTTGGACTCTTCTTCTTCAAGTTTTCTAGAGAGAGAAATATTTGGGGAGGAAGACTTGTTCTTCTTTTGTAATTTGAGAAATGATTTTAAATGGGGAAATTTTAGAGTTAAAACATTTATATAGGGGTTCTAGACATAGACAAAATGACATAGTATTAGGCTATACTAATTAGGAAAAGACCCAACTGCCCCTAAGAAATAATTACCGACCCTAAACAGCGCCTCAGGCTAACATACCATGGTTTGACCAACAGTTTGTCTTGCACGTCATCGACCGCGTCAGAAGCTGGATATTGAGGCCCTGAACTACGGACCCTCAATCACGAATTGTGGAACAACGATGGTTCTTTGGTCGAGGCCATGGTTCTGGGTCTTCTGATCAAACTTGGGTGACCATTCATGGACCCACTTACGATCCATTGCTTAGTTCTCGGGCTGTGGTTGGCTTCCATCAGATAGCACCATAAAATCATGAAAGTTGTTATTTGGCCCTTTCTCGAATATGAGGTGTTACACTACACAAGCCACTTTGCATACATAACACAAGCTAATAGAAATAAAGATTTCAAATAAAATAGTCTTATATCATAAAAGCATTTTGACAAAGCGGAAGTACAACATAAGTCTTAGTAAGCTATTTAGTACATCAATAGATGTGATTGGGAAATAACCCATACATCACATACAAAGTCTGAAAACTGAAAATAAAGAAAGCCATAAAAGTGTTTCGGTCCTCGAGACATGAAGACTCGCTAATCTTCAAAAGCCCAAAAGGATCAACTAGCCATGAGTATGGGACGTAGGAGCGTCGGACCCCACATTAGTGAAACAATGTAGGCACAAGTATGCATTAGTACATGGAATGTAGTAAGTATGATTGCAATGCATAAGAGTTATCAGGTCATGTTTTAAAAGACTTTACATGACATGCAATTACCAAGGTAAATAATAAGATAAAACATTTGAGAACAGAAGTCATAATTGTGGTCAATGCAAGCTAGACATCTTTAAAACACTTGTTAGATACTTTAGAAAGTAACCTTAGTTCATTTTGTGGGAAGTATACCATATAACTGATATAGACCATGTGAGTTATAACATATAATCTGGTGTCTATCCCACACCAAAAAGAGATGTCCTTACATGTCAAGGTAAGAACCATACATTTGAGCTAAAGTGAATCCACTATCTAATGTCTATCTAAGACAACTATGGTGGCACATGGTTATGGGATAGGGAGATTCCTACTAGAAACCCGACCTCTACTAACGGAACAACTTTCATCACAATATCCTCTTGGTGCAAGGTATAAATCGCACGGAATAGTCATTAATCATATTCATCTTATTATTCATGGAAGGGAACAATTAAACAACCAATCCAAGCTAGAGTTCATTTAGAATAGCTCCTAAATCTTGATTCAACTTGGGTGAGAAAACCTTTCAACCTTATGAATCCTTTATGTGAGAATAACATTTCACAATAACAACAACAACAACAATATCTTTGCTTTACTCTCAAACAATTCTTAAATCATTTGTATCAATTCCATAGAAAGAACATGCATACCTTCATAAATTCATCTTACATAGTTCATAATCTTCATCATCGGATCATAGTCTAAACAACATGGATCATGCATGGGTCCATATGAAATTAACTTAAAATCATGTAATGACTTCAATTCATGCATAAATAGATAGAAAACATTCAATTTGACCATAATTCGAAAGAACCCATGAAGAATGAAGAAAACCCTAACTTAAATTGAGAATCTATCTTTACAAAATTGGAGATTTTAGGAGCCCTATGGATGAAAGGAATCTATAGATGAATACTAACATACCTTGGAGATTAAAGCCCAATTGATATGGTGAATTTGAGACATTGGTGATTGAAACCTTAATTAGGTTTTCCTTGACTTTGAGGGGATTTGAAGGAGATGAACTTGGAGGGAATTTAGGAGTTTAGGGAAATGATTAAGAATGGGTAGTTTTAGAGTCTAAAGGACTTATATAGGGATTAGGATTAGGACCAAAACAACTCAGCTTAAGCTTAAAAGAATTAGAAAAAGAACCAAAAGCCCTTGAAAAATAACTATCGAAACCCTTCTATGGTTTGGACCTACATACTGTCCTGGTCAACCATAGAAATGATAAGAGACCTAAATTTTGACCAACTTTTCAGACATAGTCTACCACTCGTAGACATATCTATAGATTGTAGACACCAACCGTATAAACTAACATTTGGCCTTAAAATTTCACCAAGTCTGGAGCTACCTACAAGACCTATCTATGACTCACAAATTAGTTGACAGACCGTACTACTGAATTGTAAAAGAAGTACTGGGATTTGATTTTAGAAGTTTATTTCCCTCTTTCTACGTATGATATCTACGACTCGCAGAGGCTTCTACGGTTCGTACATGGGACCCATAGAACCAGATTGCAATCCAAAGCTTTTTTTCTCTCTTTTCTAAATTCGAAAGTGTTACATTGAGTTGATTAGAGTGATTCTTAAGAAGGCCCATTGTTCCAGATATTCCATCCATTTGGGTGCGGTGAAGATGTATCATGACCTAAACCATCAGTATTGGTGGTGTGGTATGAAAAGTGATATTAGAGATTTTGTTTCGAGGTGTTTGACTTGTCAACAAGTTAAGTGTGAGCACTAGCAGCATGGAGGGATATATCAGAGGATGCTTATTCCTGCTTGATTGTGGGAGCAGATCACTACGGATTTTATTGTGGGAATACCTACCACCATGGGTGGTTATGACTCCCTTTCGGTAGTTATTGATAGGTTGACCAAGTCCACCCATTTGATCTTAGTTCGAGTGAAGTGTGTGGTGGAGAAGTTAGCCAAGCTTATATTAGTCAAATTATGTGATTGCATAGAGTCCCAGTTTCTATTGTCTTTAAACGAGGTTCATTGTTCACTTTCCATTTTTGGAAAGCATTATAGCATGGTTTGGGTACTCGATTAGATATGAGTACTCTTTCCATCCTCAGACAGATGGTCAGTCTGAGTAGGAGATTTAAGTATTGGGGGACATGCTCTAAGTTTGTGTGCGGTTCTAGATGGGATCGACATTTTCCCTTAGCAGAGTTTGCCTATAACAATTATCATTCTAGTATTTAGATGGCCCCTTTTGAGGTGTTGTATGGTAGACGGTGTAGATCTCTGATCGGATGGTTCAATTCTACTGAGATAGATTCATTAGATACAAACTTTCTTAGAGATGCTATGGAGCAGGTTTGTATGATCCAGGGTAGACAGTTGACAGCCTAGAGTCGACATAAGAGTCATGCAGATCAGAGAGTTCGAGCTCTAGTGTTCATGGAGGGTGATGATGTTTGGCTCCGAGTGTCACCTATAAAGGGTATGATGAGGTTTGAAAAGAAGAGCAAGCTTAGCCTTAGATTCATTGGACCTTTTCAAATCTTGAGTCGTATGGGAGAGGTGGTTTAGAAATTGGCCTTGCCACCTAGCTTGTTAGTTGTGCATCCTATGTTTCATGTATCTATGATTCAGAAGTACGAGTTGGATGAGTCCCATGTACTTTCCCTTGATTCACTTGAGTTGGGTTCAGACTTATCTTTTGAGGAGGAACGTATAGTCAATTTAGATAGGGAGGTCCAGAAGCTTAGAACCAAAGAGATTTCTTCAGTGAAGGTGTAGTGGAAGCATCATTCAGTTAGTGAGGTGACTTGGGAGACAGAGTCAGATATGTGTTCCATATATCCTCAGCTTTTTTAAGCTTCAGGTACCTTCTTTTGCTTTATGTTTAAGGATGAACATGGTTTTTAGTAGTGGATAATATAATGACCTGGTTGGTTATTTTTTGGAAAGTTTGATAAATTTATCATTTTTCCCTCCCGATATTGATCCCGAGTCTTCTATGATTGAGTTTTGAAAAGTTGGTTTTGAATTTTGAGTAAAAAGCTGAGAATTTTGTAAATTTTGAGTTTGAAAGGGTAAGTTGTTAAGAAAATGCTTTTCGATGTCTTTTGGAGTTTTGAGTGGCAAAATAGAATTTCATCTACTCCATTAGTCCCAAAATGTGAAATCTACTCAGTACGAGTTATCAGTTTTTGATTATGAGTCTTATTGATGATTTAAGGTCCTAAGTTGTGAAATTATGGAATTTTAGCCTTTTGAATTGACTTTGGTCAACATTTGGGGTTCATATGCTTGGATCGAAATTAAGAGAGTTCTGCTGGGATCAAGGGATTGATTTAAGGAAACTTTGTATTCTAGTAAATTTTGTGTGCTTCCTTCGTTGCTTGTGTTTGAGAGGATGGGGATGAGGTGAAGGGTTTAATTGTCCATTTGTTATATCTAAATGAACAAAAAGGGGTTGAAATGAAAAATGCTCTGTAATGAACATGATGATGTGAATTGCCTTATTGTGACCCTGGTTGATCGATTGATGAAATGCTTGAAACCATGAATGTGGACTTGAAATGTGTACATTGTTGTCTCTTCCGTATGGTCTGATATTTCTTGTGTGCATTAATTGTGAACACTGTGATGCGACTTGTGATGATTTATGAGGCCGAGGTCTTTGCGGGCGAGTGCTATAATGCAGAGGTCTTTGCTGGCGAATGTTGTGATGCCGAGGTCATTTCCGACAAGTGCTTATAAAGCCGATGGGATATGGTTCTGGCTACTGATTTGATATAAAGTCGATGGGAAATGGTTTCGGCTAGTGATTTGATATAAAGCCGATGGGAAATTGTTCCAGCTAGTGATTGATATAAAGCCAATGGGAAATTGTTCTGGCTAGTGATATAAAGCCGATGGGAAATGGTTCCGGCTAGTGATATTGTCATAATCCAAAAATGAAAGTGATGGTACTCGTCTTGTCATACCAAGATAAGTCAGTCTAAAACTCAACCAATACGATAAATGCGGAAGTAAATAAGAATAAAAGTCCAATACTATAAAATAATGCGAAAATTTATAATCAACTTAAATATACCTCCATAACCTGGTTGTCACATGCACAAGCATCTAATGTATTACAATAGATTTGAAAGAAATAAACAAGTCTCAAATGATGTTGTCTCTAAAGTAGAACAAGATCATAAATAAGAGTGAAAAGGTATGTTGAGATGACAATTAGCTACCTCAAATATCTCCACAGGAAGCCTCGGACAAGAAGATAAGAGAGAGTATCACAAAGATGTGGGCTCATAACCTGCACAAATGTAGAAGGACGTAGTGAGAACTAAACCACACGGTACTCAGCAAGCAAACTCCTAAACACAAAGTCAAGTAATATCGAATACAGGTACTCCTTCCATCCCAACCAAACCTCCACAACTACAACCTGCATGAAACCAACTCAACCTAACAATTCACAATTTACATAGCACACAACTCAACAACAACACTCTAACAATTACATATCATCCATAACAAGCTCAATATTCATCAATCACAAGTTCCATAGAAAGACACTCACCAGATTAGCAACACACCAGATTAGTACAGCAATGATAAATATGTGCAAGGCAATGAAATGCAATGTCAAGTATAGTGATGCATGTCTGACCGAATGATACACACCCGTTGTCTCTTAGTTCGGGACCTATGGGGGACATATCCATCCATGCATCCATCGCGGCGTGTGACACACCCCTCGATAATAAAATCTATCATGGTGTGCCACACGTCCCTCAATAATAAAATCCGTCACGGCATCCCTCGATAATAAAATATGTCGCAGCGCATGACACGTTCCTTGAAATAATACATACTCGTTAATTTTTTATTCTTCCTCAATTCACGTAACACTTGTCACAACCATGTATCAGAAAAATATCAAATGACGTGTTTACATAAATAATAAGGAGATAATCATTTCCATAACAATGCACAATTCACAACAACGCAATCATGATACCACATCAATAATAAATCAATAAATCTTTCAAATCATTCTTAACACATCACGCGCCAATAATTAATCACATTGCCTTTTATTAACCCTTTTTCATTATTAAAAGTATTCAATATGGACAAGTCAATCCATCACCAAGTCTTATTACTCCCTAACACATACCACAAGGAAATACACAATTCTATACACTTAACAAGAGTTCAGACGGTTATGTGATCTATTGTGATGCATCCAGAGTCAGCCTAGGTTGTATGTTGATGCAACGAGGTAAGGTTATAGCTTATGCTTCTAGACATCTTAAGGTTCATGAGAAGAACTATCTGAATCATGACCTCGAGCTTGCAGCCATAGTATTTGCCCTAAAGATTTGGAGACATTACTTGTATGGTGTTCACATAGATGTGTTCACAAACCATAAGAACCTTCAATATGTGTTCACCCAGAAAGAGTTGAATCTTCGCTAGAGGAGGTGGCTTGAGTTCCTTAAAGACTATGATATGAATGTACTTTACCATCCTGGTAAGGCCAATTTAGTAGTTGATGCTCTTAGCAGACTATCTATGGGTAGTGTAGCGCATATTGAGGTAGAAAGGAAGGAATTAGCAAAGGATGTTCACCGGCTTGCTCTCTTAGGAGTTTTCCTTATAAGCATATCAAATGGTGGTGTAACCGTTCAGAATGGGTCAGTATCTTCATTTGTAGCAGAGTTTAAGGAAAAACAAGACAGTGATCCGATATTACTTCAATTGAAGGGTGCAGTTCATCAGCAGAAAGTCGAGGTTTTCTCCCAAGGGGAAGATGGTTTGCTTCGCTACCAGGGTCATTTATATGTTCCTAAGGTGGGTGAGTTGAGGCAGCAGATCCTTACAGAAGCCCATAAATCCAGGTATTCTATTCATCCATGTTCCACTAAGATGTACCGTGATATGCGGGAAGTCTTTTGGTGGAATGGCATGAAAAGGGATATAGCAGATTTTGTGGCCAAGTGCCCCAATTGCCAACAAGTGAAGGTAGAACATCAGAGACCAGGAGGTATGACTCAAGAGATCAACATTCCTACATGGAAGTGGGAAGTTATCAACATGGACTTCATAACAGGTTTACCTCGTACTCGCAGATAGCATGACTCCATTTGGGTGATAGTAGAAAGAGTTACTAAGTCCGCTCATTTCTTGGCTATTAAGACTACAGATTCGGCGCAGGACTACGCCAAGCTTTACATTAATGAGATATTCAGGTTGCATGGGGTTCCTTTGTCTATCATCTTAGATAGAGGTCCTTAGTTTACCTCTTATTTCTGGAAGTCATTTAAGAAAGGTCTTGGTACTCAAGTTAACCTCATTACAACATTTCATCCACAGACGGATGGTCAAGCAGAGCATACCATTCAAACCTTAGAGGAAATGTTGAAAGCTTTCATGATCGACTTCAAGGTCAGTTGGGATGATCACCTTCCTCTTATAGAGTTCGCCTACAATAATATCTACCATTCCAGCATTCAGATGGCCCCTTATGAGGCGTTATATGGGCGTAGATGTAGATCTCCAGTTGGTTGGTTCAAAATAGGTAAAGCAGCCTTGATAGGGCTAGATTCGGTTCATGATGCTATGGAAAAAGTTCATCTCATTAGAGATAGACTTAAGATAGCCCAGAGTCGCCAAAAGTCCTATGCAGATGTAAGGAGAAGGGACTTGGAGTTCCAAATTGATGATTGGGTTTTCCTGAAAGTGTCACCTATGAAGGGGGTGATGAGATTTGGCAAGAAAGGGAAGCTCAGTCCAAGATATGAAGGCCCTTACAAGATCTTGAAAAGGGTTGGTAAAGTGGCTTACGAGATAAAGTTGCCAGCAGAACTAGCAGCAGTCTATCCAGTCTTCACATTGCGTTGTTGAAGAAGTGTGTGGGTGATCCAGCATCCATGATACCATTGGAAAGTATAACTGTGAAAGATAGTCTCACTTATTAAAATGCGCCAGTTGAAATTCTTGTTCGTCAGGTTCGAAGGTTGAGAAACAAAGAAGTCGCTTCAGTTAAGGTTTTGTGGAGGATTCAGTCAGTAGAGGGAACTACTTGGGAAGCAGAAGCAGCCATGAAGGCCAAGTATACTCTTCTTTTTCCTTTCGATTCCATTCCAGCTGAAGGTAATAGTTCCTCTTCAGTCTTTCAGTTACTCTTAAGTATATTCAGTCTTAGTATCATGTTCCTTCAGTTTATACTTGCATTTTCAGCATATTTGCATGTTCTTGGAACTTAGTTTAGTTAGAAATCAGCTTTTAGTACTAAGTGGTAGGGCTTGCAGCTCTTTCCCTCTATATCCAGCTAGTTTAGACTTCATTCAAGGACGAATATTTCCAAGGGGGAGATATTGTAACACCTCAAAAATAAAATGTAGAACTTTCAGCAAAAAACCAGCAGAACCAGGTGTACCACAATAGGGTTCACGGACCATGAAACGAACCACGGTCCATCGACCTATCCGTGGACTCACACCAGCCCAGAAGTGGTGGACCACAGGAGCTTTATGAGTCGAGGACCACCACACGAGCCGTGGTGGCTTCCGTGAAGTCGAGCCAGTAAAGCCCCTAGCCCAGGTGAAGTACCATGAGGACCTTCACGATCCGTAATCCTTCACACGGTCCATGAAGTGGATCGAAGAGGGAAGGCCCAAAACCAGCAGCTACTGGCCAAGGATCACGACTCGCTTGACGATCCGTAGTCCCTGTTACGGTCCGTGATCAGCATCGTCAGATTTTTAAGTAGGGCCATTTTGGTCTTTCACCCAATGCATTGGACACCTAAACTACATCGTTTAACCCTTAAACTACATATTTTTAGTCAGTTTAAGCGTAGTAACTTAATTAGAACCTACCGTAATCGATCATTCACCTAAATCAAGTGAAAACTTATAGCAAAAGAAGAGAATTCAGGTGATAGCTTTCTCAAGAACACATAGCAAAGTTTCTCTAGTTCTTGCATCGAAATCGAACGATTTCTCCATGAATATTGTCACTAGGTATGTGGGATTTCACTAGTGGATTCCTTTTACCCATTAGGTCCCTAGAATTCAGTCAGATTCTTGATTCCCTTCATAATGTTTAGACCTAGGGATTCTAGAACTTCAAATTATTATTGTGATTTGGCTGTTAGATTAATCCTAATCAAAATATTACGTTTTCATAACTATATTGCTCAATCCTTGCATGAAATTCGGAACCCTAGTTGTGTAGATTCGTTTAGTTCATGAATTACACTTACTAGGCCAGTTTTTACAGATATACATCCATCAGTTGGTAAATGTTTCATATCAATACTTAATGTTGCATTTTTAATTAACGTGTTAGAATCTCGAGCTATTCAGTTTATTACAATTTCGTCGGTTTTATACATTCTATTGGGAGTAGACTTAATACCAAGTTGGACTAAGGTTAGTCACCCCCACAGTCCCAGAACTACGTGCCCCCGTAGGTAAGTCCCCTATGTGGGCATTATACTTAGTAATCACGCTAGTCATGCCTTTATACCCTTGGCAAGGTATATTAGGTCCTCTTGATGGGGCATATACATCAGACTCCACATTTAGGTCTGTGGTGTTATGTCGGTTATTAGTAGCTCCCACAAACAGATTCTACTATATTGACCAGGTTATCAGTTACAGTTCAGTATTCAGTTTCAGTATGTTATAAACTTGATCACTACATTCAGTTAGTTCATATTCTGCATGTTTAGCATATTCTTTATATTTATCTTATATCATTCATCAGTATGCTTTATTTCAGTAATGTATATATCTTATTGAGCTTTATTCTATTGTGCATGCTTAGTACCTTTCAAGTACTAATGCATACTCTGCACTACATCTTCTGGTGATGTAGGTTCAGGTACTCAGTATCCAGATCATGCTTAGATCAGCTCCCGATCTCCAGTTCAGCAGAATCAGTGGCGAGTCCTCATTCTTCGAGGACAATTAACATGTTATCCTTCTATTTCCAGTCTTCAATTTCAGTTTTGGTAGAAGTTAGCTAGGGGCATGTCCTAGTAACTCTAGTCAGTTAGAGGCTTTCATTCAGACATAGTATTAGATTTCAGCTTTAGTTTTGAGTTTGATCTTCCAATTATTATTAAACTCATAGTCTTTTATATATTCAGATCAGTATTGGGTATTCCCCACTTTAAGTTAATTATGGTTTTAAGCTTCCGCATAGTATATTTTATTCAATAATCTTTTAGTATGCTTATGATATGCCAGCTCAGGGTTAGCTTTACTCGTGATCCTAGGTCCCATGTTTACGTCCAGGGGGTAGCCTCGGGGCGTGACACTTCTTCCCCTGGGCTGCCACCCATAATTATACAGATTGCTTCACTTAGATTCTTTAATCTTTGAGATTGTTGTTTTGGTGGTCATAATCATTTTTGAGATTTGGAACTACGGACCAGTAGTACAAGACATGAAAATAATAACTTCAAGGCGGTAACAATGGCATAAGGAGCAATGTAACATCAATGCATTACTTATGAGCTTAAATGACATAATCGACTTCAATTAACTAAGAAGAGAATGCACCAAGCTTGATTTTGCAATTTCCATTTCTATACTAGCACATAGGAGGATAATTACAAAAGTATAGAGTAATGAACATATAATGAAGTAACTATACATACTAAGTAGAGGGAGAAATATTGTTAGCTATTTGGAGATCGTACGCTGCCAATATGTTTCCTTTACTAGGAATAAAACTTAGAAAATTCACTTCCTTGATATAAATCGCAAATATCAGATTTCATGCCAAGGAATATGGAATCGAATAGCCTTACATACCTTATTCTCTCAGTAAAACTATCACGATTCAACCTCTCCTTTTAGGTTTTAATCTACAATATAAGTCATGATAAACTAAAATTAGCAGCTATTACACTGTGGACCTCGTAAAACAATAGCTAACTTTGATGAACAATGAGCCCATACAACCCTTAAACAAATGTGTATCACCACACCCTCCTTCTCTGTCCAATACATACCTTATATATTCTTTCCCAAGATTACCCAAGTTTCCCCAATAGTAATACGCATAAAACAACCCCAAATATTATTTATCAAGACAATTAAATATTGAACTCACCATTCCTTGAGTTCTTAATAACAACATACCCATCATTCTTTACTCGAGTTCATGCATAAGGAGGAGAAAAATAGAGCAGTCACCTTACCTCAATTTATGCAACTTTTCTTTTTAATTTGGAATCTTCAAGAACTTCAACTTCCCTTCACACTTGAACCAAAGAATAAGAGAAAAGTGTCTTAATAAACAAGGAAAGTGAGAACTAGTGTAACATCCCAACTTAGAAAGAGCTAAATTCATAAAAAACTAATTTGGAAACTACTAATTTGAAATTTGTTCAAGTTAAGCTTAAGTTGTGAGTTTTGGGTCAACTTCAAACGATCATAACTTTCAGTACAGGATGAGTTAAGCGTCCCATAAGATATCAAACAAAAGGTCTTGGAATCCTCTTTCAACAGCCACCGAGTTTTATAGATTTCGAGTTCAGATGAGGGAGATATTCCCATCTAAAGTTTGCCTGTCCCAGTTAAGGAAAGTTACCCAAATTAATGAGGGGTATTTTGGTCTTTTTCTTACCCCATCAGCTTAGAACATTTTAATAATATTTTAGGGTCAAATCTGATTTGGGTCAGTTTACAATCCTAAATTACTCTTAGGGTTTCGAGAAGAGTTTAAAAGGGGAAAAGAGGAAAAATTCAAGGTATTCATCAAGATTCGTAAGATTTGTAGAGGAATTTCGCCAAATTAAGGTATGTAAGCTTTCATAGTGTTGGGTTCGTTCACCCACATACCAATCATGTAAATTTCATCTGTAATTTCGTTCTTGAGGTTGAATGATTTGAATTCTTGATGGTGTTCTTGAGGTTTTGTTCTTCATGCTTTGTTTATAAAGTTTGATGAATTTTGAGGTGAGAATTTCGATTGTTAAGAGTTGTTCTTCAAAAAAAGTGAGAATTTCGATTGAATCTAAGGAAATAATTAGGAAAATAATTGATTCTAGGTGAGTTTAGTCAGAAAACGAGAAGAAAAATCTATTGGGAAGTTCTGGGGAAAGGCTGGGGTGACGGGCCCCAGACATGCCACAGTGTCTGGGCGGCGCACCAGCAGTGCACCAAAACCCAGTCTCTGAAGTTCAGGGGCTGGTACCTCGCGCTAGCAGTCCGCCAAGGTCACCTACCCCTACCTTTTTTTCGTCGGTTACTCCATCTGAGTCCTCTTAAAGTGTACATTCACAACCTACTGATTCTAACTACTCTAAACTACATTTAAACATCAAGAGATCATTCATACAATGAATCATAACCCTTGAATTCATAATTCATAATTCAAATTCAAGGTAGAGTTAAGAGTAAAGTCTTGAGAGTTCTTTCGAGTCATTTTGAGAATTCTTTTACAATCTTTTAAAACTTATTTTAAGACTTGAGTACTTGAGTTTGAGGATGAGGAGAGTTGAGTTTAATTTTTCAAAATGAATATATGGGAACTAAGTATTCCCAAGAGTAAATGTTTTCAAATTTAAAATGAGAGGAAACATCAATTTCCAAATGAGTTCATGAGGAGTTTTTTTTAGTATAATCTCTTTTAAGAGAACCTTTTGAGTAATAATGTCAAAGCTTGAGGATGAGGAAATTTATTTAAACATATGAGCTGAGTTATATTTTTGGGAGTAGTATTGAGCACCGATTTGGGGTCGAGTTCATATAACTCAAAGTCTTCATAAACTATGTAGCCAACGTGGATAGAAAGGGTAATAATTTTTTTAGATGATTCCTTATTGTTTTTTAAACATATCTTAGTGGATCCACTTAGTTTAGGATATCTTATACTCCGTCAAGGTATAAGACTGTTTTGGCAGTGTGGGCGAGACGATGTATCATCGCATAACTCATAGTGATGGTTGTCGATTACAGAATATCCCAAATCGAGTTATTTTTGTATCTTTAAATACAAACTATGTTATTATCGTGTTTTAAAATATGCTGAGTTTTTGTCTACTGTTTTGAAAGCTTTCTTTATAATGTATCTCTATTTTTGCTTTTATACTGAAATGAATTGAGTATCCTTGAGTTGAGTTGAGGTGAGTTTGTTTTCCTTTTTATCAGTTCAAGCTTGCAGGTTATGTTCAGTATTCCCCTTACATGCTCATACATTCCATGTACTGACGCCATTTGGCCTGCATCTTTCATGATGTAGATACAAGTAACCAGGATTATCAACCAACACTTCGTTGATCCAGTCGAGTTCCAGATTTGCTTGGTGAGCCTCCTTTATTCTGGAGGATTCCCATTTACTTTTCATTTTAGTTAGGATGTCGTGGGTCTTGTCCCAACTTCAATCATAGTTTTAAGAGGCTTCATAGATAGATAGACAGTAGCAGTTGAGAAGTCTTTTCATTTCTACTGTTTAATGTTTAAAGACTTGAGTTGCCTTTTTTGGCCAGTGAATGTTTTACATAAAATATTCTGAGTATCTATTTTGAGACATTGAGTTAAAACTTTACTTTTAAAGTTCTTTTATTGTTGAGTAAGTCTTTCGTTGAGTATTGAGCCAGGTCAAGGGTTCGCTTGGGGCCAACAATGGTTCTCGAGTGCCGGCCAAGTCCAGGGAGTAGGCTCGGGGTGTGACAAATTTGGTATTAGAGCACAGAGTTCAAGAGTCCTAGGGTGTCTATGGAGTTGTGTCTGTAGAGTCCTAGTTATCGGTGTGAAGCGCGTCATATCTATAATCAAAAGGCTACAACATTTAGGAACTATCTCACTTCTTTCATACTTTTTTCTTGCGACAAAGTTCAACTCTATAAAGTTTCTTTCTAATTCATGCTTACGCATATCTTTCAGATCATGCCTCCACAAAGAGATGTCTGAGATCTTCCTTTTAGGAGGAATGTTGATCCTCAGGATCAAGGGGTCCCCAATGCACCAGAAGTGCAACCCCAAGGAGAGGTCACTAGTGCTAAGTTTCGGGATGCTATCTGGATGTTGAGTCAAGTGGTGACAACCAAGATGGGCAACAGAGAGGGAATCGATAGAATGTGGCTAATACATATAGGATATGTGAGTTCTTAAGGATGAATTCTCCAGACTTCACCTGTTCAAGTGTCACTGAGGATTCGAAAAACTTGTGGAAGAGTTGCAGAAAGTGTTAGAGGTAATGCATGTTGCAGATGTTGACCATTTGGAACTAATTGCATACCAACCGAAGGTGTTGTTAGAGTATGGTACGACCAATGGAAGAAGAGTAGAGCTGAGGGTGCACCAATTGTGAGCTGGGATATGTTCAAAGAGGCCTTCATGGGGTGTTTCTTTCCCCGTGAGCTAAGACAGGCAAAAGTAAGAGAATTCCTCACTCTGAAGCAGGAATCAATGAGTGTGCATGAGAACAACCTCAAGTTCACCCAACTATCCTATTATGCTCCAGAGATGGTTGCTGACATGAAGAGCAGGATGAGTTTGTCTGTGTCTGGGTTATCTCTTCTGTCAAGCAAAGAGGGTAAGGCTGCGATGTTGATATGGGACATGGACATAGCAAGGTTGATGATCCATGTGCAATAGTTTGAGGAAGATAATCTGAGGGATAGAGAAGAGTTCCGAAACAAGAAGGCTAAGACAACAGGAAATGATCCGAGCAGCAGAAGAGTAATGCAAACTGGTCATCCTTTCAACAAAAGCTAAATGGACCTGCTCCATCGTCTGCTAGTACACCTGTACCAAAGAACAGAGGCGAGTTCAGGAATCAAAATTCTTAGAACTTCAGAGCTAGACCTGCACAATCTCAAGATAGTTTGGCACAAAGAGGTAAGTGGGCTCCTGCATGTGCTAAGTGTGGTAGGAACCACTAGGAGCGTGTCGTGATGGCTCCACTAGTTGCTTCAAGTGTGGTCAAGCAGGTCACTGATGAGAGAGTGCCCGAAGAAGATGCAGGGTAATGGTAATGGGGGCAATAGAGCCCAATCTTCTTAAGTGGCTCTGCCAGATAGAGCTTCACCTAAAGGAGGTACTTCAGGAACAGACGGAGAAGCGAACCGTTTGTATGCTTTCAGCAATCGCCAGGAGCAAGAGAATTCACCAGTTGTTGTAACTGGTATGATCAAAGTCTTTACTTTTGACATTTATGCTTTACTTGATCCTGGTGCGAGTCTATCTTTTGTGAGTCCCTATGTTGTTATGAGGTTCGAATTTATTCCCGAACAACTTCTTGAGCCCTTTAGTGTTTTCACACCTGTTGGTGAGTCTATTCTAGCTAAGAGAGTTTATCGTGATTGTACTATTTCTGTCAATCACAGGGACACCATTGGTAACTTAGTTGAGTTAGATATAGTGGACTTTGATGTTATTCTAGGTATGGACTAGCTTCATCCTTGTTATGGCTGAGTTGATTGTAGAACTTGAGTAGTTAGGTTCTAGTTTCCTAGTGAGCCAGTTATAGAGTGGAGGAGTAGTTCAGCAGTGCCTAAGGGTCATTTTATTTCGTACCTTAAGGCGAGAAAGTAAGTTTACAAGGGGTGCATCTATCATGTGGTCTGAGTTAATGACTTAGTGTTGAGACACCACCTATTCAGTCAGTTCCAGTTGTGAGTGAGTTTCCAAAGGTCTTCCCACATGATCTTCCCAAAGTCCCTCCTTAGAGAAAAATAGACTTCAGTATAGATTTCATTCCTGATACTCGTCATATCTCTATTCTCCCATATAGGATCGCTCTAGTTGAGTTGAAAGAGTTAAAAGAGCAGTTGAAGGACCTTCTTGAGAAAGGTTTCATTCGACAAAGTGTCTAACCTTGGGGCGCTCCGGTCTTATTTGTGAGGAAGAAAGATGGTTCTTTTAGAATGTGTATAGATTACCGTCAGTTGAACAAGGTTACTATCAAGAATAAGTATCCCATTCTGAGAATTGATGATCTTTTCGATCAACTTCAGGGTGCCACCTGTTTTTCTAAGATATACCTCAGATCTGACTATCATTAGTTGAGTGTAAGAGAGAATGATATTCCAAAGACATCATTTAGGACCCGTTATGGTCATTATGAGTTTCTAGTCATGTCTTTTGGTTTGACTAATGCTCCTGCAGCGTTCATGGATTTTATGAATAGAGTGTTTAAGCCTTATCTTGATATGTTTGTTATCGTATTCATTAATGACATTTTGATTTATTCAAGGAATGAGGAGGATCATGCTAGTCATCTTAGAGTAGTTCTCCAAACACTCAAGGATAGAGAGTTGTATGCTAAATTCTCTAAGTGTGAGTTTTGGCTTGAGTCAATAGCATTCTTAGGCCACATTGTTTCTGGTGATGGGATTTAAGTTGACACTTAGAAAATTAAGGCAATGCAGAACTAGCCTAGACCCACATCTCTAACTGATATTAGGAGTTTCTTGGGATTGACTATTATTATAGAAGGTTTGTCAAAGGGTTCTCATCTATTTCATCCCCTTTGACCAAGTTGACTCAGAAAATAGTTAAGTTTCAATGGTCTAAAACTTGTGAGAAAAGCTTTTCAAAATTGAAAACTAGGTTGACTATTGCCTAGTTTTGACCTTACCAGAAGGTACGCAAGGTTTTTTTATGTGTTGTGATGCATCCAGAGTTGGATTGGGTTGTGTATTGATGCAGATGACAAAGTTATAGCTTATGCCTCTAGACATCTTAAGATTCACAAGAGGAATTATCCAACCCATGACCTAGAGTTAGCTGTTGTAGTGTTCGCTTTGAAAATATGGCGTCACTATCTTTATGGTGTTCATGTAAATGTGTTCACCGATCATAAGAGCCTTCAGTATGTATTCAGTTAGAAAGAGCTTAATCTCAGACAGAGTAGATGGTTGGAGTTACTCAAGGATTATGATATGAGTATTGTCTATCACCCAGGTAAGGCTAATGTTGTTGTTGATGCTTTGAACAAATTGTCTATGGGTAATACCACCCATGTTGAGGAATGCAAGAAAGAATTAACCAAATATCTGCATAGACATGCACGATCGAGAGTTCGGTTAATGGATTCCAATGAAGGTGGAGTGGTGGTGATAAATAGGGTTGAATCATCATTAGTGTCTAAAGTGAAAGAGAAACAAGACCAAGATCCTATTTTGCTTGAATTAAAGGCAAATGTTCATAAGCAGAAAGTGATGGCTTTTGAACAAGGGGGAGATGGTGTATTGAGGTATCAAGGTAGACTGTGTGTACCAAAGGTGTATGAACTCATAGAGAGGATCATGGAGGAAGCTCATAGCTCTAGATATTCTATCAATCCTGGTTCCAGAAATATGTACTGTGACTTGAGGGAAGTCTATTGGTGGAGTAGTATGAAGAGGTGTATTACGGAGTGCCCGAATTGCCAACAAGTCGAGGTAGAGCACCAGAGGCCCAGTGGTATGGCTCAGAACATAGAACTTTCAGAATGGAAGTGATAGATGATCAATATGGATTTCATTACTGGTTTACCACGGTCTCACATGCAGCATGATTTGATTTGGGTGATTGTAGATCAAATGACTAAATCAGCCTATTTATTACTGGTAAAGACTACTTTTTCAACATAAGATTATGCCAAATTATATATTCAAGAGATAGTCAGACTTCATGGAGTTTCGGTGTCTATTATTTCAGATAGAGGTGTGTAATTCACCGCACAATTTTGGAAGTCTTTCCAAAAGGGTCTAGGTTCAAAGGTGAACCTTAGTTATGCTTTTCATCCTCAAACTGATGGTCAAGCAGAGTGTACGATTCATACTTTAGAGGATATGTTGAGGGCGTGTGTGGTCAATTTCAAGGGTAGTTGGGATGATCACTTACCTCTCATTGAGTTTGCTTACAATAACAGTTATCACTCTAGCATCCAAATGGCTCCCTATGAGGCTCTTTATGGGAGAAGATGTAGATCTCCTATTGGATGGTTTGAGGTTGATGAGGCTAGGTTGATAGGACCAAACTTGGTTCATCAAGTTATGTAGAAGGTGAAGAATATTCAAGAAAGGTTGAAAACAGCGCAGAGTTGTCAAAAATCCTATACAGATGTTAGGAGAAGATACTTGGAGTTTGAGGTGGATGGTTGGGTTTATTTGAAGGTTTCACCCATGAAGGGTATTATGAGGTTTGGCAAGAAGGGAAAGCTTAGTCCCCAGTGTATTGGTCCTTATAGGATATCCAAGAGGATTGGCAATGTAGCCTACGAGTTGGAGCTACCCCCAGAGTTAGTAGCAGTCCATCCAGTATTTCACATTTCTATGTTTAAAGAAGTGTATGGGCGATCCTTCACTTATTATACCTACTAAAAATATTAGTATTAAGGACAACCTATCTTATGAGGAAGTACCCGTTCGGATTCTAGATCGTTAAGTTCGCAAGTTGAGAACCAAGTAGGTAGCATCAGTCAAGGTCTTATGGAGGAATCCGTTTGTTGAGAAAGCTACTTGGGAGGCTGAGAAAGATATGAAGAAGAGATACCCACATCTCTTTAAGATCGGAGAAATTCCAGACCAAGGTACTAATTCTTTTCTTGGTACTTTTTAAGTTGAAATGTTGTGTTAATTTGCATGTTGGGTGTTTGAGGTGGGTGTTAGATGTTACCACCCTTAGTCTACTTAGAGTAATCTAATTTGAGGACGAATGTTCCCAAGGGGGAGATATTGTATCATCCCGCCTTAGAAAGACCTAAATTCAAAAAGAACTAATTTGAAAAGAGCTAATTTGAAATTTGTTCAAGTTAAGCTTAAGTTGTGAGTTTTGGGTCAACTTCAAACGATCATAACTTTCAGTACACGATGAGTTAAGTGGCCTATAAGATATCAAATGAAGGGTATTGGAATCCTCTTTCCAACGCCATTGAGTTTGATAAATTTCGAGTTCGGATGAGGGAGATATGCCTACTTGAAGTCAGTCTGTCCAGTTAAGGAAAGTTACCCGAATTAATGAGGGGTATTTGGTTCTTTTCCTTATCCTATCAGCTTAAAACGATTTTAGTAATATTTTGGGATCAAATTATTTGGGTTTGTTTTACAATCCTAAATTACGCTTAGGGTTTAGAAAAGAGTTCAAAAGGGGAAAAGAGGAAAGGTTCAAGGCGTTCATGAAGATTCGTGAGATTTGTCGAGGAATTTTGCAAAATTAAGGTATGTAAGCATTCATAGTGTTGGGCTCATTCACCCACATGCCAATCATGTAAATTCCATTAGTAATTTTGTTCTTGAGGTTGAATGATTTGAATTCTTGATGGGTGTTCTTGAGGTTTTGTTCTTCATGCTTTGTTTATAAAGTTTGATGAATTTTGAGGTTATAATTTTGATTGTTGAGAGTTGTTCTTGAGGAAAAGTAAGTAGATTTTTGTGTACTTGTATTGGGTAATTGAATCTAAGGAAAAATTGAGGAAAACAATCGATTCTAGGTGAGTTAGGGTCAGAAAAAAAGAAGAAAAAACCATCGGAAAGTTCTGGGGAGAGGCTGGGGCGGCGTGCCCTAGATGCGCTAGAAGGTCTGGGGCGGTACGCCAACAGTGCACCAAAATCCAGTCTCTGAAAGTTCAGGGACTGGCGCCCCGCCCTAGCAATGCGCCAGAGTTGCCTGCCCTACCCTTTTTCGGTCGATTGCTCCGTCTGAGTCCTCATAAAGTGTACCTTCACTCCCAACTGATTCTAACTACTCTAAAGTACATTTAAACATCAAGAGATCATTCATAACATGAATCATAACCCTTGAATTCATAATTCAAATTCAAATTCAAAGTAGAGTTAAGAATAAAGTCTTGAGAGTTCTTTCGAGTCATTTTGAGAAGTCTTTTACAATATTTTAAAACTTGTTTTAAGACTTGAGTACTTGAGTTTGAGGATGAGGAGAGTTGAGTTTCATTTTTCAAAATTAATATATGAGAACTAAGTATTCCCGAGAGTAATTTTTCCACATTTAAAATAAGAGGAAACATCGATTTCCATATGAGTTCATGAGGAGTTTTTTTTAGTATAATCTCTTTTAAGATAACCTTTTGAGTAATAATATCAAAGCTTGAGGATGAGGAAATGTTTTTAAACATATGAGCTGAGTTATATTTTTGGGAGTAGTATTGAGCATCGATATGGGGACAAGTTCATACAACTAAAAGTCCTCATAAACTATGTAGCCAACGTGGGTAGAAAAGGATCATACTTTTTAGATGATCCTTATTATTTTTAAGCATAGCTTAGTGGATCCACTTAGTTGAGGATATATTATGCTCTAGACAGGTATAGGAGAGTTCTGGTAGCATGAACGAGACGTTGTATCATCACATAGCTTATAGTGATGGTTGTCGATTAGATAATCTCCCAAATTGAGTTATTTTTGTATCTTTACATACAAACTAAGTTATTATCATATTTTTAAATACATTAAGTTGTTATCTACTGTTTTGAAAGCTTTCTTTATAATGTATCTCCACTGTTGCTTTTATACTGAAATGAGTTGAGTATTCCTAAGTTTGAGTATCCCTGAGTTGAGTTGAGGTGAGTTTGGTTTCCTATTTATCAATTCAAGCTTGTAGGCTATGTTCAATGTTCCCCTTACATGCTCGTACATTCCATGTACTGACGCCATTTGGCCTGCATCTTTCATGATGCAGATACCAGGATCATTAACCGGTGCTTCGTTGATCCAGTCATGTTCCAGATTTGCTTGATGCGCCTCCTTGCTTCTGGAGGATTCCCATTTACTTTTCAGTTTAGTTAGGATGTCGTGGTCTTGTCCCGACTTCCATCATAGTTGTTAGAGGCTTCATAGATAGATAGACAGTAGTAGTTGAGAAGTCTTTTCATTTCTAGTGTTTAATGTTTAAAGACTTGAGTTGCCTCTTTTGGCCAATGAATGTTTTACATAAAATATTCTGAGTATCTATTTTGAGACATTGAGTTTAAACTTTACTTTTAAAGTTCTTTTATTGTTGAGTAAGTCTTCCGCTGAGTATTCAGCTAGGCCAAGGGTTCGCTTGGGGTTTGCAATGGTTCTCGAGTGCCGGCCACGTCCAGAGTGTATGCTCAGGGATTGACAAGTAGCTTGTGGAAACATTTTACCTTTGTACTTATACTTGAGCATAAATTAACATGTTTTCCTAATCATCCATTGGAGAATTAAGCTAAATCCATAAGTGTTTTCACTTACCTCGTCTTGCAAATATGAGGGTTTCTTCAAGAACCCTAGAAGAAATTTTAAGGTTGTTATTTTAATCCTTAAGAGAAAAGAGAGAGAGAGAGTGTTGGAGTTAATTCTCAATTTTTATGTGTTAAAAGGAGTGGAAATAACAACCAATTCTTATCTTATATTGAGCTTTCTTGACCCTTAAAAATATCCTCTAGAACCTCCTTCTTTTTAGCTTCATTTTCAGCCACTAATTGGTCAAGGAGGTGATGCACCTGCTTATTCACATCAAGCTGTTCAAAAGGTCAAAGTAGGTGATTTTACCTACTTTTTCCTTTTCCTTAGTTGGGCTTAACTTACATTGGGCCTTGGCAGATTTGGCTGCTTAGTTTTAATTTCATTTTTATTTTATTTAACTTAGTTTGGGCCTCAAGTGAGTCCATTAACATAGGCCTAAATCTGATCCATGTTATCCCTTATTCTTCTACTCAAGTTGGGCCAGAATTAGTGCAAGTAGGTGGTAGTGTACTTGGCCCAATATGGTCAAAGAATCTTAGTAGGTGATGCACCTACTTGGTCATTTAAGTTGGTCAACAAGTTTAACTAGGTGATGCACCTACTTGTCACCTACTAGCTTAGTTAAGTCAAGCAAGCAACTCACTTATATTAATCCACTCTCTAAATATTGATCCTTTTTTCTTTGATCTTTAAACTCAATTACCACTTTACTATTTCGAGTTTAAATACTTCTGTCAGGGTTAACTTGGTATGCTGAAACGTGCAAGGCATCACATCACCTTCCAATCTAGTTTAAACTAACACTAATCTTATATACATGGTCCCTCACCTATATGATATGTCTATGTCAAGTATCATATGAATAGAACAAGCATATGCGTAATAGATGATGTTACAACTTGATTCATTTGCTTGTTGATTGTGACTGTTGAGTCGTGCATATTAGGCATAGTGAGTCGTGCATTGTAGAATTGCTAGGTTGGTCTGATTTTTGTGTAGATTGTAATTTGAGGAAGTTTGGTTGGAGTGTAAGGGGTATTCGATTTCTAGCTAGATGCCTTGTTTATTAGGTTGCTTCCTGGGTACCATGTTGTTGGTACTCACCGCTTGCTTTTACACTTGTGTAGGTTTTGAGCCCAAACCCGTGTGATCTTCTTCTTCTTCTTCTCATGACATTCGAGGCTCGTTGGAGGATTTGAGAGATAGACGATTGTCATCTTGGTGGGTCCTCTTTTCCTTTTTCCCTAAAGCTTTGTTCTATTTGAAAAACAAAGATTGAGACTTGTATTTATCTTTCGAATTCTGTATTTTCATTAGTGGCTTGTACACATAACAACTAGGTTTTAGGGTATTGTTTAGAATTAATAAGTTTTCCGCCTTTGTCTTGTTCTTGCTTTACTGTTTTCCGCATTTCTTTTGTTTTCGTTGGGTTGAGACTGACTTGTCTTAGAGGAATAGACAAGTGTCATCACGTTTATTTTTGGGTCGTGATATTATTGAAATGTTGGGAGATGACATAAATGCCTATTTGTTAATACTATGGGGTGTTTGAATTTATTTTTCAATAGCTTATAAGCTAAAAAATAAAAATCATAAGTTGAGTTTTGACTTTTAACTTATTTTTGTACTTTTTAAATAAAAAAGAAAATACTTAAAAATACTTTTTGTCTTTATGAGATAACTCCAAAAAATTTTAAAAACAAAATCTAATAGTCAAATGATGTGTCTGGATCGACTTTTTTTTAGCTTATAAGCTGTCACTTCTTTTTTTTTCAAACAACTCCAAAAATAAAAAAGAACTTAAATATCAAAAGCTACTTTAGTGTTTGGTCATAACTTCCCAAATATTTTTGACAAATTATTTTAGGGTAAAATTTTAAAATAAGTCAATTCAAACGCCTTCAAAAACTTTTTAGTCAAAACACTCAAAGTCTGTTTGGAAAGCCACCAGGTAATTGGAATTGGTGTAATTACTAGGATAGTAATTCCTAGCCTAGTAATTACGCTGACCTGTTTGTTTGTCACATTGTAATTATAAGTGTACTGTTTGGCTGCACAAGTGTAATCATAAGGTTCTATTGAATTTTAAAAATAAAAATTAATTATTTAAATTAAAATATTATATTAGACAAATAAGGGTCTTTATAAATGATATTAAATTGAATATTTAAGATATATATTGTCTTTTAAAAATTTATTAATTGATAAACATATGCTCTTAACTAATATTATAAAAAATAATTGATTTATTTTTTTAAT
The DNA here is from genome assembly GCF_019186545.1 of Solanum stenotomum. NCBI lineage: Eukaryota > Viridiplantae > Streptophyta > Magnoliopsida > Solanales > Solanaceae > Solanum > Solanum stenotomum. The sequence goes on along the minus strand of NC_064289.1, from coordinate 42,097,742 downwards.
TTAGTATATTTTAATTAAATTAATCATAAAACTAAAAATACAGAATTTATATGAACATCATGAAATGCATGTTTGACAAAAAGATTAATATTATAAACATACTGTCATAAAATTATAAAACATTTGACAAAAAGATAATCTATAAAGTCTAACTTAAAAAAATAGCTTGCAATGTAAAAAATCGAGTCAATACTCCTAAAACAAATGAAATTGAAATATAACATAAGTTCTAAATTCAAAACAAAATTTTAACATAATACTCTTATGTCAAATTTCAACATAACATACAAAAATATGATTTAAAAGAAAATGAAAACGTAAGTCCATAACTTTATTCAACAACGAATTCAACTTTAATTTAAAAATTATTTACTAACAAAATTATACTAATACTTTTTTAGATAATACGAAAAATTGCATGAAATCACGTGAATGTAAATGTTGAGAATAAGAAGGAAATGAAATAAAAATAAAAAAAATATTTTTAGAATATATTAGAATAATAAAAATAAAAAAGAATTTAAAATAATAAAAATAAAAATACACTAAAACGAAAAAAATTTAAATAGAAATAAAAGTAAGAAATTAAAAAGTAATCAACTTGTAATTACACTATGTAATTACCAGCAATTCACAGCTCCTGTGAATTGGAGAGTGTAATTACACCCTGCCAATTACACTCAATTACTTGTTGATCAGGTAATTACATGATCAACAAAACAGGACAAACAATGTAATTACACCCAATTACACCAAATTCAATTACTAGGGTGACCTTCCAAACAAGCCCTTAGGGGTCGTTTGGTAGAATGTATTGGCAAGACTAATGCATGCATTAACTCTAGGTATTATTAGTCTTTTATTTGGTACACTTTACACTCTATTGTGTATTGAATAGTGTATTACAAATACTATGAATTTCTAAGTATTAGTAATGCAAAAAGAATTTAATGCATGCATTAGAATGATTAAAGACCAATTACCCTTCAAAAACACTTTTACATGTTTTCCACCATAATGATGGAAGATATATTTGTAAATAAATAATTTTATACAATACATACTATTTTTAATACATCAAACCAAATAATACAAAAGAAATAATCTATATATAACTAATACAAACATAACTAACATAAACCTTTCTAATACAATTATTATTAATATACTCCATTAAACATTATTTTTATATACTCTGCCAAACCAAACGATGCTTTAAAATGAAGCAATGCAAACTAATTGGTTATAATTAACACAAGGGTATTTTGGAGAAGTAAAAAATGGGTAGATTGCAATATATAGATACATTTTCAGTTTCAGGATTAAAGCAAACATACAGTACTTCATTGCAGTCTTTCGTCTCCTCTTCTGCTGTGTGTTGAGGCGTTCGAAGCACGCAAAAATGGCACCCAGAGGAAGACCCAGAAAGGTTTGAAATTTCACTTTTTTTTCTTTGCATTGTGCTATACTGTTTTCTTCCACTGTTGACTGGTTTTATTCGCAGCGATTAAGCCGAATGGACGCAGCAACTGATGCCATGACAGCTTTCGGATTTGACGAACGGCTTGTTCAGAAAACAGTAAAACAACTTCTGAAGGTAAGCGTTAAGAATCTAGTGGGTTTCCCTGTTTTGGTTGCCTACGTGATTTTGGAACCATGGAACTCGTTATTCCTGCGATTTTCTGGATTATGCGTTCTTCTTTTGGACTTAACCTAATGGGTTACGTGAAATTTTGCTTATATATCGTCACTATTTTTAAGGAATACGGTGGAGATGATGGATGGGCCTTTATTGAGGAATATGGCTACAAAGAACTCATTGAAGCTATTCTTCGTGATCAAGAGAGCAATGATGAAGACTCTACGAAACAAAAGGTTCAAAACTCGATGACTTTTGCTGAAATTTTTTCTTTGGGGAAAATGTTTTACTAATCAATTCTGTGTTATTTTCCAGCTTTGATTGGATATAATAGTAAATGACAAATTGTAATTGTACGAGGAGTAGATAGGATAGTTGGACTGCGTTTTAGTGATCATTTTTCCTATTAAAAATTTGACAACAATGTCTAATTGTTGATTAAAACAAGTATAGCAACAGTGTCTGTTGATTGAAGCCAATTATAGGTAGTAAGAGTTGGGATATTTGTGCATGGGAAGGAAGATATGTTCTGTTTTGGTGGAAAATATTTTCTTTGAAGAGAATAGTTTTCTCAACATAGAGAAATACTAAAATATAATTCCATCAAGGAATATATATGTTTGATAAACATTTTTGTCTGTACCAAATGCTCCCAGTCCTACAATTTTGAGTCTTGCTATGAATTTTACATGTATTAAGAAGCATAAACCTGCAGCTTTTAAACACTGTTCATGAGAAGGCAGATTGTGAGCATGACTTGGAAGTTTCTTTCCCACCTATACCAATTGATAAATTGATCATTGGGACTCATTTTGTTTGACAGCTAAATTTGTTCTTATTATGAATGTTAAAAAAGTTTGTCTATTCAGTTCTATCTCCATTCATTCAACATAGCTACATACCCAAATTACATTACAGTATTTTTTAAAAGTAGAATCGAAACCTTTTACCGTAAATGAAATATGATTTTCTGTGAAACCCTGTTTTAAGTAATGTATACTGACCTATATAAGCATATTGGATAAACTCATCTTACTATATTGGAATCCTTTATTTTCTTATGTAAGATATACCAGTAGGGTAGAACTAATTCTGTCCAACGTATATTTGAAGATAAAATTGAGTGTCAAACTGATGATTATTATTTCCTTTAGTTCGATGGATCTGAAACTATTCTACTGGTCTGTATATCCAAGTAATAATCCCTTCTTTGAACTGGGATCTGCTAGAGAAGTGTGTCAGTTCAAGCTATTAACAAAACTCCAGCAGAAAATTTTAAGAAATTACTAAAAGTCGGTGATGTTCCTTACAGCTATATTGCAAGCTTTTCTGCTAAATGGAGTTGAAGTGGAAATTGCTTGTTAATGCTTGATCCATCAAATAGAGGACATTGTTTGTCTTTATTGTAGCATCCTGCAGGCTGTGTCCTTGTGCAGGCTGTATCCTTGTGTCATCTAACTGTTGGTGAAGAACTGTCATCATGTCAAGTGGAGTCTACTGCTCAATTTTCCTCATTGCTAGTGTTTTGGCTGCTTGTGCCATTCATGAATTATTATAGCTCGTGTTTACAGTAACCTGTGGTCTGTCAAACGTCTCCACTTCTGTTGGAGAAAATGGTTCCTTGAATTTGTTAAAAAATATGTAAACCATCTCATTTAAATCAATAAAGGTGAATCTTACCAGGGTGTATCTATAGGTTGGGGAATGGGTTCACGTGAATCCATGCTCCTCTTCATAGACCATGTATAACAATGCTATATTTTTTTAAAACTAGTTTTAGGGTACACACTCTGCGCATGTACATGAGTACAACTTCTAAAAATTACATAGATAGGAGTATTATACAATGTATTTGAGTTCCCAAAATAATGAATATTGATGTCATTTAGCTTTAGATCTATAAGAAAGAGATCCAACTCCACTGAAGTCCTCAGATACCTTATTATGTCTGTGGACTTTTATGAGAATATGAAAATTATTATTTTGTAACCTACTTAAATAAGCAAGTTACCGAAGTACTTTTGTCAAGATTCTTCAAAGATTTGTTGAATAAGACAAAGTACAAATATGATATGTAAATGTAGTATACTCCACGATTTCAGTGTTATTTTTTATAATCTTAAGCATTGAAATTTATTAAGTATTATTATTGTAAACCTTTTAAAGACTAAGTCCTCAATGAGATTTAACTTTTTAAATATTCTTGTGACATTGTATTTTTTTTCTTATATTAATTTAAAGTTAAAAAAGAGAGAGTACAATATCATAATTAATTTAGACTACACCATTGCTCAACCTTTTTAATTGTGTCAGGTCCTTTAAGCCCCTGCCCTATGTAGTATGTAACAAACTTTAGCATAACAAAATTGTTTTACTATGTCACTTTCAGCTCCTAAAGTTTTAGCTACCCAGTTGTTTTTTTTATACCTGTTTTCTTTGTGCATTCTCTAATGTTAAAAAGCTTACAAATTACAATAACCTATGATGCCAATACTTGAATTGAAGTGGAGTTATAGAAGAATCTATTCCAGTATGAAATTTTTGTTATATTTGAAGTCATAAAACTAAAGACATAATAATTAAAATATAATTTTCGAATGTGAAATTTACTCTACATATAATAAAGAAGTCTATCAACATTTCCCTAGAGCTTACCATTAAAATGTTATTTCTGGCTAAGCTTGTATATATAGGGAATCAGCTATATGGTTTAATCTGTGTATAGCATGTAGTGCCAGTTGCATGAAATGATTGTTGATTCAAAGTTTTCACCTCTTCTTCGATATTGATATGCTTGTTACTTGATATCATTGCCGCTAGAGTTGTATATGAATATGATGGATTAGCTAAAGACCTTGAATTATAGCAGGGTGTCTCCTCACAAGTGGAAAGTGCAGAAGACCCTGCTTTACAAAGCATCCTTGGTCCCTCAGGCACTCTCGTTGATTCCACAGACAACAAAGCTGGTACTACTGTCGGAGAAACGTCATGCTCTGAGCTTGTCAATGCACCAGCACCAATATATGTTGAGCTATGCAGAAACAAACAAGACATTTGCAGTACTGGTAAGGAACTGTTAGTGTGTACTAATTCTGCTGCTTGATTTGTCTAAGTTTCTGTTTATGGAGTAGCAATTTAGCTATCAAGCAATGGAAATCAGTTTAACAAAGTAGAAAAACACTTTGCCAAGCCAATACATGAGTAACATTCATCCAAATCAGATAAATTAATTTAGTATACCAACAAATCAAGGAAGATTAGAATACTTGGATTGCAAGTTCACTGACGAAACTCACAAGGCCGATGGGGAAGTGAGGCTTGATACCCAGGGTGGGGAGATTGATGATGATGTCACACATCGTATTGGTGTAGGGTGGATGAAATGGAGGCGCGCATATGGAGTGATAAGATGGTGCCACCAAAACTTAAAGACAAGTTCTATAGGGTGGTTGTGTGGTAGTTTGACCAACTATGTTGTATAGGGTGGAGTGTGACCAGTTAAGAACTCTCACGTTCCAAAGATCAAAGTAGCGGAAATGAGTATGTTGAGATTGATGTGTGAGCTTACTAGGAAAGATATGATTAGAAATGAAGATATCTAGGATAAGATAGGAGTGACCTCAGTGGAGGATAAGATGCAAGAAACGAGGCTAAGATGGTTTGTGCATGTGATGAGGATATGCACGGATGCCCCAGTGTGGAGGTGTGATAGGTTGACTATGGATGGTTTCAGAAGAAAAGGAAGTAGGACAAAATAAGTATTGTAGAGAGGTGATTGGACAGGAAATGACGCAACTTCAGCTTACCAAGGATATGATCTTAGATAGGAGGCTATGAAGGATATGGATTAGGATAGATGGCTAGTAGATAGTTGAGAGTTGTCGCACTTACTGCTCCATAATAGTAGTTGTAGTTGTTTTTTGGTCTTCAATTTCTGTTACTATTTGTTTTTTCTTGTACTTCGATTGTAGTGTTATTTCATTGTTGTTATTGTTCTTTTTTAGAAGGCTTTGTCATGCTATCTTTAGTATTTTATCACAACTCTTCACTTCCATATTTCTTTTCCCAAACTGTTCTTCTGTGTTATTTTCTTGAGCTGAGGGTCTATCGGAAACAGTCTCTCTACCTTTTAAGGTAGGGTTAAAGTTTGCCTACACTACCCTTCTTAGACCCTACTTGTGGGATTACACGTATGTAATTGTTAACAGAATAAGGAGGATATAATATTGCATTCTTTTCTACTGCAGCATTTAATTTTTTTTTTCTTTTTTCGCAATAGTCCACTCGTGCTGAAACTTGAATGTAAACTCTTGCTTCTTTTATTTATGAAACAGTAAGAGTGCCTATATGACTTTGAGGTCCATGTTATGAAAATTTCCCTAATAACCCTGTTTTGCATAAGTATTTTGCCCCCCACCAGTTGAAGGAGATGGAAATAGCTGGAAAGACGTAGTGGAAGGCCAAATCTCTACCCAGAAGGAGATGGGTAATGCTGTTTGCTGTGATGGTGGGAATTCCAAGAATCAAGTGCAATCAGGGAGCAACTCTCATGATTTTGCTTCACCTCCAACTTCCTCCCCCTGCCCAGTTAATTATTTGAAATTGTGTTCTGGGAGTCATGTGCAATTAGGGAATGACTATCAAACTGCTTCACTATGCCCGGTTAATCATGTCGCCCCTCCTGTTGATCATCACCCTACAGCTCTTCCTTCCTCAAAGGTAATCACAATTTTTAGGTTGCTATTTTTTTTACATGGATTAAGAAGTATGAGTCAGTAGCCTTTTAAACAATGTTCATGATAAGTCATATTGTAAGCAGGACATGAAGTTCCCTTTCCAAATATATGAATTGCTACGTTCATACTGTTTGATCATGAATGGTTAAAAATCTGCCTATTCAATTTTACCTGTATACATACATTCAATATGCAGGAAAACAGCTTCCTGCAGGCTGTATACTTGTGTCATCTAATTTTATTGATGAATAATTGTCCTTATGTAATGAGGAGTCTATTGCCCATTCTTCCTCATTGCTATTGTTTGGTTGCTTGTTCCTTTCATGTATTATCCCTCGGGTTTTCTATAACCTGTGATAGTGATTATTCCATCATGTGGTCTCCTTTGCTGTTTGGAAAAATGGTTCCTCAAATCCGTTAAAAGATATGTAGAGCATCTCATTGAAATCAATATAAGTGGGTCTTACTGCTAACTTAGGTTGCTCTAATCAATCATTTACGTGTTCTAGTATGAGGATCCACACAGTCATTTATAAATTTCTTTGTAACTTGATCTACTTGAGTATTTTGTCTGGGCATGATTTTCCGTGGCACAAATAGTAGATGCTTAGAGGGAATGATTTTCTGTGGCACAAATAATAGATGCTTAGAACTGCTTTAAGCGTTATTGATTCACATATCCTGTGGGTCTGCACTAAAAATGAATGTGTATTGGTGATTAAAGTACATCTTATCACAACCTTTCCTTCTAGTCCAAGACTGAATGTTATGGTTCTGCAAAGCCGGTAGATTCCTATTGCAGAGCCTGATTGGCACATCCCAAAGGCAGGGAATATTACACAATGTAGAGCTAAGTCTGTATTGTTGAGGTGGTATTAGTCACCCCATAGAGCTACTTCAGGGCATGTCTTGTGCTTGGTAGACTTGTAACAGTGCTTACATTGTAATTGTGGGATGGTGCAGAGAGAGGTTATCATATTTTCTACCCTGCTTCCTCCGGTATGAATGAGAAGATGGAAGGCTTGCTTTGTCAAACTTGTTAGTATAAAAATCCATGTCCTTTATTCCGCTCATCAACTTGCTATCTATTCATGTCTGCATATTTTTGACAATTGATTAGATCATGCCAGATGAATATTGGACTGAGTCTGACTTAAATGAAGCAACATGACAATAAGGATTTATATAGCCGACCCAAACTTGAATGAGGCAAAACTTATGCTGTTGATTTGAGCATGCTAGATGATGCAGTCACTTGTTTCTCTTATCGTGCTCATCTTTTTTTCTACTTTACGCCGAGTGCTTTCTCTTAGTTCGAGTTTATCCAGCTCATCACACCTGCTTCCCTTGGTCTCTTAGAAATAAACGAAGCATCTTTAATCCCAGCTTCCTCTAAAACGTTCACCTGGTTCTGAGACTGTCAGCTATTAACAATAAGAGCTGCTTCTGAATCAAGCCCAATAAGCAATTAAGTATTCTTTTTGCTGTAAATGTGAACCTTAAAGAACCCTATTTCCACCCTTGTCCTCTGTATGCATCTTATGTGTGATAAGTCAATTCATAGATTATGCATCTTATGTACCATAAGTCAATTGATGGATTGTCTTCTTCCTTTTATTATTGGTTACAACATACCAAAGAAGAAACAAGACACATGTTTTATTTCTGAGTCGAACTCCCGGATCTATATTTCACCTTTGAACACATACAGTTCTTAGACTGCTAGTCTAAATTGTATGATATTTTTAACTACACGGGGCTGAGCCACATTTGCTTATAGTCTCCATTCGGGGTACATTTAGTTGTTATTTCTGGTTGAGTTTTGTATAAATAGAAAACTAGCTACAGGTTCATATCTGTATTGCATCGAGTGTCAACTGCCAACTATATGAAATGCAATGACGCTGATGAAAATTTTCATCTCTCCTTCAATATTGATATGATTATTACTGATGTTCATTGCACCTTGATTAATATATGCATATACTGGAATAGCTGAAGACTTTTGAGTTATAGCAGGGTTTTTCCTCACAAGATGAAAGAGCAGAAGACCCTGCTTTATTAAGTACCACTTGTCCTTCAGGCACTCTTAATTCCACAAACAATGAATCTGGCAATACTCTAGGAGAAACAGGATGCTCTCAGCTTGCTGATGCAGTAGAACCTACACACGAAGAGCTTTGTGGCAACAAACAAGACATTGGCAGTACCGGTAAGGAACTGATCTTCTGTGCTAATTCTACTTCTTGATTATGTGTAATTCGTCCATGGTGTAGCCATTTAGTTGCGAATGCCAAGCAATGGAAATCAGCTTAACAATGTAGAAAAACATTGAATCTGGCTGCCTGGCCATTCAACAGGAGATTCTGAAATTGCGGAGTGCTTACTCCCAGTAATTATATTGAAGCGCATAATTGGTTCAAGATCATGAGACGTTAAGAATAAAAGAAGACCCCTTTTATTTAACATCCTTTATTTAGAATCTTAGCCTATTATTTATTTATTTATAATTCAGATATTGTTTATAATTAATTGTTTGTTGGACCCATCAGATCAGTTAGCTAAAAAACGGATCACTCCTTTGCTTTTGGAAGACAGCCACGTAGTTTCATTATCTCACTTCTAAGCCTTCTATTTCACTTTTATTCCATCTGTCATCTTTTAGGAATAAAAAAACATCCAAGTCAATAGACCAATAGATTAGGGAGGCTGCACTATTGCATTTTTTTTTTTTTATTGTAACTGCAGCAGTTACATTGATTCCAATAGTTCAGTCGTGCTGGAACTTGGATTGTGAAATTTCCCTAACAACCCTGTTTTGCAGAAGTATTATGTCTCCCACCAGCTGAAGGATGTAAAGACATAGAGGAGGACCAAACCTCCTATATCCAGAAGAGGCCGGCTAATGTTTTTTGCAATGATGGTGGAAATTCTGGGAGTCGAGGCAGTAACTTTAATGTTACTGTACCTCCAACTTCAGTTAATAGTGTGCTTGCCCCTGCTGATCATATCCCAACAACTCTTCCTTCCTCAAAGCGAGTTTGCCTTCAGCCACCAAGAAGGTCATTTCCTTGTTATGGCTGGATTGAAAGTGACAGTGAAGAGGATGCTGACGACTTCATACTATTACCACCAATGAAATGCGTAGGGATTTAGTAAATAAATAGTTGGGTTGTAGGGGCTTACTTATTTAGCCAAAAGACCTTTTCAATCACCATGCTTGATGCTTCTTCCATTTAGTTTCTCTTTTCGGTTGTCACAAGTAATAGACCATACATGAACCTTAAGGATGAACTTCCACCATGGATGCCAGAGTTGTTCATTTTTCCTTATGTAATATCTCTCTCAACCTATCCAATATGACAGACAGAAAACTGTTGCTAGGGTAACCAACTGAATTCAATTCGATATTGGTTTTGCAATTTATTGCGCTTCACAATTTGGTTTTATTTTACAGAAAAAAGGTTTAAAATGTTCTCAATTTATTAGAAATTGTTTAAAATGTCCTCCTTCCGCCTATTGGATTACTTTTACCCCTCCCTTGTTTATTGGGTCAAATATGCCTTAAACCTATTACAAATAGTTTAAATTTACCCTCTTTGTACCATAAAAATTGTTTATCAACTAATAAATACTAGAATGATATTAATAAACTAGATAACTTAAAAGCGCAGTAATCCATGACCTCATTAAGATGATGAATAATCATTTTCTAATAGCTGAGTATTAGAATATTGGCCTTGTCACATATATTAAGAACTTGAAAGATTATAAGATTCTTACTCTTTAATGAATTTTATTTTCTACATATTTTCAATTATAATATTTGTTTTTTGATATAATTGGCTTCTTAATATTGAATGATTTTTCATAGATTAGTCAATTATCACTTTCTCTATTATTTGGTACATGTGCATGCAAAGTATAAGATATTCAACTTGATGACCTTTTATTCATTCTTTAGCTAGTAGCAACTAGTTTTTCTTGCTCTTCCATGTCATTGTTCATAAACACCCCTAAATATGCCATGATGAATTTATCACATGGAAGATATCAGTTCCTCGTATTCTCAAATGTATGTTCCTTGAATATTCTAGAGCTAGTAAATCATAAAAAGATCTCATTCAGTTTTTAAAAACTTTTTAATCATATTTTAAAAACTAAAAATATTTTGAAATACATTATTTTTGAAAAAAAAAGAACTAAAGAATTATGAACAAACCAAGTCACATCCAATTTATTGACTATCTCAAGGAAGTTGGATAAGTACTAATACCAAATGTCTTGGCCCAAATACTACAAAATATTTCATACTATATTTATTTATATTATAAAATATATTAAAAGCAGACACCTTTTCACATTGAGGGATTGTGATTTTTTCGATAGGTTGTGACTTTTTCAAAGAGTTGTTACTTTTTCAAAGGATTATGAGTTTTCGATATCGCCCAATCTTTACAACATTTTGGAGATATGATTAATACAACAACATTTCAACTCCCAATAAAATATATTAATAGGTACAAGTACCTTATCAAGTTGCGGCATAATTTATTATCTCTTTGTTGTCTCTTCCTCAATTCTGATTCCATCAAGAATGCTTAAAACATTTTTATAATTCAATAAAAAATAATAAAAGATAATTTTTTACAAATCATTGGATAAAATACTAATGTAAGTTGTCGGAAAAAGTGATGACAAAAAGGAAAAGCTCACAAAAAAAAGTAGATACGAACCATAAATTGTCATTGTTGTGATCAGTTATTTAAGAATTGAGTAGTTGAAATAATTTTCTTTTTATATGTTGAATGGAGGAAAACACTACATGAAAATTATAGTTATGTTTCATTATTTCTTTTGGTTAAGATCAAAAGTATACTTCCAAGGAATTGTCGAAGTTCCACACAAATAAGGGATGAAATTTATCACGAAGAAGAAGATACAACAACGGTACGATTTGCCTAATTTTTATAGATAGTTCCTGAAGAGACGCAACCGAAGGGATACACCCGTCTAAAGGGACACAGAGTTGAAAAAGTGGGTTTAAAGGTAAAAATAAAATAAGGATTAAAAACATAAAAGTACGAAAGAAAACATAAAATAAATTCTGAATTCTAAGGGTGCCACGTAGGCGAGTCTAGGATTCTCTTTTATATATATACTAGATAACTGAAGGCCCGTATATGATCCCAATATTATTACTTACAAATTTAATAGCAATTTTTTATAGAGAAATTTTAAGTGTTTACTATTAATTTTTATTATTTTTAAAGAATAAATTTGTTAACAATTTTTTTTAGTTTTTATAGATAGTTCCTCAAGAGCAATACCGAAGGGATATACCAGTCTGAAGGGACACAAGAGTTGAAAAAAGTGGGTCTAAATGTAAAAATAAAATAATGTTATAAAATAATATATTGTGGATGTCCACTACACCAAAAAGTTACTACCTTACTTCCTTTCATTATGAAGATAACCTCAACCTTTATGAATTATGATCATTGTTCTTGTAACCTTTCACCTTCATAACCTCCTCCATTATATTCATGTTTAATGTCATGATTGTGACTAACCTTTTGTATGCCTTTATGTTACACTATAAATAGAGGCATAAGGATTCATTTGTACACACTTGAAGATTTGGTGAACACTTGAAGGAAAGAAAGTTATCTTATATTGTTCCTCTTGTCTTATATTCTTCTTGTTTTCATCTTTATATTATTCTTTTGGTCTTAAATTTTACAACACGTTATCAACACGAGTCTCTAACCAACTGAGATAGATGAACAAGTAATCTTTCATCACATCAAGTACATAAACTATTACATTATTCTAATAAACAGATCATCTAGTTGAGTCAAGCTATTCACTCTTTTTATTACTTATTTGAACATTTTCGTCTTCACTTTGAGAAGTCCAAAAGTAGAACATTAAAACTATTCAAATTGTTTTCCTTTCTTGTATGTCTTTTATAGATTTTTTTTCTTGTTGAATTAATGAAAAAAAGTTATCACTTTGATAAGTCATTTAAATTAGGGATAGTAGTAATTTTAATAGTCCCATGAAGATTAACAAAATTTGGCTAATGAGACTCTAATTTTTTCCACTTTTGAGTTTCTAGTATCAATTTATTAATGTTGGAATTGGTATTTAACTTATTAAGGTGGGCATATTATACCATTGGTTGACGTATTATACCATTGATTTTGTATTTCAGTTACTTGAATAATGATTTATTAGTACATAAATTGGGTGACCTATTATATTATTGTTTGAGGATAAGACGATTGATTCAAGTTTCATAGCATCAAGAGGATAAGGTATTGGGTTTGAGTCCCATCAAATTATGGCCTAAAACATTTTTGCATGGGTAAGACATTGACTTTGGGTCTCAATGAGCTATTTGATGATATAATGATGACTGAGAATTGATATGCTCTTGATAAAAATCATGAAATCCGCTCAATTGATTTGCTCTATTCTCTCATGTGAATGCCGTAGCAGTACATAATATGCCTGAAAGATGACATGTGGTTGTATGTATGAACATGAACATGGTAAAATATTAATGATCATCATTGTTGTAATTAAAAGGAAGAACATTATGAGCTCTTAAGATGGTCCTTCAAATGTGAAGGTAATATTTGTCCATCAAAGTGGTATGAAAGGTTTTTGGACAAATTGTTTCTTAAGATGGTCCTTCAAATGGTAAGGAAATTTTTATCCATCAAAGTGATATGAAAGGTTATTGGGCACATAGGGTTGGTGCAACCCAATTTGAAAGCTTTGTAAATTCTCCATCCAAATAAAGATATACAAAGTGGTATTACATTTAGTACTTTTAAAGTGATGTTGAGGTGAGTCAAATAAATTTGATAATGTCAAAGCTAAATGACTAATAAAAATTTACGGAGCATGTACAAATTGTTATGGTCATTTAGTCATATACTTTGAGTACTACACAAATACTATGGTATGTTAAATTATGAACTATTAAAGGACAAAAGAAAGAAATAATTCTTTCTTAGAAAGGTTGTGGCCATGCCCAAAATAAATATTGTTGTTTGGCAATAGAGGCGGACCCACACTACAGAGAAAGGGTGCACGTGCACCTGCTAACTTTCGAAAAAATAATATGTATATATGTATATCTATTTTGAAAAACTGGTAGAAATTATGGTATAGTTAACAGTGCACCCATGAAATGCATAGAAGTTCCCTTATGTTACTGGTTCAAGCTAGAATTATCACCCTTGAGAATAGGGTTCGAATCCAATTAAAGCTTTTTTTAAAATTGTTTTTATTTTAAGTTTAGTTTAGAGCTCATATTTGTGCTAAGATTATACTGGTGCATCCCAAGTCTTCAAATCCTGGGTTCGCCTCTGTATGGCAACACAAATTTGTCATTGATTGTCAAGAAATAAGTCTGGCATGTAATAATTTTAACTGTGACAATAATAATAATTTTCTCCTTGAAGGATATGGTCACCATAAGAATGGTGTTGCGAAATTTGTGGTAGTACACAAAATTAATTGAGAGTTTCGAAAGGACTAATTTGTTACTATCCGAAGGAATGAAATTGTTCATAATATTGAGGTTGTAGTAAGTCTCAAAACAATTTTTTTAAGTTTCGGAGGAATTCAAAAGAAAAAAATATTAAATTGATACTATATATTATGGGAAGATTTAATATATCTTCAAATTACTACAACCAAAGTGGTTATAAATATTTACGTATAAGATTACTCATTTTTCCCTCTTGTTTGTTGTATACAAACATGTGCATGATGATGAAATCACATGCAAAAGTAAACTAGAAGTTTACTAAAATAAATATCAGTTGACCATTCCGATTCAAATGTGATGCACAAGAAATTGAGAATTCACGTGGCTATATGTTGACGAAATAAAAGATTCTTCAATAATTCTCTTTTGTTTCTTGTTTTCATGATAAAATGATCATTGTACCAACTAAGGTTGAGATTGTATACCCTGAAATTATTTGGAACATATTAAAAGGTGAATTTGGGCCCGTTCACCTGCCATGTGGACCATTTACTATTATGATTTAATAGATGCATCTATGGTATGGTCACATATGCATTTGTATCAACTTACAAATTGATTTTTTGTAAGGTTGTTTGCTCGAATTATTAAATTAAGAGGCGAGTTTCAAACTATAAAATTATGTTGATAATGCTGGTTGGTTTAGCAGAAATTGTATGCCTCCAATTATTGCTAGACCATTGATTTTTAGAACAAATCTCTCAAATAAAATTTGGTATGAGATGAGTTTATTTAACATGTATGCATCAAGCCTACAAGGTTCTCCCATCACAATTGGTTCAGGGTCAGGAACCAAACAATTTCCATCCAAAAATTTGATCTGTGCACATATGATTTTATTGCTCCACCACGCACAAAGATTGATCCCCAAATGAGGCTGGGGGTAAATGTTAGATCCTAACATTAGGGAGAGATATGCTTAGCAGTTGAAAATTATATCCGGGTGAATTATCTACATTCTCGTTAAAAAAAATGTGAACTTGAAGTTTAAGAGATAATTCATTTGCAAAATGTTGTAAATAATTTACCAGATGTGTTTGCTGATAGTCCTTGAAATATAAAGTCTATGGTATGCCAGAAGCGTGATAGACTAATCGATTCCAAACGTAAAACTCCTTGAGGAAGGAGAAGAGTAAATTATCAAAATGGGCATGATAATGAGGTAAGTGCTTTGAAAGCACTACGACATAAAACTTCATAAAACCTTGGCAAAGGTTTAGGTACCTGGAATAATAAAAAAATAAGAGATCTCAACAAGTTATGTTGTATTGGAATCGAGTCAAATGACCGTCGACGGTATCTTTGATATGAAGTAGCACTCAATGCTATAAATGATTACGAGGATCTTGAATTCAAATGTCATATAGTGTGGATAAATAAATGATTGGCCAAATAAAATGCACTATTCAAGTATATTTTGTTTCACTTAGAAAATGATGTTTTTGAGCTTGTAGTTCATAGATCAAGATATAATGTCAGTGCGATTTGTGCCTCGGGGCATGAAGGGTTTTCACAAAAATCCTGACATTATTAATGGAGATATATCGTGTGGTGGATGCAATGAAACTTGTTTCAGTATGGCTATAGATGAAATACTTGAATATGTATAATAAATGATTATTATGTCTAACTAGATGATGAAGGTTATATGAAAATCCTTAAAGGATTCAAAAGGTCTTAAAGCAATTCCATTGAGTACCCAATGGTTCTGAGACTGCTTAACACAGAGAAAGAATCTTTTCGATTTTATGAAAATGATTAAAAAATATCATGTATTAGTGAAATTGGTGCACTTAAAGATTATTGGTTATGCAAATGCTAGAAGATTATTTGATCTACCTAACGAAAATTATGTGAAGGAATTGTCATCTTTTCATTCAAGTTATGCCAATAAACTAACAAATCAAGTGACTCAACACATAGAAGAAGCGTGATTTTCTTTGAGAAGAAAAAATGATTTTAAAAGAAAATTGAAATGATCAATCTCCGAGTCACAAACTATTTGATTATGTAGTTGCATAATATTTATTTTATCCGCATAAAGCTCGACCATACATTGGATATTTGTTTACATGTGGAGCCACAACAATATCTTGCATTCAAAGAATCAAACGTCAGTAATCAATTCTTCAAGTCATGCAGAAATAATATTGATCTATGAAGTAAGTTGGGAGTGTGTTTGGTTGGAATAATGATCTATTATATTAATATTGGACAAATAATAGTTCAAAATTCTTTTTTCATACATGATAATGGCGAGATACATGTTCAAAAGAACCGTTGAAGTGATAATCTCGTAAACATATTCACTAAGGATTTCCAACACCAATATTTGGGAAGTTGTGATATAAGATTGGAATGCATAGTCTCCGAGATATCAAGCAAAATTTTTATCAGGGAAAAAATATGTGTTGTACTCTTTTCCTTAGCAATGATTTTATCCCAATTAGGTTTTCTTGGTAAGGTTTTAACGAGACAACATTCAAAGCGTATTAAAAGATATGTGTACTCTTTTTCCTTCACTAGGATTTTTTCCCAAAGGATTTTATCTAGTAAGGTTTTAACGAGGCATATTATCTATGGACATCCAAGGGGGAGTTTTATAAAATATTATAGTGTGGATGTCCACTACACCAAGAAGTTACTACATTACTTCCCTCCATTATTAAGATAACCTCTACCTTTATAATCATTATTCTTGTAACCTTTCACCTCCATAACCTCCTCCATTATATTCATATTTAATGTCATGATTATGACTAAACTTTTGTATGTCTCTATGTTACACTATAAATAGAGGCATAAGGTTTCATTTGTACACACTTGAAGATTTGGTAAACACTTGAAGGAAAGAAAGTTCTCTTACATTGTTACTCTTGTCTTATATTCTTCTTGTCTTCATCTTTATATTGTTCTTTTGTTCTTAAGTTTTACAACAAATAAGGGTTAGAAACATAAAAGTACAAAGGAAAACATAAAATAAATTCCTGAATTCTAACTGTGCCACATAGGCGAGCCTAGGATTCTCTTTTATATATATACTAGGTAACCGAAGGCCCGTATACGGGCCCAATATAATTATTTACAAATTTAATATCAATTTTTTATAGAAAATTTTTAAGTGTTTACTATTATTATTTTATTATTTTTAAAGAATAAATTTGTTAACAAAAATATTAAATCAAATTTGATCAATATTTTTTTCCCAATCAAACTTTTAGCATAAATAAAATAATGGAATAATGTAGATTAATTCAAAAAAAAATTTCAGGTATAGTCAATATTAATTATGGGAATATTTGTTATTTTGGAAATACTAATGATTTAAATTTAATTTTCTTTTTTCTATCGCATACTAATACAAATTTATAGATTTTAAAAGTAATTTATTTGTTGTATTAAATTGTTATATATTATTTTCTTAAATGCCTATATTTTTAATTTACCGTGAACAAGTAAAAATAAGAATTAAGAAGCGTGCGTGCGCGCGCGCACACACACACACGAGGATGGAAGCCTAGTAAAATTCGTACTTCCCAGGTGCCATCCACGAGGGGCCAACCACGGTCCATGGTGTGGGCCACAATACATAGGTGGGTCCATGGATTTGTCCCTCAGAGGTTCACCAGGGCATGGACCATGACTGGACCTACGGATCGTAGGTGGGTCCAAAGTCCATGGAGCCGTGGGTCCAGGCAAAACTCTCTGACTACCAACCACGAATGAGTAGGACGGACCATTGGTCCATCCACGGTCCGTCGTTGGGGTCTCGTGGGTCACTGTTGTCAGTTATTTCTAGGGGCAGTTATGTCTTTTCCTAATTAATTAGTTCCTATACTACGTCGTTTTACCCTACACTAAGACCCCCAATATAAGCTTTTTCAACCCCTAAACTAACCCATTTACTTCATTCTTCCTATTTCACAAAAAGAAAACCAAATTCCTCTCCAAATATTCTCTCTCTAGAAACTTGAAGAAGAAGAAGAAGGATTCATCTAGGGTTTCAAGCTAAGGTCTCAATTCCTCCAATGAAGGCTAGAAATTGGAGTCAAGGTATGATAGTTTTCATCCATGGTGTTCCTAAATTCCTCAATTTCAAAGATTAGAATTCCCCAATTAAGTTAGGGTTTTCTTCAATTATCATGGGTTCTCTTTATTATTGATTTAAATGATAAGAATTATAATCTCTTATGCATGAATTGATGATACATGATGATTTTATGATGATTTTCCGCATGAACCCATGTAATCCCCATGTTTTCAAGTTATGAATCATATGATGTGTGATTTTGATCTTCAAGGAAGATTTTTATGAAATTAAGCATGTATTGCAAGCTTTACATGTATTTATGATGAAATCCATATCTAACCCATGTTTTCTAAGTATTGACGATTGAAAGTGGGTTTTGACCTCAAGAGGTGAATTATGGACTTATGCATTGTTTTATGAAATCTATGCAAATGTTTTAAAGGTGCATTGAGAGTAAAGTACCAACGATGATGTTGTTGTTGTGTTATTGAAAGGACATTCTCAAAAACAAATAACTAGCATGATGTGAAATGTTTTCTCACATAAAAAGGATTCTTAGGTTGAAAGGCTTTCTCACCTAATTGAATCAAAGACAATGAGCTATCTTAATGAAACTAGCTTGGTTTGGTTGTACAAGGGAACGTTTCCATGGATTATGAGATACGTCAAGATTTAATAACTATTTCGTGGGATATATGCTTAGCACCGAGCGGATATTGAATATGAGATGGAAGCTCTCCCGTAGTAAATGTTGGGTTTCCAAAGCAATCTCATGAGATGGAAGCTCTCCCATAGTAGAGGCTGGGTTGCTAGAAGCAATCCCCTTATCCCATAACTATGGGCCCCCATAGGTTGATTAGCTTGTGGATCCACTTAACCTAGAAGTTGAGGTTCTTCCTTCGGCAAGTAGAAAAATCCTTTTCGGTGTGGGAGACACCGGGGGATCATGTTATAGCTCACATGGTCTTAATGTCAGTTAAGGCTAATTCCCCACAAGTAATAATGAACTAAGGTTACTTCAAGAAGTATCGCATATGAGTTCAAAGTTTTTAAAGAAGAAGTTAGCTTGCATCGACCATGATTTATGACATGTTTTATAAGTCTTTTATATCATGTTTAAATTGGTCAGTTGAATGTCGTTAAATGAAATGTCCCTTTTAGCATGTTTTAAATGTTTTACGCATGACTATCATACTTGGTACATTATTTTGTATGTACTAATGCATACTCTTGCCTACATTTTCCCCAAATGTAGGGTCCAATATTCAGGGTGCTCAGTTTCGTGGCTAGTGGGTGATTTGATTGATTCCTGAGCTTTGCTTCTCTTTTAGACATGATATATGGGCTAGACCCAATTTCATTCTATTGTATTAGATGGCTATGATGAGACAAGAGTATAGACTTCCGCTTTTCATTTTATAAAATGTTTTGGACTTGGACTATTGTTTTACTCTTATTGTTTTATTTCTTATGTTATGAGAGCTAAGTGGCTTGTATGGAGTACTTAGGGGTTCTATACTCCACGTTACATCTAGGGGGTTCCCCTGGATAGTGACATTTACAATTTGAATCTTGAATTTGATAATTCAAAGTTAAATCCAAAGTGGATTTACTCTTAATTGCTTGATTTCAAGTTACCCACAACTGCTTTTATGGAAGGTATACTTTCTTTACTATTTGTGATTGGTGGCTAAAACCCCAAGATCTAGAGGTGCTCTAATGGGGTTGGGTGTTAATTTAATGTAGTGGGTATTGCACTATGCTCTGTTTAGTTGCTGTTCATGTATATATTTGTAGTGGGTATTGCACTATGCTCTGTTTAGTTGCTGTTCATGTATATATTTAGTCTAATTATCATGGGGTTAACTTAAGACTTAAAGTTGCAAACTTAATTCCTACTTCCATTCTCTGGTTGATGCTCGAAAGAGATTAATTTGAGTGGGTAATTTTCATGACCCGAGCCTACACCCTGGACGTGGCTGGCACTAGAGAACCATTGCTGGTCCCTAAGTGAACCCTCATCCTGGCTGGCTACAAGTGGAAGACTTACTCAAGCATACAACAACTTAAAACTAAAATAAATTCAATAAACTCAACCTTTTTAAAAGTCTGTACAATACTCAAAATAAAAGTAAATACAAAAACTCTTCAACTCGGTCTATCTATAAAGCCTCTACTATTACAGAAGGATATTGGGACAAGACCCACAACATCTCAAAAACTACTTACTGTAAGATAAAGGTGAAGTCCTCTGGAATATAAGATGGCTCACCAAAGCTGACTGGAATATCACATGACCTCAACGAAATGCCTGTTGATGATCCTGGATACCTGTATCTTCATCATGAAACGATGCAAGCCAAATGGCTCAGTATATGGAATGTATGAGCATGTAAGGGGAATTCTAAACCATAAACATAAGCTTGAACTTATGGAATGCGAGGGAGAATGCAGAACAAAAAGCTCCTCCCCAAGCTCCTCAAGTTCCAGTCGATCCTTTGGCCGAACAAGTTTCTTATGTGGAGTTTAGGGATGCTTTTTTAAGTATTGGCCCAAGCTATGACAGCCTAAGAAAATAGGGAGGTAGTGGTTCCTATGAACCCAAATATGGGTATGACGACTTCAAGGGTGAGGGACTTCACAAGGATGAATCCTCTGGAGTTTCATGGTTCCAAAGTTGAGGAAGATTCTCAAGATTTTATTGATGAGGTAGATAAGGTTTTGATGATCATGGGAGTTATGCCGGTGGAAAAGGCGGAGTTATCCGCTTACCAATTGAAAGGTGTGGCTGAAATATGATATAACAAATGGAAAGAAAGGAGACCAAAAGATGCGGGTCTTCTTGATTGAGAGAAGTTTAAGGCCGCTTTTCTTGATAGGTTCTTTCCCTTTGAGATGAGGGAAGCCAATGTGCTTGAGTTCATTAACCTTCGACAAGAAAGTATGAGTGTGAGAGAATATGCTCTAAAATTCACTCAATAGTCCAAGTATGCTTCGTCAATGGTTGTAGATCCAAGGGGTAGGATTAGTAAGTTTGTATCGGGTGTGTCTGAAATGGTGGTTAGATAGTGCAGAACCGCCATGCTCATTCATGGCATGGAAATCTATCGTCTTATGGTTCATGCACAAAAAATTGAGGAGAAAAAACTTAAGGAAAGTCTAGGGAGGTAAAAAGGGCTAGGACCAGAGATGGAAATTTCTCTAATGCAAGGTCCGATGGACAAGGTCGACCTAGATTTCGACAAAGGTTTTTGGTCAAGGTTCCTCCAATGCTCCTCCTAAGTTCAACTGTCACGACCCAACAGTACCTCCTAGATGTAACAAGGCACATAGAACCCTGAAAGGGCACCATGTAAGACACTTAGCATATCATAACATAAGAATAGAACAATAAAGAGTAAAAACACATTTCAAGTCCAAAATTTTCATAAAGGAAAGCGAAAGTCTAGACTTGTCTCAATAAAACCATCTATTACAATACTTGAATCAAATAGGGTCACAGTCCATACAACATAATCCAAAAAGGAAATACAAGAAAAGAACTACAAAGATAACATATGTCCTCGAATCATGAGGACTCACCAACAAGCTAGGAGAACAAGAAAATCCAAGCTTTAGCCACAATGATGACCACCTTGAGAACCGGACCCTACACTTTTGGAAAATGTAGGAAAAGCATGGGTTTGTACAAAAATACACTAAGTATGATAGCCATACATAAAAACCAAGAAAACATTCTAAAAGGGACATTTTAGTTGAATGCATCTAATTTACTAAGTTAAAACATCATTATGAAGATAGGGGAAAAGCATAAGTCATAAGAATATACATTACATTGACCATCATATCATAAGAGGAACATACCATAAATACCCTCAAAGCATACTTGTGCAATGCATGAATAAGACCCCATAATCTCACCCATACTAAGTAAAGCTTCTTGAGTAACCATAGTTCATAATTCATATTCTTGTTCATACTATTGTCATAGTGGGGAATATACCTTAACGGAGACAGACCATGTGAGCTTACCATGGAATCAGGTGTCTACCCCATACCGAAAAGGGGTTGTCCTACTTGCCTAAGGTAGAACCATACTCTTAGCTTAGGTGGATCCACTAGCTAAATAACCTATGAGGGCGCATAGTTTATGGGATAAGGAGATTCCTATTAGAAACCTGGACTCAACTAAGATAGAAGGTTTCCATCTCATGAGATACATACTTTGGGAACTCGAATTCAACTAAGGTAGAAGGAACCATTTGGAAAGCCGGACTTAACTAGTGTAAAATCTTTCATTGGGAAGCCAGACTATACTAGCGCAATAGCTGTCATTGGAAAGCCAGACTCAACTAGCGTAGATGCTTCCATCTCATATTCAATATCCACCCGGTCCTAAGCAATGATTCCCATGGATTGCATATTAAATGTTGTGCCGTAATTTCACTATCTTTAGAAAAATCACTTTTTGAAATGTTCTAAGTATAAAATAATTTGACAAAAATACTCAGAAAGAGTCTCCACTTAATTTTTTAAAGAAATTAAGAAAACTTAATTTAAAAAGACTCTAACAGACTAAGTCTTTATAAATTTAGAGAAAATGGGTAAGATGTTCTTATTTACGCTTCAAGAAGGTTTTTAAGGCATTTGAAGTGCCTGCTAACACGCGGTTATCCTACGACTTGACCAACATATTTTTTGACTATTTGTTAGAAAAAGATTTAACCTAAAAACAATTTACACTATTCGATTAACTTTGAAAAAATAGTTAAACAAAGAACAATTTTTATTTTTTAAGAAAAGGGGACCTTAATAGAAGCATTTGACTTGAAGATAAGTGATTAGAATTTTCACAAAAAAACTAGATTGATTAAGATTTGTTTGAATCATTTTTAAAATGATATTTTGTACCAATTTAAAAATTTATTAACCATCGGGATAGATTGTAAGGTTGGTGATTCTATGTCAACATCCTAATCCCTAACAATATGATAAATGCAACCTTTAGCAATCAATTTCCTCGCCATAGTACATGAAATGAATATATCTTTTTTGTTGCAGTATTACCCTTGCCGTCTCCAACTTTGTGGAATCTAATAATCATCGCTCGACAAAAGACATTGGCATAACAAGATATCAGAAAATCCACACCCCTAATAATATCAAACTCTAGCTTCTCAAGCTCCATTATGTGTCAGAGGTCGAATGAGTAACAATCTCTACAATAAAACCGCAATAAACCCTTTTTGCAATAATAGAGTCAGAAACTGGAGCAGGTACTTCAATAAGTCATCTCAATGACTCTTGTACTATGACAAACTTCTCAATAATAAATGGAGCAACATACGATAATGTTGAGCCTGGATCTATCAAATCATAAATAAAGTGAGAACAAATGGTTAGTATACCTGGCAATGCATAAATATACTTCTAGCCGCAACCAGAATTAGATGCTCTGCCATACCTCAACCTCTACCTGACAAAAATTGTGGCCCAATCTTGTAACACCCCGTATTCGAAACAGACAAAAATGCAGATTTTGAGAAGTTGCAGGTGCAACCCACGGTTGCCATCCACGGACCGTAGATCGGACCACGGTCCGTGCTGGTGGTCCGTGGTTCGCCACTGCAACCCCTCCCCAGCCAGCTCAAAAAATTTGCTAAGTCTCGACCCACGGTCCATAGATCAGACCACGGTCCGTGGTCTGTGTCCGTGGATCAAGACCTCCTTACTCAGCCTCTGTCACGAACTACGGTTGACCAGCACGGACCGTCGTTCGATCCACGGTCCGTAGGTCTGACCGTAGATCGAAGGTTAGCAGCCAGTTAGCTGAAAATTCTGATGGGTCAACTTCAGATGGTCATAACTTTTAGCACAAAATGAATTATGTGTCCCATGACCTATGGTTAGATAGATAATTGAATTATCTTTCCAACGCCACCGAGTTTGCTAAATTTTGACATCCGAGGAAACAGTTATGCCCATTTTAGTGAAGCCCTGTCGGGCAGACTCGACCTACGGACCCAATCGACGGACCGTCAATTGATTGACGGACCGTCAGTCACTCCGACAGCAGCTAATTCAAGGGTCTTTTGGTCTTTTCCTATTTTGTTTAACCCCTAAGATACGTCGTTTAGACCCTAAATCATGAGGTTTTAATTAGTTTAAACCTAGAAACATAACTAGAACTTACCTAAGTCAATTCATTAATCAAAACTTAGAAAAATTAGAAGCAAGAGAGGAGAAAAAGGTCAAGAACCCTAGTTCAAGAACGCAGTGAGGTTCCTTCAGTTCCAGCCCCAAAAATGAAAGATTTCTCCGTGGAATTCGTCACCAGGTATGTGGGATTTCACTAGTGGGTTCCTTTCGCCCAGGTCCCTAGAATTGAGTCAGATTCTTGATTCCATGATTATGAACAGACCTAGGATTTCTAGAATTTCAACAGATCATCATGAATTAGTTATTTAAAATGTTCCAAATCAGATTATCATGTTATTGCTCGGTTTATCGTATAAATTTCAGAACCCTAGCTATGTATTTCATTAGTTCTTGAATTACACATGCTAGGTCAGATATTTCAGTTATTCAGGTATACATGCTCCAGTTTTATGCCACATTATCAGTATATTTCAGCATAAACCCTATTTTGAGTTATAAATCATGAGAAGCTTTTCTTTAAGACAACACTTGAGTTTTAAACTGTGTTTTTGAGAAAGTTAAGATGAGTTTGAGAAAGAGCTTCTAAAACATGATTAGTATGACAATTGAGTAGGTCATCAATGTATGAATAGTATGGTATCTAGATATACCATCAATGTTTATGCAGTATGACTTCCCAAGTCATCAATGATCAGAGTATTGTTTTCTAAAAAGGAGTTTTCAAGTATGAGTATCTACATGTCAGTATTTTAAGCTATTCAGTATTTCAGTCATAATATATTCAGTTATACATGCCTCAGTTTATGAATGCATCATTATCAGATTAATTGTTGCATTCTCAGTTTGCATGTTCAGTTCCGAGCTATCCAGTATTTACAGAAATTCAGTCATAACCAGTTAATCACTAATTCATTGGGAGTAGCATAATACCGAGTTGGACTAGGGTTTCAGCGTACCCATATAGTCCCAGAACTACGAGCCACGTAGGTGTAAGTCCCCTCTGTGGGCAACATCAGTTTAGTGATCACGCCAGCATGCCTCTATACCTCTGGCAGGGTATATTGGGTCCTCTCGATGGGGCGTATACATCGGACTCCACATTTAGCTCATGTGGTTTTATGTCGGTTATTAGTAGCTCCCACAGTTCAGTCAGACTCTATTGCATTGACCATATTTCAGTACAGTCAGTATTCAGTCTCAGCATGTTATAAATTTGGTCATTGCATTCAGTTAGCTCAGTATTCAGTATTTTCAGTATCTATATCATGTTCAGATTATATCATTGCTCAGTATGCTTTGTTCAGTTATGTGTTCTTTCAGCTTTACTCTATCCTGCATGCTCAGTACCTTTCAAGTACTGACGCATACGTGCGCTACATCTTCTCGTGATGTAGGTTCAGGTTCTCAGCATCCAGATCACGCTTAGATCGATTCCCGATCTTCAGTTCAGCAGAATCAGTTGGTGAGTCCTCATTCTTCGGGGACAATAGTCATGAGTTTCTTTTCAGTGTTTTAGTCTTTAGTTTCAGTTTTGCTAGACTTAGCTGGGGCCTGTCCCAGCATTTCTAGTCAGTTTAGAGGCTTATTTCAGACATAGTTAGATTCAGCTTAGTGTTTTGAGTTTGATATTTCTTTTGTATTAAACTCTCAGATTTGATATATTTAGCTATAGTATATAGGTATTCCCCATCTTTTCAGATATAATTATGAATTAGCTTCCGCATCAGTTTATTATCTTTAGTATGCTCATGATCATGCCAGCAGGGTTAGCTTGGGATCACTTGTGGTCCTAGGTCCCGTGTCCGCTTCTTGGGGGTAGCTCGGGGCGTGACAAATCTCTACACAATATACCAAAATAGATGACTCTACTGCTAATTCGACCCTCTTTCTAACCCCTACTGATCTATGAATGGACAATATCTTTGTATTTTAATCTCATAGTCATAAGCATAACCTTTTATATGACAACTCCCCATATATGATCCACCGCAAAAAGCACAATGTAGCACAATTGATCTTTACTGCTCTAGGTGACGGTACTATTACGAGCATGATAGTCGAAGCTTTCATCAAAACCTAAATGAACCTATCAATCTAACCTGGTACCAAGGAATTGTTTTGATCGTGATCCTGGTGGCCTCTTTGAATACTAATGTTCGGACTATCCTGATCATTTGTTTGAAACCCTTTGGGTCTATTATCCTTCATTGAATCTCTTGTCATCCTCTTAACCGTATATTGATTATGTTAGAGCCTATTTGTTCCCTGTAATAGCCTGAATCTTCAATATGTCAAGGTTAATAGTAAGTGTCGTAATAGGGCAAGCTCAGTAGCAATCGTAATCGAAAGAACTCAAACCTTATGACTCAGCTTTATAACACGATTTGAGTTAAAGAACGGTAACTTTTCTAAATGATATATGTAGCTTCTTGCTAATAGAATATGGTTCATAATATATTTATAAACAAGACTCTAGTTGACACAACTTGCAGATTCCCTAGGATATGACGTGGCTCTAATACTAAGTTTGTCACGCCCCAAACTCAAGGGGTGCAACTGGCACCTGATGCAAAAACTTAGGCCTGAGTCAACTGTGCTGAATCACTTGCTAATGGCGCATGGTAGCCATATAGATTTAAGAAAATAATCAAGTATATCTCGACCTAAAAATAATCCATCTACTGGCAAGGCCACTGTCAACAGTTCTATAAAGAAAATAGGTACTTCCAA
Organism: Solanum stenotomum; assembly: GCF_019186545.1. Lineage (NCBI taxonomy): Eukaryota > Viridiplantae > Streptophyta > Magnoliopsida > Solanales > Solanaceae > Solanum > Solanum stenotomum. Next base: position 42,070,881 of record NC_064289.1, on the reverse strand, counting down.
CAGTTTATATTAAGCAATACTCAGCTAGCATAGAAGCCTGTTTGGGCCGTGGAGGCCACCATGGTATCTAGGAAAGCATGAACGATATATGGGCCATCAAAGCCACCATTATCTGTATATAGAAACTGAAAAATAGGAAAACATTTTAACTATATCGCAAGAAACTATTAAACATCGGCCGAGTAAAATGCAAGGCCAACATGGCCAATAACGTGACCAACAACCCAACACACTAGTCTGCAAGCCTCTATGAATATAACACTTGGACGGGACAATGCCCTAGCCTACCCAAAAAATGCAAACCACAAAATAAGCGAACATAAAGGACTCTTGCGACACCTAGAAGAAAGAAGTAAACCAATCAACAGGATATGAGGCTGTGCCACTCGATAGGTCTGTCTAGATGTCGCTCATGACCTACATGCATAAATGCAACGTCCCTGACAAGGGGCATCGGTACAAAATAATGAACTGAGCATGTAAGGTAAACTTAAAGCTGAAACTGGAGTATAATTACTAAATAAAAAGGGCGGGGGTGGAACACAAGTAGAATAGCTTATCTCCCCACATTAAGATAACATAAACACATAACAAGAAATAACTTTAACAGGCCCCCATAAGCCTGACAAGTACAAACAACACATAATTATTATAGGTTAAAATGATTGCAATCAATCACTAAATACCCATATTCCCCCCTTACCGGGATCCCAATGTAAATCTTATATGAATTGTCTGAATTTACATGTGCCATGAATCAATGCAAATCTAAGGCTCTTTGGTATAATATTTATATGTTTCTTCATAGCTGTGCCATGAATCAATGCGAATTTGAGGCTCTGTGGTACAATGCATATATGTTACCCCATATGTACAGCCTACTGGGCCCGTAGGCATAGTCTACCCAACCCATAGGCTCGGTCTACCTGGACCATAGGATCGATCTACTTGGCTCATAGGCTCTGTCTACCTGGCCCGTAGGCTCGATCTATCCGGACTGAATGCTCGGTCTACCCAGCCTAAATACTTGGTCTACCTAGCCTGTAGGCTTCGTATAAGAATCAATATGTATGCTCAAGAACCTTGCAATGTGAGTGTCTACTAAGGCCAAAACAAGCTCATAAGTGGCATCTAGACGATAAAACATCACATCAATAAGAAGTAATTTTAACTAATCAAAACAAAATCATGACCTACTTTTCTATGCTGCTAAGTAAGAAATAGTGTGTCACTGATAGACATTATATCATATGGTCGTAGCCAACTCAACAGGACAGGGTTATAGGTCAACTAATGATAATACACCAACCAAAACAAGCTTAGGCAATTAGGATCATACCAGAAGATAGAGAATAGCCTTAGCATACCTTCCAACCAAAGCCCAAAAAATGTCTCTATGAAGCTTGCCCAACAATGCAACAATACAAAAATCAGCGAGACTGCAAAAACAAGCCATGACTAATCAATAAGACGCTATTGCCACACTGTTGACCAGCCAAGTCCAACCGACTAAGTGAGGTAAATAACGACAACAATCATCAGCTAACTTTATTGATGCTCACATAGCAAAGCTAAGGTTGGTTTGCAAGAGCTGTGTAGGTCGACCAGACTTGGATATGGATGTCATCGGATTGCGAGTGTTCCCTTTATCACTGACAGGCGATGTTGCTATATGGTTCACTGAGTTTCCTTATAACTCAATCTATACATGGGACCAACTGAAGGATGTGTTCTTAGCAAGATATTATTCAGTGTCCAAGAAGCTCAATCACAAAGATAAGGTCAACAATTTTGTGGCATTACCTGGAGAGTCTGTGAGTAGCTTTTGGGACAGATTCACTGTGTTTGTAAGAGGTGTTTCGAATCACCGTATTGATGATGAGTCGCTGAAGGAGTATTTCTATCGAGGTCAGGATGACGATAATAAAGTAGTGCTTGATACTATTGCTAGAGGTTCATATGGTGTGCACATATGCACAGATTGCAGAAAAATTGGAGAAGATCTCTCGCAACAATAAAGCATGGAGCACTAGGAGGTTGGATACTTGGAGAAACATATTTGCCATTCATGCTACAAACAACCAGTCTTCGGATAAGATTCATGAGGAGATGGCTCAGATGAGGACCGAGTTGGGGTTGGTATTGAACCATGTGAGCGGAGGTGTGGAAAAGGTAAATGTTGTGAAATACTTGACTATAACTCCACCACCAGTTGAAGAGTGTTACTATGAAGAAGATTCTTATTCGGTGAATGATCAGATGGGAGGTTTCGGACCAAACGCCCAAGGATCCAACACGGACAATTGGCGCCAAGGTCAAGGAAACCAAGGTCGGAACTATGGCAATTACAACCGAGAGGGTCAATATGTCTGGGATGGGAATTTCAATCGCGACAACAACTATAACCGAAACAACTCTGGCAACAGAAATGATCGGGTTGGACCTTATGTTTCCCCTCAAAATTGGGAATCTAGTACTAGGGAAACTGGAAGCAATATGGCGCGTATTGAAGATCTGATGCAGAAGATGATGAAAAGGTTTGATGCAACTGATGAGAATGTGAAGGAGATGAGAAAAGACTTGTCTGGTATTGGTCAAAAGGTTGATTCCCATGCAGTGTCAGTAAAGCAACTAAAGCAGCAGATGACTCAGTTGTCTACTACAGTGAACCCACGTCAACCTGTCACTCTTCCTAACAACACCATCCAGAATCCAAAGAATGATGATCATTGTATAGCAGTTACTACTCAAGGAGGTAAGCAAACCATTGATCCACATATGCTGTTTGTGGTGGATGTTGAGATTAGAAAAGAAGATGATGTGGTTGAGGTTAGAGAAGAGTCTGAGAATTCGATAGAGAAAGAATCAGATATATCTCAGAAAGTGGTCCCCATACCTAGACCTACACCACCATTTCCACAGAGGTTAGTGAAGAAGACTGAAGATGGTAAATATCATAGGTTTATTACTATGTTGAAGCAGTTTTCCATCAACGTTCCGTTGATAGAAGCTTGGGAGCAAATGCTTGGGTATGCGAAGCTTATGAAAGATATGGTGACAAAGAAAATGTTAGTGAGTTTTGAAGATGATTATGGATTGCAGCATTGTAGCGCTATTGCTATAAGGTCTCTTCTGCAGAAGAAGAAAGATCCCGGTGCTTTAACGATTTCATGTACTATAGGGTTGTTACACTTTGCTAAGGCATTGTGTGATCCTGGTGCTAGCATCAACCTCATGCCATTGTCTATTTATAAAAAGTTGGGTTTAGGAGATCCAAAGCCTACTACGATGCGGTTACTTATGACCGATTGAACCGTGAAAAGGCCCATTGTTGTACTTTATGATGTGCTAGTGAAAGTGGAGTTGTTTATCTTTCCAACAGATTTTGTGATTCTTGACTATGATGTTGATTTTAAGGTTCCCATCATCCTTGGGAGACCATTCCTTGCCACAGGGTATGCATTGGTTGATATGGAGAAGGGGCAGATGAAGTTTAGACTGAACAATGAAGAAGCAACTTTCAATATTTTTAGGTTCATGAAGCAGAGTGGTGAGCTCCAAACGGTATCTGCTATAACTTATAGAGTTGAGAGTAGAACAAAAGTGCAAATTGAAGAGGGACTAGGTGTTGAGGCACTAGCAGCAGTTATGATAAATTTCGATAGTGATGGTATTGAAGAGTACGATGAGTTGGTAGCTGCACTCGATAGGTGCGAATATCGGTCAAAACCAAAGAAGTATGAGTTAGACATGAAGAATCATGAGTCCCCACCCGCGAGACCATCTATTGTGGAGGCACCAAAATTGGAGCTTAAGGCTCTACCATCGCATTTGAGGTTTGTATTCTTGGGTAGATATAATACTCTGTCGGTCATCATTGTGGCAGATTTAAATGCGAGACAAGTAGAATGCTTGGTGACTATGTTAAAGAGGTTTAAGCGAGCTATTGGGTGGACTGTTGTGGATATTATTTGGATTCCTTCCGCTATTTGTTCTCACAAAATCCGACTCATGCCAGATCACAAGCCTAATATCAAGTAACTGAGAAGATTAAATCCACCTATGCAAGAGGTAGTTAAAAAGGAGATCATCAAGTGGTTGGATGCCAGAGTTTTTTATCCCATTGCAGATAGTAGTTGGGTCTGTCATTTGCAAGGGTGGTATTACGGTGGTTCCAAATGAGAGAAACGAGCTCGTTCCAATACGGCCCATGAACGAATGGAGAGTCTACATGGATTATTGAAAGTTGAATGCATGGACGGAGAATGACCACTTTCCTATGCCATTCATGGACCAAATATTGGATAGACTTGCAGGCACGAGTTGGTATTGTTTTATTGATAGGTATTCGGGCTACAATCAAATTTCTATAGCTCCGAAAGACCAAGAGAAGACCACTTTCACTTGCCCTTATAGGACTTTTGCTTTCAAATGGATGCCATTTGGGTTGTGCAATGCTCCAGCAACCTTCCAACACTGTTTGATGACGATATTTTCTTATATGGTGGAGGACACTATTGAAGTGTTCATGGATGATTTCTCTGTGGTAGGTGACTCTTTTGATCGATGTATGGATAATCTGGCTGAGGTGCTTAAAAGGTGTGAAGACTGCAATCTGGTGCTAAATTGGGAGAAGTGCCACTCTATAGTGAAAGAAGGGATAGTTCTGGGTCATCAGCTTTCTGAGAAGGGCATTGAGGTTGACAGAGCAAAAGTAGAGGTAATAGAAAAGCTTCCACCACCTATCTCTGTAAAAGGTGTTAGAAGTTTTCTTGGGAATGCAGGTTTCTATAGGAGGTTCATTAAGGAGTTCTCTAAAATTGCACATCCATTGTACAAAACTACTCGAAAAGGAATATAAGTTTGATTTTGATGATGGTTGTCTGAGAGCATTTGGAAAGTTGAAAGAGAAGTTGGTTAATGCACCTATCATTATTTCGCCGGATTGGGGACAACCATTTGAGGTAATGTGCGATGCGAGTGGGGCGGCGCGTGGTGTAGTATAAGGATAGAGGAGAGAGAAAATTATTCACCCTATTTACTAAGCTAGCAAAGCTCTAAATGTGGCCCAGAAGAATGATACTGTGACTGAACAAGAACTTCTTGTGGTGGTTTTCGCATTCGAGCAATTTCAATCCTACTTGCTTGGTACTAAGGCCATAGTGCATACTAACCATTCTGCATTGAGGTATTTGATAGCGAAGAAGGATGCAAAACCGAGGTTGATTAGATGGGTATTATTGCTGCAGGAGTTTGATTTTGTGGTAAAAGATAGAAAGGGGACCGAAAATCAAGTTGCCGATCACTTGTCCAGGTTAGAGGAAGAGGCAATGCTAAATCTTGGTGATAGGGCTGAAATTAATAATGCTTTTCTAGATGAACAGGTATTTGCTGCTTCCCATGATCTAATTCCTTGGTTCGTACACTTTGCTAATTATTTGGCAAGTGATTTGGAGCCCCCGATTTGTCTTTTCACCAAAGGAAAATTTTTATGCATGATGTGAAGAAATTCGTTTGTGATGAGCCTTACTTGTATCCTAGTTGTGCTAACAGGATTATTCATTGCTGTGTGCCCGAGGTTGAGATGTTGAGTGTACTTGAAGCATGTCATCCATCGCCTGTTGGTGGGCATCATAGTGGTATTCGGACTGCGCATAAGATTTTGTAGTGTGGGTACTACTGGCCTACCATCCACCAAGATGCTTATGATTTCGCCAAGTCTTGTGATCGTTGCCAAAGAGAAGGAGGGATTTCAAAGAGGCAAGAGCTTCCTGTGAATCCTATATTGGTGATAGAGTTGTTTGATGTATGGGGCATTGATTTTATGGGTCCATTTGTGATTTCACATGGGATGAAGTATATTCTTGTTGCGGTTAATTATGTATCAAAGTGGTTGGAAGCAGTTGCACTCCCTAACAATGAAGGTAATGGTGTCACTACATTTTTGAAAAAGAATATTTTCTCTAGATTTGGTACACCGAGGGCGATTATCAGTGATGGAGGTTCGCACTTTTGTAATAAGTTGTTCAAGGCGCTACTTGAGAAATATGGTGTCCACCACAATGTAGCCACTCCTTACCATCCGCAGACTAGTGGGCAAGTTGAAGTGTCCAACAGAGAGATCAAATAGATTTTGGCGAGACTGTGAAGGCTAATAGAACGGATTGGTCAAGGAAGCTTGATGATGCTCTATGGGCCTATCGCACTGCATACAAGACTCCCATAAGTATGTCTCCTTACCAACTTGTATATGGGAAGTCTTGCCATTTACCGGTAGAGCTAGAGCATAAGGCTTTGTGGTGATGAAGAAGCTAAATTTGGATTGGAGTGCCTCATCTAATCAAAGAATGAATGACTTGAATATGCTTGATGCATTTTCCCTAAAAGCTTATGAAAGTTCAGCCTTGTACAAAGAGAAGATAAAGAGGTATCATGATCAAAGAATTGAAAAGCGAGAATTTGTTGTGGATGATCTTATGCTTCTATTCAACTCTAGGTTGCGCTTATTTTCGGGTAAACTCAAATCCAAATGGACCGGGACATTTTTGGGCACAAAAGTGCTCCCCCATGGAACGGTTTAGCTTGAGAACGGTGAAGGAACATGGTTCATGGTTAATGGGCAAAGGATCAAGATCTATATGGGAAACACAGAAAGTGTGCAAGAAGTTGTTGAAGCCTATCATCTTTATCAATTCTGAGTAATCCAGAAGCCTACGTCGTGCCGCAATGTTTAATCAAGCGCTTCTTGGGAGGCAACCCAAGATGTACTATCTAGCCAATGATAGGATTTTGTTTTCCATAATTTTCTTTGTTTAGTTGATTCTCTGTATTAATTTAGATAGGTGTTTTAGTTTTACTAATGTTGGCTAGAATTAGCATAGGGTCCGTGTCTTAAAAGTGTCAAGAAAATGTAAAAAGAATAGCCTAATGGTTACTACATGTGCAGGCGTGCTATGAAAAATTTGCAGAAAATGGTCTGGTGCAGAGGTCTCCGGACCCCATCGATGGTCCGCAATCCATCCACGGACCGTGAATGGTGTCCGTAGATCCCAGCTAAGTGTCTAAATTTTTCTAAGTGTAAAGGCGATTTACGGTCGCAACTGACTGACCATAGATAGACCTACAGACCGTAAGCGGGGTCTCGTAGGTCCTAACCCTAAGTTGGGCTGACCCAACCCGGACCCTCCCTTTTAAAAACCCCACCTTTCAAAATTCATTCCCTCTTCCCTCATTTCCCCCCCAAAACCGTTTTAACTTTTTCAAATCCCATAAATCACTCCCCAAATCACCCACTCCCCCATATACCATTCTCATTAATTCATACCAAAATCCCAAAACTTTTTCCCCCCAAACTCTCTAAACAGCTATATCAAAACTTTGGTGTTTGGGTTCGGTGCAACTAGGACATTAGTATGGTATTGCAAAGCTTAGTTTCATCACACAATCCCACCACTCCTCATTGCTTGTAAGGCAATAGACTTTCCCCCTCACTTTAAATTTCGGTTCATAGATTGATTATAGAAAGTTGGGAGTTGGGTCTTGACCTTGGGTATGCTAAAAATTGACTTGCAAACACCCTTGGGATGATGAATAGTGATTGTGTGTTGTAATATTGTTTGAGATGTGTGTGATTAAAGTCTAAATGTAAGTTTCGACTTAGGATTCCAAAGATTGTCTTAAAGACTTGTTAAAATGATTAATTGAAATCCTGAGAATGACGAACTAGCATGATTAAATGTTGAAAATCATGGTTAGACTAGGATACTATTGAAAATGGTCAAATATGTCAGCTTGAAATTAAAGCATTTTTGGAACCTGGCACAGATCCCATCCATGAGACCCCGTCTACGGACCGTAGATCAGATCAGTGGTTGGATGCACTTGAAGATTTCACAATGTGAAACCACGGAGGTGGACTACGGTCCGTAGATCAATCTACGGACCATTCTGTACATTTGTGGCTTCCATCTGCGACCAATATTATTGGTCCTCTGATCCACGGAAGGGTTCCATGGACCGTAGATCAGTCTACGGACCGTAGGTCCCCACCGTAGATGACCAATGTAGGCACTGTCTGGAAAAAAAATTGGGTCTTTGTTGTTGTTCGTTTATAGTTCTAAAATTATTTTGAGTGTGTTTTTAGATAGTTTTTGTAATAATAACTCTTCCACAGGTACTACGGCACCCAAAAAGCTAGTAACCTACACAAAAAAAGGCAAGTCAAAATATGTTGCCCCTAGCTTCAGGTTAATCGATGAAGATAACGATGTGGAGACGGATCCGGCATACGTTCCTCCCAATACATGGACCTCTCCCACTGCACCCTGAGTCACCAGAGGCACCCCCCGAAAGGTGATTCCCGACGTAGTCACTGTCTCCCAGTCTGATGAGGAGCAAACATTGATCGGGTCACCAACTGTGGGTGCTTCCTATTCAGAGAATGGGTCTACATCCGGCTCTGAGTCTGCCCATGATTCGGGCTCTGAGTCTAGCCATGCTTCAGGGTTCAAGTCTTCCCATTCTTCAGGGTTCATTGCTAAATCAGCCACATGGTCTGGCAAAAATGAACAAGCTGCCTCGTCTGATGAGGCCACTAGCTTGGAGTCAATACCAGCACCACGGAATGATGACCCTACTCCAGTGGCCGGCGAGCCAAATAGATGGTGTGTTGAGGGGCAGTGGTAGATCTATCGTGACGCCAAGATGCTCAATGAGAAGGAGAAGATGGCCTAATTGATCACTGATAGCGCAGAGTCCTCACTGGGAGCTTGCATACCGTACCAGAGATACACTGGATGTTCAAACTACACAAGTGCGACTATATGGCCTAAGCACCTGGGACATACATCAAGGAGATTGTGCGGGAATTTTATGCTTCATATGCTGTCACTCTCTGAGGGTCGATTTCCAAGCAGACCAAGCCCACATAACAGGATCCTCTCACTTCTACCATGGTCCAAGGGTGTCCGGTAGACATTTCATGGGCTACTATCAGCCGATTTCTCTATGGCCCTATCACCGGTCAGTCTTGGACACTGAACACGTAAGAGTTTAATTACCGATGGTATATCGTGCGGGGCGGCTATTTCCAGAGAAATGCTGAGCAGCAGGAGACTGTTACACTATGGTTGGCTAAATACATTGCTACATATGGCGAGCGTGCGGAGTGGGTCACCGCACCATAGTTGGGTATCCGAAAGGCCACATTAAATTTTGTGGCCAAGTTCTTCTAGTTGTTGGTGCGTAACAGGGTGTCGCCTACAAAATCTGACAACCAACTAACATGGGACAGAGCCGTCATGGTTGCAACATTAGTAGCAGGATTGAAGATTTACTTTGCCTGCATGCTGCTGCAGAGATTCACGAGAGGGCATTTAAGATCTCCGCTACTTACCCCTTTTCATGTTTGATTTTCTAATTGTGCAGGAACTCTAGAGTGCTGATGTGGCACTGTGATAGGTAGATCCACCCTACTAGGACTTTGGATATAGGCCTCATTCGAGATGGGGCAAATGTGGCAGCACCTCGCAGAGAGCCCCAAGTTTAGGTACCTTCCTTAGGCGCAGATCTTGCAGACACGGTGGAGAAGGCACAGGGCGGTGACCCCATTATACCAAACCACACTGATATTGTCCCAACCTCCTCTTCTCAGGTCGCTAGTAGGGTTCCTAGCTCATCCAGGTCCACGCCACCGTCAAGAGCTGTTGTTGTCCCGTTGGCCAGAGTAGAGAAATTAAAGGCTTAGATGGCCACACTGCTGCACCACATCTAGCCTTGGATGCAAGAGTCGATAGCAGAGTCTGAGGCCAACGTTGAGAAAAAGGTGGATGCGTTTATTTTTTTAGGGTTCTGGCTCGACAAGTCCCCGACACCGATCATTCCTCCATCCGGGCGGAGTTGGCTAGTCTCCGAGCTGATGTGGATGCCATTCTTGAGATTCCTGCGGATGAGCCAAAGCATGCACTGACGGTATTATCTGAGGATACCGTTCTTGATGCCTTATTCAAGGTGGATGCAGAGACACAGACCGATCCCACCCGTGCTCATGGCAAGAGGCTCCGTTCTAGTCGCCCTTTTGATGTCGTTGATGATGCTCGAGCTAGAAAAAGGGAGCGTAAGAAGAAGGAGCAGGCTAGGAGAGCATCAATATTAGATGAGGAGTTGTGCCAGAGAAGAGTGCTCAAGGCTACTACTGGGGGATCGAGTTCTGTGCCCATGAGGATTGATGTGAGCACAATTGATGGTGCAGTTAGATTCGCGGATAGAACTACTGATAGTGCTGTCCTTGTTGATGCGGGCACTACTGAGGGTGACCCGAGTGTTGATCCAACAGGCTTCGAGAAACCTGACCCACCCGCTTGTTGATAGGTCTTCGGCGGTTAGCGGCACAGGATTGCTCCACCCAATACATTACTCTTTTTATGTTTCTTTTGTGCTTTGGGGACAATTGCACCATATTTTGTTGGGGGTGGGATAAATGGATTGTGAGTGATAGGGTGAAGACTGACTAACCCAACTCATAATCCTCTCCGGGGTTTTCTTGCCTGTGTTCTTTTTCCCCAGGAGACTGTTTAATTCCTATTGAACCGACATGTGTTAGGATCGTATATGTAGAAGCATGAAAAAGAATGAAGCATGATGGCTTATGAAAAATGATATATGTCCAACTTTTGTGATGTGTGCTAGAATTTGTAGGCTAAGATAAGTTGAATGTGTTGGCTCTGAGTATGACATGCTAATGAATCAACTTGATGGCATGACTTAACCTTAAACTTGAACTGGGTAATCTGATAATCTCATAATCAAACTATGTGCCAAGTGTGTGTGAGAATAGTTGATTGTTCAAACAATTTTTGTGCCAATCTAGAACTTACTCGGTTAGTCATGCTAAGACAATCTACTCTAGAGGCTAGGAAGTGATCATAGGCCCTTGTTTTGATTAGTCCATAAATTGCCTAAAAAAAGAATCCAACCAAATGAAATAAATGTTCCCTTTGATCCAAATGCTTTTAGCCTAAATTAGACCATTTCTTCTAAACCCCTAACTCACCTTCACATAATCTACTATGTTGGCCCCGGTCCCTCCTTGGACATGTGCACCTCGACTTAGGCAAAAAGCCTAAGTTGAGGGTGGCTAATGTAAAAAGTAACTTCAATCTTGGCCCTCATCCGACATCGGGTATTGTGCACCTCAACCAATGGAAAATCCATAAGTTGAGGGTGGCTATGAAAGAGGAAACCGAAAGAAAAATGGGTATGAAAAGAGTTTGATGTTGAAAAAGAGAAAAAGAAAAAAGAGAAAAAGATGTGACTTGTTGAAAGCTAAAGAAAAGAATAAAACGCAAAAAAAATATGAAAGTGAAAAATAAAGAGCTACAAAATCTAATGTCACATCCATGTTTGAAGAAAATCAAGGGGAAGAAGGTAAAACGGTAGGCTGTCAAAAATTGAAAAAAAATAAAAATAAAAAGAGGTTGAAAGCCTAGTGTAATGTCAAGGAAGGCAGAAAGTCACTAAGAAGTACCCAAATGTACCACACCTGATCCTGAGCCTACGTTACAAGCCAAGAAAGTCCTATAGTGATCCTAGAATCTAGTTTGGAGAGTCTAAGCAGTGAAAATAAGGGCAATCCTATGGTATTGAGCACTAACTGTAATTGAAGCTACTTCTGAGTGTGAGTGTTAAATAAATCCTTGTACTCAAATTCATATTCATTTTGTGAAAGAGGGATTTCATTTGAAGTAAGGGTTCTAGTTACATTGTTGGAAAGTTGGTACCTTGGTGATAGTGAAACAGTGTATGTTGTGTGTTGGTTGGTCAATCTTTGTCATATTTTGATCCATATGAATTAGCTTGTCGAGTCTAAGAGAATAGATTTTGCACCGGAAAAGAGAGTTGGGATAGAGAGCCATGTGATTGTTTGTGCTTAAATTGCTTGCTTCTATACAAGTGTCAGTTAGAATCTTAATGCGTCGCTTGAGGACAAAGAACAAATTTAAGTTGAGGGTGTTGATATATCGTGAGTTTACGGTATTTTTAATACGTTTCACTTAAGAGTTGTGTGTGTCTAGGGCCTTTTTGTATTAGTTTTATGTGTTTTTATTGTGTTTTTGAAGGAAATATGTTTGGACGCAGAAATAAAGAGACAACTGAAAGATGTGCAGAAAAGGGCATCTACGGAGGTGATCTACGGACCGTAGGTCCATTGACGCTCCGTAGATGATGATCGTAGATCAGCAGGCAAGGCATCGAAGGCAAATCAGGAAATTTGACCAAGTGTGGAACCACGGTGGCCATTGAAGGTTCGTAGATTGATCTATGGAAAGCACTGTTGATCCTTAGAATGATACTGTGAGGGTTCAGTACCTAATTTTTGAAGATTCTATGTGTGGAGCTACGGAGAGGGATCAAGGGACCGTAGATCGATCTACGGTACGTACTAGTGGTCCGTCATTTGCTTCAGAGAAGTTGAGTTTTGGAAACTTAAAATATTGCCCAAGTCATGGGTGACAGAAGGGACTCACGAACCGTAGATCCATTGATGGACCGTGAATCAGTCTCGTGGAATGAAGACGCGTACCCGAACATAATTTCCTTATTTCATTTCCTTTTTATTTAGGACTTATTTTTCTATATATTAGGGCATGAAAACCTCGTTTTTGGGGGTTAGACTTTATTACCTTAGTTCTACTTTGTGACTTTGGATTTTATTTTTGCAAACCTAGCAATTCTTGATTTCTTAAGTTGGTTTGGAAGGGTTTGGGTTTTGAAATTCAAGTTGAAATTCCGGGTTTGTTATTCGCAATTACGTAAGTTCATAATTCTTTCATCTTAAAATAATGAATTGTGTTAATATGATTATGGGTAACTAAACTCCACAACTAGGGTTGTAGGAACCATGAGCGATTAACAAAGTATTAATAGTAAATAAGCAATTCTTGAATAGTGTTTTGCATGCATTGATAATTCTTTCGTTTATAAGTCTTTTTAACGGTGTGCAACGTTAGAACTCGCCTTGTTGCTACTTGCCAGACCAATGAGGTAATCAACAAGAATAGAATTATCAACATAGATTTAGTGTGATACAATCTAATAGTCTAGTGTCGTTTGGTGCGAAGTAATAACTAAGCCAAACATCGATGTGATGTCTAATATGAGTTAAGGTAAGGGTTAGTAAATTATACACACATAGCCGGACCAAGGTGCGGGGTTAAATTCTCTAGATGCAGGACCAAGGATTTAGAGATACCTAGCTTATCACTTTGCATGTAGTACTCTAGGAAAGGATTGTTATTACTAGGATTACTGCGTTATGAGCTTGTGGTGAACACGTATACCCTAGTTAATTCTCTCATCTTGATAACAACAAAAATTGACTTTTGTGTACTGATTACTTACTGAATTCTTACAATTTGTTTCACAAATTCCCCCCTTTAATTACTTGTTTCTGGAAGTAATTTGACTAAATTAATATAATTGTTGGTTAAAGTTAAGTCTAAACCATTTTCCTCGTGGGATCGACCCCAACCTACAAGTCGGGTTCTTTACTTGATAACGATCGCTTATGCCTTTTTAGGGAGGTGTAATTTGAGCGTATAAATAAGCAAAGGAAGAAGAATGGAGAAGACCCATTTCTAATTTGGGGAAGATGAACTCCTTCTTTCTTCAAGTCTCCCAAAAACCCTTTCCAAACTTGAGAGAAAAATGCAAAAGCTAATATTCTAAGTCTCAAAATTACAATAATGTTCGGATCCCTAAAAATTAATAACAAGTTTAGTATTTATAGACTTCAGAAAATAGTGCTGGCGGATCTTTCGGCGAGGTTAGTCGGAATCACCGATTAACTCGGCGAATCACCCTTTGGTGTAGTTCGTCGCCGTCTTGCACTAGCCTTCAGCATCATCGTGTTCTGTGTCATTGGGCGACATAGTACTGCTTTGCGGAACTATTCGACGTAGCTCCGACTGCTCCTTTCATCCCCTTTTTAATCCTGCTCCTTTCGGGCTTCGCGTACTGGAACAAAAGGCGGAGTGTGTCCCTTCGGCGAATCACCAAGTGTGCTTGGAAATGCTCAGGCTTTAACTTCTTCGTTCTTTTCAGCCTTTTTGTTCCTTTTTGCGCCTAAGTGTCCATGCTTCCACTAAAACTTCAAATACTTGAAACTTAAGTGTTTTAATCAGATATTTAGAATAAATAAGCATTTGAGGGTACTATTTCTATTAAAATAAAGCCCTAAATGAGTCGAATTTGTGGACTCATCACCATGCGAGCATCCAAATGGTACCTTATGACGCTCTCTATGGGAGAAGATGCAGATCTCCTATTGAATGGTTTGAAGTTGGCGAAGATGGGTTGATAGGACCAGATTTAGTTCATCAAGCTATCATCAAGCTATGGAGAAAGTGAAAGTGATTCAAGAGAGGTTGAAAATAGCGCAAGTCGCTAGAAATCCTACACTGATGTTAGGAGAAGGGAGTTAGAATTCGAAATAGATGATTGGGTCTACTTGAAGGCTTCACCCATGAAAGGTGTTATGAGATTTGGTAAGAAGGGGAAGCTTAGTCCTCCGTATATTGGTCCTTATAGAATATCAAAAAGGGTTGGTAATGTAGCTTATGAGTTGGAGCTACCACAAGAGTTAGCCCCGGTTCATCCGGTATTTCACATCTCCATGTTGAAGAAGTGCATGGGCGATCCTTCATTGATCATACCAACTGACGATAGTGGATCAAGGATAGCTTATTTTGTGAGGAGATTCCTATTCAGATTCTAGATCGCCAAATTTGCAAGTTGAGAACAAAAGAGGTAGCATCAGCCAAAGTTCTTTGGAGGAACCAATTTGTTAAGGAAGCTACAGGGGAAGCTGAGGAAGATATGAAGAAGAGATATCCACATATTTTTTAGCCTTGACAAATTCCAGATCAAGGTACTAATTCTCTTCTTAGTACTCTTTAATTTATAAGTTGGCATGTTGTATTTGCATTGCTTGTTAGGTGTTTGAGCTGAATGTTAGATGTTAGACTCTTAGTCTAGTAAGAGTAATCTCATTCGAGGATGAATGTTCCCAAGGGGGAGATATTGTAACATTTCGCTAATTTGAAGAACTAGAAAGAGTCATTTTAGGAAAGAACGAAAAATTTGGAAATTTGTTAAGTTATGTTAAGTTTGGGTTTTTGGTCAAATTCAAATGACCATATATCCTATCTCAGGATGCACTAGGTGTGCTTCCGGATACCATAGGAAATATCTTGGAATTATCTTTCCAACGCCGCTGAGTTTGCGAGATTCTGAGTTCGTATTAGCGAGATATTGCCATTCGAAGTTGGGTTGTTCAAATAAGGAAAGTCTAAACTGGATTTTTGAAAGGTAGTTTGGTCTTTTCCTTACCAAATTAATTTATTTCGTTTTTAGGAGTGTAATTTGGGTACAAACTGAACTTGGTCAGTTTACGCTTTTGAAAAGTAAGTTAGGGTTTTGAGAGAAGGGAAAAGAGAAGTAGAAAAGAGGAGAAGGAGCAACAATCGTCAAGTTCTTCAAGAATCACTCGTGGATTTCGTCAAGGGGTGATCCATACGATGTATGTGAGATCACATAGCATTCAGTTAGTTAACCCATATGCTAATCATGATTCAAATCAGCGAAGTTATATTGATTTGAAAGTAAATCCTATGAGTTCTTGATGTAAATTCGTTTGAATTCTTGTGGGTTGATGTTGTTGAAGTTTCTTGAGTTTGATTCAAGAATTTAGGTGTGATTTCGAGTTGAATCTTGTATATATTGAGAGTATAGTTGATTCTAAGTGTTTGGGGAAAGAACCAAGTGAAATTAGTCGGTATAGATTTGAAAAATGAAGAGGAAAATTCGAGATTTTTTAGGGATAAGACTGGTGCGCCGCGCCTCTCAGTGGGCCCCAAAGCAGTCTCTAAAAAATGATATCTAGGGCACTGCGCTAGACAGAGCGCCCCAAGTCAGTCTCTGAAATTTTGAGGCTGGCTCCCCGCGCCTCTCAGAGCGCCAGGGACCCCAGTTCTTGCCATTTCTCCCCTATCTTTCCGTACTAGTTCCTTAGCAACGTACCTATGTTTCCTAGTTGATTCCAACACTCTAAGGTAAGTCTAAACATCATGAAATCATTCATAAACATGAGATCATGAACCTTGAATCCATAATTCAATTCAAGGAAAGTTAAGAGTCAAGTCTAGAAGTTAAGAAGCAATACAAGAGAAGTTCATAAATTTTTCATAAGTCTTTCACAAACGTTTTAAATTTTTTTAAGACTTAAGCTCTGAGTTGAGTAAAGAAGTAAGAGTAAAAGTTCATTTCTTCAAATATTATACAGGAACTAAGTATTCCCAAGAGTTAAAATGTTTTCACATTTGAGCAAGAAAGGGAAACACCGATTCCAAGTGAACTTTTAAGCTAAGTTTTAAGTAATTATCTCAAACCAAAGAAAGAGTTTTGTTTTAAAAACATATGAGCTAAGTATATTTTGGGGGTAGTATTGAGTACCAATATGGGGATACGAGTTCATAATAACTCAAGTCTCTATAAACCATGTCGCCATCATGGGTAGAAAAGAATCATACTTTTTAGATTAATCCTTAGTGCATTTTTTAGCATAGACTAGTGGATCCACTTAGTTAAGGCGTTTAGTACGGTAAAGTATAGGATAGTTCAGGAAGCGTGGGCAAGATGATGTATCACCACTTAGGCTCATAGTGATGGTTGTCGGTTAGAGAAACTCCCACAGTATTATATTACTTTACATGTAGACTGAGTTGATATTGCACTTCTTTAAAAAATTGAGTTGCTACTACTGTTTTAAATGCTTTGTATAACAGCACCATTATTGTTGTTTTACTTTGCATTTGAGTTAAGTTGTTCATGAGTTGAGTAAAGCCAAGGTAAGTGTTTCTTTCAGATTCCTTTCAAGCTTATGTTATATTTAGCTTTCCCCTCGCATACTTGTACATTCAATGTACTGATGTCATTTTCCCTGCATCATGCATCATTTTATGATGCAGACACTGGTAACCAGAATCAACATCTAACACCTCGTTGATCCAATTGAGCCGTCAAAGTTAGTTGGTGAGCCTCATTGCTTTTTGGAGGGCTCCTTTTTACATTGCTTTCTAGTATTTCAGTTCTTAGGAAGATCGAGGGTCTTGTCCCGAAATCCCTATTTGTTTTAGAGGCTTCATTGACGAGTAGTTATAGTCCTTTAGTCTTTTCGCTTTCAATTATATACGTTTAAGACTTGAGTTGCCATTTTGGCGAAGTTATTATCTCTTTAAGTTATTGCATGAGTTATATTTCTTATGTGTAAGTCTTTCGTTGAGTAAGTAAGTCAGGCCAAGGGTTCGCTTGGGGCCAGAAATGGTTCTCGAGTGCCAGTCGCGCCTAGGGTGTAGGCTCGGGGCGTGACAAATTCATTCCATAACATATGGTTTGCAGATCTTTTTCCAAAGATACACATGATAAAAAATCAAAAGAATTAACTTTTAAAAACTATTTTCCTCCTCAGATAAATAATAAGAAGGTTACCTAATGTAATCTTTAACCAGAATACCACCAATATTTTTGGTACATTCTCAATTCAATCTTGTTAAACAAGCCATCAAATTCTACAAAAGTAATGCATTAATCTTCTATTTCCATGATATGTTTCCTTTAACTACTAGAATACAAGAAATACCAACAGTATAATAATTTCCTTAAGATTGTTGTTCATATTGTATTTCTAAGATACTTAGAACAAAACATTGAAGAACTTGGTAAGAAACAACAAAGTTTAAAGAGTATTTTCAAACTACAAAAAGTAAAACTAGTAGAGAAATTAGAATCAGAAACAGATTAGAAACAATAGAAAACTATTTTTCTCAAATAAAGAAAATCGAGTCCACTTAATATATAATGTCCCCTTAAGGGAATTATTCCCCTCAAATACCCGAGGTTAATGGAATATATCCTCCCAGGATAGAACGATCTTACTCACTGGTGTATCGGTACCTAAAACCACGGTGTCAGTGAACCACTCATTGGCACTAAAGTACACTTACAATACTAGATTTAGTAATAGTAGAAGAAGTCCAGAAAAATTTGTTCAACTAAAATGAGAGGCAATCCCTCAATTTATAGAAAACAAAGGGTAGTGTGAAAATGTTCTTATTGTGCTTTACCGTAAAGGTCACAAACCTTTGAAAAAGTCACAATCTTTCGGGAAGGTCACAACCTTTCATAAAAATCACAACGTTTCATAAAATTCCAAACTTTTCATAAAAGTCACAACTTTTCATAAAAGTCCCAACTTTTCATAAGTCACAACTCTTCATAAAAGTCGCAACTTTTCATAAAAATCACAACTCTTCATAAAAGTCGCAACTCTTCATTTTCCATTAACACCTTTTAAAACCCAACATAAAATAATAAATATATATGCTAAATTGGGTGTTTTAAGTTTAGGGTATTATAGTAATTTAACATTTAAGTTAAGGAGTTCATGCTTTATGGTAGTACAAGTATATATACATTATTTCAAAGTAAAATATGATAAACTTATTAAGGTGTTTTTGTTCTTCATTGCGTAGCTTGCTTTTTCATTTGTTAAAGATTATTTTAAAGTGCTAAAATTACTTACAAATTTATGATATCTGTAATTTTCAAATTTTATCTTTATAAATAAGCTCAGCACGAAGAGGTAAGAGGAAAAACATAATTGTCTTTAATAATTAATTCTATGTGTAGATGCTAAACTTATCCTTTGGAAAGAACATACTGAAATATTTTGAATTAAATAATAATACCTCCATCCACTTCTAATTGTCGTAGTTTCCTTTTTTAGAGTCAAACTATAAAAACTTTGACTAACATTATACAATGTATTTTTTCATCATATTGATATGCAAGAAATTGCAGTTTATAGTACTTTTCATATAATTTTTGAATATCTAAATTTTTTGTTTAAAATATCAAATATATGTAATCCAATTTAACTTTAAACATTAGTTAAATTGACTTTCAAAAAGCGTAACATGGCAAACAAAAGTGAACGGGGGAGTAAACAAGTGCACTATAAGCAATGCTGATAAAACAATGACCAAGTTATCAAAGACCGATTAATATATACATTGATCAGCCATGAACTTAATTATGATACATAACTAAGGAGATAAAAAAAATATGAAATTGTCGTTAGGGTGAATCATGTTTAACGTTCATTAGTAACCACTTCTTCAAAGCATGCAAAAATAATATTGATCTATGAAGTAAGTTGGGAGTGTGTTCGGTAGGAATCATGATGTATCATATTAAGAAAATATGTGTTTTTTTCTAAAAATGATATTCCAGCCACTATATACCAAAATAATATATAGCTCAATTGAAGGGAGGATGCAATCAATGGAGATTGGACAAAGCATATTTCTCCTATCTGATTCTCCTATCAGAGTTATTACCTGTAAGGCTAGTAACAAAATTTGTAGGAGTTTGGTAATCATGATTAACCTTTTAATTCACCATCATATCATTTGCAAGCCTCTCTAACGGCTTGGACTCTAACAAGGCTGAAAGTTGACTCATTTGACATTCAAGTTGCTTGATAGATTTCGAGTGAAAGTTTACTTTATTATTCAAGGATGAGAAGTCATCCTTCATCTCTTTAAGCATTTCGTTGGATCCTTCAGCCTTTTTTAGAATGGGGGATAACAAATCATCCACCCGAAAGCTTCAAGAACTGTCCCTAGAACTAGGGTCGTCAGCCATGTGCATGTAACATTTATCATAGTCGTCTTCTGTCCTCCAAAATTTATTTTTGTTAGCCAAATATTGTTTGTGACTTCTCCGTCCATCCTTACTAAGTGTGTTCCAACCTTGATTCCTGCTCGACTTTAAAGAGCCCAGGCAAGGACCCTCCTCTAGTCTTGACACCTTTTGCACCTCTTTGTTTTTGGAAATACTCCCCATGGCCTTTTTCTTAGAATTTCCATTTGGGACATCATCTTGTCCATGTTTAAATATCGCTCTTTGTTTTTCTCCACTTGCTCTTTTTTCATCCAAAAATTCAAAGGAGACGCTTGATCTTCTCTAGTGTAACAAGCACGGTAGATTTTTGTTATCTCATCAAGAAAAGTAGATGCTATATCAGACAGTCGTTGCATGATTCATCCTTGAACAAGCTGGTCATCCACAACTTTGTTGACTCAGTCGCGGCTCCGATAGAAATATTGTAACAAGACATTGTTCGGGAGTCAGTGAGTTGGACATTGGAGCAGTAGCTTCTGAAACCTCAACCATGTCTCGTGAAGTTGTTCCATATCCACTCGCTTACAGTTCTGAATATGGTCCCTCAACTTCACCGTCTTCGAGGGAGGGAAAAACCTTACGTAAAATGCCTCAGTGAGCTCCTCCCAAGAAGTAATTGATTCTCTTGGCAACTCGGCCAACAACTTGATTGCCTCCCCATTAGAAAAAAGGGAAACAACCAAAGTTAGACCGATTCTTCTGTGATATTCTTGAAGGAAAATGGAACACACACATTCGAAAAGTTCCAAAGGTGGTCATGAGGATCCTTAGTAGCATGACCTCCATAGAGAGACTTCATTTGCAATAGTTACAACAAGTATTGGTCACATGAAACACCGCGTTCCCCACAGTCAGAGGCAATCGAATAGCACCCGCACTTCCCAACTGATCTTCATTGACATCGTGCAAATTACCGATGCCATCATTGTGACCAAGTTAGCTAGAATTGATCCCGTTAATACTTATATCTTCATGTGATTAAGAGCAACCAACAACGAACAAAATAAGTTGATTCAACAACAACACGATTAGTTCAAGACTAAACTTCACTAAAAGTATTCTAAACACCACCCCCGACAGCGGTGCCATTTTTTATAATGTTCAACTACACTTCATCCGATTCAAAGTGTAGGAGGTCGCTAACAAGTATAAACCCAACTAAGAGTTGGGGCCGATCCGATCCCACAGGGAGTGATAGGGTAAAGAATTTGATTAAGAAGTAAAATGGTGGTCTAATCATTTGTAGATGTAGACATTTTTTAAACAATAAAATAAATAACAAAGGATTGATAATTAATGTCAAATGGAGGGATTATAGTGAACAGTTAAATACTACAAACAACAAGTAGAGAGGATTTCTTAGGAGTGTGATCAATTGAATGCCAATTTCATAAAATGGGTGATAATTACTTACTAGAAGTCGTTGAATATTAGTCGGTAGGCTAGGCTTTAGGTTTATCAATTAACTATCATGAATCAAGTGAGTTCTTTCGAACCTCGATAAGCATAACACTTATGAAAAGCCCAACACGTCAATCAATCTACTTTTTCAAGCTAGATTGGTAGAATTGAATTTAGACCCACTTTATCAAGATAAGTTTATAATAACCCAATCACTACAATCATAAACTAATAGTTTTAACTCTAATACTTTTTTTCTCAAGCAAGCTTAGAATGCTAAATTTGAATTGCATTTGCAACGACAATTCATCAATCAAAACTCAACTATTAATTAAACTCACTTCAAATACAAAATAACACCAATAAGCTAATTGAAACATTCAATCAAATAATCACACTCCCAAGAATGGGGATTTTATCCAAACATCATAAAAAGCAAGAAATTGTTTCTAACTATGTTCTCCATCAGATTAGGTAACAATCTATGAGTCTTCAAATGCCAAATTAAGGCTCAAAATCAAAAGAAACCCTAAATCTGTACTCAAAGTGTAAAAATAGTGTTTGGAATGCTCAGGAGCAATAACCCAGAACTGCACAATGTGGGAACTGCCAAAACTGCTTTTAAAATTTCATTTATACATTTCCAGAATTTCAGCTTTGTAGACACTTGGTGTAATAAGTCTGGCTTCGCCAACCTGTTTGGTGATACGCCGAGTGCCCCTTTCATTGACTTCTTGGCTTGACTTTTTACCCTTTATTTGCTTTAATTTTAGGAGAGCAATATTGGGGTCGCCGACCTAGTCAGAAACGTGCCAAGTGGTCCTCGTCTCACCATTTTGGTTTGAATTTTCACCACTTACTCTGTTACTTTTTGTAGGCTATGTTGGCATCGCCAAACTCTTCGGCAACTCGCTGAAATACCTATCAGATCCCTAAGTTGGTCTTCTTCATGGGCTGGCTTTTTGGTATCTTAAGAGAGCTAAAAATCTATTCGGTGACTCGTCGAGTGGATTTATCGAGTACCAACCTCGCTTTCCTTTAACTTCTTAAGATTTTTCACTCCTTTTTGCCTAGTAATGCCCTTGCATTGCTCTTTTGCCTTCATTGCTGCAAATTAGCACTTCAACATTAGTTTAGAGCATTAAATAGGTATTGAGGACACTAAAACTTTGAATATTAAGCCCTAAATGAGTCGAAATCCCCGACTCATAAGTATGTAAGCTTTCATAGTGTTGGGGTTTCTCACCCTCATGCCAATCATATAAACTTTTACCCATGAATCCATTCTTGAAGGTTATATTTGGGTTCTTGAGAAGTTCGTGAGTTTAGCTGATAATTGAGGTTTTTGAAATCCTTGTGGTGAGGTTCTTTAGAAATAGTTGAGTCTCTTGATTTAGTTTTCTGTGGGTTTCGCTGAAAACATTTTGGATTTGTGAAATTACAACATAAAAATGAAGTGACCATGAGTTGAATCGAGTTTGGGAGAGGAAGAAATGATCAGGCAAATATACGCTCTCTGGTCCACATCGCGGAGGCATTTTAAAATTCAGTCCCCAGAAAAGTACCCCATCTCCACCTCGCGGAGGCGATACAGACTTCATTGTCCCAAAATTTAGTTTCGTGACAAAAAATTAAATCACTCTCTACGTCGCACTAGTTTTCTCCAAGTTGTGTCCTCGCTCGTTCCTAATTATCAACTATCCAAACTATGTCTACTCACTGAGAAAATCCTATATATCCTAATTATGATCCTTTAATTCATAATTCAAATTCAATGTACAGCTAAGAGTAAAGTACGGGTAGAGTTTGAGAAAGTCACTTTGAGTATTTTCGAGGAGTCATATACAATTAGTTAATTTGTTTCAAGAATTGAGTAAGTGAGTATGAGAATGCGAAGAGTATATTCATGAGTCTACATTATTATTGAGATCCTTGAGCTAAGTCGTTCATGCCCATAATTCTGCACGAACTCCATAAATTGAGTATCTTTTAGAGGAGTAATATCTTTGAGATCGTGAGTATTGAGTTCCTAACCCTTTTGAGATGATATTCCTAATTATGGGACTACCATATGTTATACATGAAGGTCCTTGAGTTGAGTTGATCATGCCCATAATTCCTCATAAACACCATGAGTCGAGCTTTCTTGAGATGAGTAGTATCATTGAGTCCTTGAGTTATGGAGTTGTTGATTTCCTAGTATTGAGTTCTATATATGGTTATTTAAAACCTTGAATTGAGTCGTTCACATCCATAATTTGGTATGAACCCTATTTGGGAAGTCTTATTCAATTAATTATAATTTCTTTTAAGACTTGAGCACTTGAGTATGAGGATGAGGAGAGTTGAGTTTCATTTTTTAAAATGAATATATGGGAACTAAAAGTTCCCAAAATAGTAAATGTTTTTATATTTAAAACGTGGGGAAACCTTGATTTCCAAATAAGTTATTGAGGATTTTTGAGCACTATCTCTTTTAAGAGAATATTTTGAGTAATTATCTCAAATTGAGGAAGAGTTATGTTTTAAACATATGAGCATGAGTATATATTATTGGAGTAGTATTGAGGACCGATATGGGGGAGAGTTAAGACAACATACAACCCCCATAAACCAAATATGCTAACATGGGTAAATGGTCATACTTTTTAGATGATTAATTATTGCCTTTTAAGCATAGCTTAGTGGATCTACTTGGTTGAGGATGTCGTATACTCCAGCAAAGTATAGGACATTTCTAGCAACGTGGGTGAGACGTTGTCTCATCACGTTGCTCATAGTGATGGTTGTCAGTTAGAGAATTTCCAAAATAGGACTAATGAATTTATTATTTTATTTTCATATACATTTGAGTTATTATCCATTGTTTTAAACGTTTCATGTATATAACATCTTTTATTGTTGCTTTCATTTTGTGTCGAGTATTTTGAGTTTGTATTGAGTATCTTGAGCTTGAGTTGAGTATCCTGAGTTGAGTTTGAGTATCTTGAGTTGAGTTGAAAATCATGACCTGAGTTGAAAATCTTGAGTTGAGTTGAGTTGAGTATTCTTGAGTTGAGTTGAGTATTCTTGAGTCAAGTTGAGTATTCTTGAGTATTCTTCAGACATATTGAGTTGAGATGAGGTGAGAATGTTTTCCTTATTATCAGTTTGAGCTTATACTTATGGTGTAGACTTCCCCTTACATGCTCGTTCATTCCATGTACTGACGTCATTTGGTCTGCATCGTTTTATGATGAAGATACGGTATTCAGGGTCATCAACAAGCACTTCATTGAGGTCATATGATAGTCCAGTCACCTTTGGTGAGCCTTCTTATGCTCTAGAGGGCTTCACCTTTACCTTACAGTTAACAGTTTTGAGATGTTGTGGGTCTTGTCCATATATCCTTCTTTAATAGTAGATGCTTCATAGATAGACAGAAATGAGGAGTTTTCTATAATTTCTTTATTTGAATTTTTTCATAAACTCTAAGTATATATTTTGAGTATTGTTCAGACTTTTTAAAGTTGAGTATTTGAGTTTTATGAATTTACATTCAGTTTAATGCTTTTGTATGCTTGAGTTAGTCTTCCACTTGTAGTTAGTCAGGATGAGGGTTCGCTTGGGGACCAACAATGGTTCTCAAGTGCCGGCCACGTCCAGGGTGCAAACTCGAGTCGTGACAAAAATAACATGAGAAGATCATTTTATAAAGAGCCTATTGGTGAAACCATTCAATAAGTCATGTAAGTAAATTTTTGTTAAAGTTGTAGATGCATAGTTAAGAGTCTCAATCGGAGATTGTTCGGGCATATATATTATTAATCATGTATTTAAATATCGTAATTTTAACAATTGTCATGATTAAAAGTCTAAGTGGGAGACTGTAGGGATTTATACTAGTAGTAATATGATTAGATATAATATTTATTATATAATGATTATTTTACTTAACTTTAGTAAAAATTTAAATACATCATGTATTCATTGATGTATTTGCTTACTTATATAGTATGAAAAATTAATAGAATATTGAATTTAAGACAATAATTTACACGGTATAAATCTAGTATTTTTATTTACAACACTAATATTTGAATTACAAATATGAAAACCCATTAAAAATACATACCTACACGTTTCTATGCCTATTTTATTGGCTTGGTGGGCTGATTTAACAGGACTCATAATTTATTTTATTTATTTTTTAAATCACAATCACAATTATATTTAGATATGTTCCTTTATTAAATACTAGAGGAAGTACCATTCATTTCCCCAATATATTTGTCAAAATATTTTATTACTCTTTTATTTATTACTTGTTAAGGAATGTGAGAGGTATATTTCAACTCAGACATGAAGGGAGTATGAATGTTCTTAAACACTAAAAAGTAATCTTTATTATAGTCTTTGCATTTCACAAGGTTTTTGGGTTTTGATTTCTCTTTTTCCTGTTCTTTTGAATTTTTAATTTATCGACTTCGTCTAGGATTACTAGGACACAAAGTTTATTCAAGTCCTTAATTTCCTCAGGTATATTCTCAAATTCAATCATAGCTTCCCCTATTAATTGATATACATGTCCTTACTATATATGATAATGATTTATGCTTTGTGTTTTTTTTTAAAAATGTAGGCAGATATACTCATTTTTGTTAGAAGAATTTTTATTTTCTTTTTTAGTCTATATTAATTCCACGTTCTCCTCTATTGTATCGATGGTATAAGAGCCATCACACTTCATCTCAACTTTATTAAGAAGACGCGTGGCCATCCAACTCAAAAAGGGCTACCTCAGAAAAAGCTACCTACTTGTGGTAGAATGAAAGGTACCTAGTGTGGAACCGTCGAGGCTCTCCCACATTAATAACAAGCTTTTGGGGTGTGGAAGAATGGATTTAGATTCCCAAAATTTATATATGAAAGTTATTGTCGATTTATATGATTTGGGCAATGGATAAATTTTGTGTTGAGTTAGGTGCAAATGTTCATTTTCTTTGAATAATAAAATGTAACATGACAATAAAATGTATGGGTTTCTATTTATAAATAGTTAATGTAGAGTTGACAAAGGGTTTAAACAGGACTCTCGGTGCAATTATAGTTGTGGCCGAAGGAGATTCAGGAACATAAATTTTGAGATAAACACTAGAATGTATACCTAAGATTTGAATATATGATCTAAAACAGCTTTTGAACCCCATTTGTCACTACACTAGTATCTTCCCTTGTGTCAAGGGGATTCAAAAATTTACATATAACTAGGAAGATCAGGTTTGTCTTAATTGCACAATATATTTTTTTTAACAAAGGGGATCGAATTAACAATATTGCCATAACCTTGTTTTACACGTAATAATAGTGCTAACTACTAACTACCTATTCTAAATGGAACTATCTTCTATAAATAGTAGCAAGTTCAATAATTTATATTGTCAAGATAATCGTTTTCTTCTAAAATTAGGGGTGAAGTAAATTCAATTTTAATTCTAACAGCTAACTACCATTTCTAACATTAGCGGTGAAGCAAATTGAAAACATAGCATTAATGTGTGGAAACAAAAAATGTGATGTATGTAACATTTTTTCTTTCTAGGAATTTGATTTCTAAAGAAATGGTTTTAGAAAGATAAATATGAGTACGTGAGATTGAGATTTTTTGTGCTTCTACATGCTGCCATTTCTGAATAAAGATTTATTTTTTATCCTTCTTTCATCATAACCTTAAATTTGTACCTACAGGAAGGATTTGAGACCATATTAAGATTGAACTGTTGTAGGATCTATTAAAAAGAACCGTTCAAGGAGACAATTCATCTAATGCCACGAGTAATTGTTGGTTTTCAAAATTTGTGAATGAAAATGAAGAGTTGTCAATTTAATAAAGATTTTTACTTTTCTAACGAATTGTGACTTTTATGAAAAGTTGCGAATTTTGTGACGAGTTGTGATTTTTATGATAATTGTTACTTTTTTCGTAAGGTTGTGACTATACGGAAGGGTTGTGAAATTTTTATAAGGATGTGACCTTTCCGATAAAGCACAATAAGCACTTGTTCACACTACCCTCTCTTGTAGATATATAGAAGGGTTTCCTTTTATTTTTCAAGAACGAATAAGGACTTTCTGGACTTCTTCTTTTTCTACAAAATCTAGTATTCTCAGTGTACTTTACTATTGTTGATGGTTTGCTGACACCGCGATATCAGGTACCAATAAATCGGTGAGTAAAATCATTCTATTCTCAGAGGATACATTACATTAACCTCGGATACTTGAAGGGAATAATTTTCTTGAGGACACTGTGCATTCAGTGGACTCGATTTTCTTCTTTGAGAAAATTATTTTATTTAATATTTCTAATTTGTTTTAGATTTTCTTTACGGGATTTAAGTTTCTTGTGTTTGAATCTATTCTTTAAACTAAGTATCTTAGCAATATTTGTTGAACAACAGTAATAATTTCACCTCAAAGGTGGCTTGAAACTTTAGTTGTTTATGTCAAGCATGATGCCATTATACACAAACAACTCAGCTTTGATGTGTATTTTTTGTTTTCTTTTTTCCATGGGAGGAAAATGCTTCTGTAGGTTATGCTCAAAGGTCATACATTAATCTTCATCTCAAGCATAACTATCTTGTTTTCATTCAGAGTAGACCCAACTTTTGGCTTTTCTCCTTTAACTGCTTTTTCTGTCTCTAATAGTTATTTCATATCCAAAAATGGTTTGCCTTCAGATGAGGACTTCTAATATTTCTTTTTTTATTTTTAGCCAAAAAAAGATGGTTTCATTATTATCAATAGAGTTAGAGTTTCCAGCTAAATGTCAGCCAATGAGGAAATTAGAGAGAGTCGTGCACATGCTTTATATAATGGGAGTGCATCTAGAATCAATGAAACTAGTCTTCAACTTTATCCTGTTTCAAAGTATGACTTGGCGAAGGTTTACCATATGCTCCAGTAGATTGCACAAATGCTGGTGATAAGTGGGGCTAGCGGGTAGGAAAAAGAGTTACAAGTTTAGGAACATTTAAGGATAGATATTTTTATCTTCCGAAATATTTGTAGGTTCCGAATGATGGAAAGTAAAATGCTTTCGAAGTAAGAGTTTAGTTAAAAAGTATCTCAAATTTGAGTATCCTGGTATGGAGATAAATCAATTCTTTGCCTCATTCAGTTGGGTGATTCCTTCGAAGCAGTCGCCAGACTCAAGAGGTTAGGTTCGACAAGGATCTTTGGTATATAGAATGAAGAGACTCATTAGGTTGTTTGCATCAATTTTTTTAAAAAACACATACCACATCTTTTTATTGACCTGATGCAAAATTTGTTTTCTCATTTGGATATTGATTTTGACTCAGATTTGAAAAAGAGGACTACATCTTCAAGGACGAAAATCCAACCTTTACTATCAAATTCTCCTATCATAGTTATTACCTGTAAGGCTGGTAACAGAATTTGTAGGAGTTTGGTAATCATTGAAGTTGAGTTTGGTAAACAAGAAGCAGACAGTGCTCCTACATTCCTCTAGCATTATTGGATTTCGTGCTTATTTGGAATTTGTCCACATATGTAGCCATCAAGTGTTGATTTACATTGAATGTAACTATAGCCATCATATTCCAAACTGATAAGCTTACACCAAAAGATACAACAACACTCTTGGCAAAAACAAGGCTTACTGTAACCGATATCAGAAGGCATGGTCCTCGGTAAAGGTAACATTGCACTTGCATTCCTCCGGTATGATTGGATTTCGTGCTAATTTAATTTTTTTTTATTGTTCTTCCTCTTCCTCTGGTAGCAACTTTCTTCTCTTCCAGACAGAAAAACTAATAACTACAAGGGAGTTGAATTTGTTAGAGAAGGTGTGGTGGTATACTTGCCTTTCCTGTTTGTGATCCCTTTTTATCAGCTCGTTGTCCAAAATTAGCACCAAATGGAAGAGCTATGATATTTATGTTGAGGCCTTGTGAAACACTACCTTAAAACAGAGGTTGTATGTATATAAGAAGTTTGTGCATGTTATTAACGCTTCCCACGACTTCCCGAGCCACCAAACCTCAGACATGGAAACTTTGCAATTCTCCATGTTTCCATGTATGAGGTTTGGTGGCTTAGAACATTGTGGGAAGCGATAAATAAAATCTACCAACTTTTTATTTACATACCATCTCAGTTTTTTTAGGTAGTGTTTCACGAGGCCTCGTCATAAATACCATAAATCTTCCATTTGGTGCTAGCTTTTCCCCATGAGCTGATGGAAGTGGATCACAACAGGAAGGAAAGGTCTACCACCACCACCTTCTCTAGCAAATCCAACTCACTTGTAGTTATTTAATTCTCCATTTGGATGACAAGAAAGTTGCTACAAGAGGAAGAGGAAGAACAATAAAAACATAATTAAAATTAGCACCAAAACAAAGCATACCTGAGGAATGCAGGTGAAGTGTTAGCCTTTTCTGTAGACCATGCTTTGTGATCTCTGTTTCAGTGAGCCTAATTTTTTCTGAGACTGTTGTTGTATCCTTTGATGTAATTTTACTCCCCGAGCCTACAACCCAGACGTGGCTGGCACTCGAGAACCATTGTTGGCCCCAAGAGAACCCTTGGTCTGGCTTACTTACTCAGCGGAAGACATACTCATGATAAAATAGTTTTAAAAGAAAATCTATACTACTCAATAAATAACTTAGAATGTAATAAATAACATTCACTGCCAAAGTGGCAACTCAAGTCTCAACGTAACTGAAAAGGGAAAGTAAAGACTCCTGAACTAACATCACTAACTTTGTCTATGAAGCCTCTAAACAACTGGGATGGACCTCGAGATAAGACCCACGACATCCTAATGAACGAAAATACGGAAATCAATATATAGGATTCTCCAGAAAGCAAGGAGGCTTACCAACTGACACTGAGTACTCAACTGGATCAATGATGCACTGGATGCTGATCCCGATTACCTACGTATGCGTCATAAGTTGATGCATGCCAACTGGCATCAGTACATTGAATGTACGAGTATGTGAGTTGGAATACTAAACACAACTTAAGCTTGAAAATAATCTGAAAAGAACTGAAGAACTTACCTCGCTCAAGTCAACTGAACATAACTGAACTCATTTCAATATAAAGCAGTTTAAAAACAAGTGCAATATAAAGAAAACTGTTTAAAACATGGTGTCAACTCTGTGTGTATGCAAAGATACATATAACTTTGAGATGTATGTAAAAATATAAATAAACTGATGTATATAAAAATACAAAATAATGTAGTGGGAGTATCTCTAACCGACAACCATCACTTAAGAGCTATAGTGATGATGCAACACTTTACCTCATGCTACCAAGGACCATCATATACCTTGCCAAGGGTATAGGACCTAACTCACTAATTGGATCCATTAGTTTATGCTAAAAAGCATTAAAGGATTCATCTAAAAAGTATGACCCTTTTTTACCTATGATGTTTACATGGTTTATAGGGGCCGTGGGTTCTCTGAATGCTCCCCCATATCGGTGCTCAATACTACTCCCAAAATATGATACTAGCTTTTTATGTTTAAAAACATACTTCTTTCTATGGTTTGAGATAATTGCTCAAAAACTTAGCTCAAAGGCTATCTTAGAAATCAAGCTTTCCTCTCTTTCTTTATTGTGAAAACATTTACTCTTTAACTAAAAAATAGCGCAAAGGCTCCTTATTGAAAAACTAGCTCAAAGTCTCTTTACTGAAAAACTAGCTGAAAGGCTCTTTTCTGGAAAAACTAGCTCAAAGGCTCTCTTTGAAATCAAGGTTTCCTTTCTTGTTTAAATGTGAAAACATTTTAAACCCTTTGGGAATACATAGTCCCCATATACTTTTGAGGAAATGAACTTCAATCCTTACTCTTTACTCTTTACTCTTTATTCAACTTGAAATTTAAGTCTTAAAACAAAGTTAAAAGCATTTGCAAAAGACTTCTTGAAAAAGACTCGAAGAACTTCCTAGACTTGGCTCTTGACTTTCCTTGAAATTGAATTTATGGATTCAATGTTATGATTCATGTTTCTGGATGATTTCTAGATGATTAGAAGTCATTTAGAGTAGTTATAATCAGTAGGAAGTGTTAGTACACATAAGAAGGACTTAAACAGGCTAAACAATGAAAAACTGGTGAAAAACGCCGATCCGGGTGTGTCCCTAGCGCCCCGCGCCAGCCCCAACTTCCTGGGGCTATAATCTGGCTCACTACTGGTGCGCCGTGCCTACCCCAGCGTCCTTTCAGGCAAATTTCTGACAAACTTTTGACCTTGTTTTCTGATCCTAAATCATTTTAATCCTATTCTTTTTCTCAAATTCACTTTAGATACATGTACCCAAATCATATACACAAAATCTAACCCAAACAACTGAAGGAAACAACGCTTTAACCTCAAGAAAACTCCTTAATCCCAACTCATATTCAAGAACGAAATCAATTGAAGAATTACTATCAAGAACATCAAATTCTCAAACTTTTTAGGACGAAATACGCTAAATTAAACATGCTTGGCACGTGGGTGAACTAACCCAATGCTATGTGATCTCACATACCTTGTAGGGATCACCCCTTGGCGAAATCCACGATATTAGCTTCAAGAACTTGACAATTTCCTTATTTCTCCTTCTCTTTTCTCCTCTTCTTTTCTCTTCTCTAGAACCCAAACTCAATATCTCCAAAGCCTAAACTGACAAAGTTCAGTTTAGACCCCTAATTAATTACAAAAAGGAATTAAATTAAGAGGATAAGGAAAAGACCAAACTACCCTTTAAAAATCCGGATTGGACATTTCCCTATTTGAACAGCCCAACTTCCAATGGGCATAACTCACTCATACCAACTCGGAATTGTGCAAACTCGGTGGCGTTGGAAAGCGTATTCCAAGATATTTCCTACGATATCTGGAAGCACACCTAACTCATCCTGAGCTAGGATTTTTGGTCATTTGAAGTTGACCAAAAATCCAACTTAACATACTTAACAAAATTTGCAGATTTTTATATTATTTCCAAAAATGACTATTTCCTCTTTTTTACTTCTTTCTAGTTCTTTTCTATTTACGAGGTGTTACAATATCTCCTCCTTGGGGACATTCATCCTCGAATGAGCTTACTCTTAGTAGGCTAAGGGTGTAAAATCTAACATTCAGCACAAACACCCAACAAGCAATGCAAATACAACATCCAATCTCATAAGTTAAAGAGTACTAAGAAGAGAATTATTACCTTGGTTTGGAATTTCTCCAGATTCGAAGAGATGTGGATATCTCTTCTTCATATCCTCCTCCGCTTCCCAAGTAAATCCCCAACAAATTGATTCCTCCAAAAGACTTTGACTGATGCTACTTCCTTAGTCCTCAACCTGCAAACTTGGTGATCTAGAATCTGAACCAGAATCTCCTCATAAGATAAGCTATCCTTGATCCCAATATCTTCAGTTGGTATAATAGATGAAGGATCGCCCATGCACTACTTCAACATGGAGACATGAAATACCGGATGAACCGCTGCTAACTCTTGTAGTAGCTCTAATTCATAAGCTATTTTTCCAATCCTCTTACAAATTCTGTAAGGGCTAACATACTAGGGACTAAGTTTCCCCTTATTACCAAACCTCATAACTCCCTTCATGGGTGAAACCTTTTAAATGCACCCAATCATCAACTTCAAACTCTAACTCTCTTCTCTTAACATCAGTGTAGGATTTCTGACCACTCTGCGCCATTTTCAACCTCTCTTGTATCACTTTCACCTTTTTCATAGCTTGATGAACTAAATCTGGTCCTANTAAGTTTCCCCTTATTACCAAACCTCATAACTCCCTTCATGGGTGAAACCTTTTAAATGCACCCAATCATCAACTTCAAACTCTAACTCTCTTCTCTTAACATCAGTGTAGGATTTATGACCACTCTGCTCCATTTTCAACCTCTCTTGTATCACTTTCACCTTTTTCATAGCTTGATGAACTAAATCTGGTCCTATCAACCCGCTTCACCAACTTCAAACCATCCAATAGGAGATATACATCTTCTCCCATAAAGAGCTTTGTAAGGAGCCATCTGGATGCTAGAATGGTAACTATTGTTTTAAGTAAACTGAATGAAAGATAAGTGATCATCCCAATTACCCTTGAAATCAATCACACAATCTACCTTGATACCTCAAAACACCATCTCCCCCTTGTTTAAAAGACATCACTTTTTGCTTATGAACACTTGCCTTTAATTCAAGCAATAAAGGATCTTGGTTTTGGTTTCCTTTTATTTCTGACACTAATGATGATTCAGTCCCATTCATCACCACTACTCTTCCTTCTACTCTTCCTTCTATGGAATCCATTAGTCGAACTCTTAGTCGTGCAAGTCTATGAACCTCTTGTGCTAACTCTTTCTTATCTTCCTCAAAATGGGCGGTACTACCATAGACAACCTTCTCAAGGCATCAACAACAACATTAGCCTTACTTAGGTGATAAAGAATACTTATGTCATAATCATTGAGTAATTCTAACCACCCCATTTGCCTGAGATTAAGCTCTTTTTGAGTAAATACATACTGAAGACTCTTATGATCGGTGAACACATCCACATGCACACCATAAAGATAATGACACCATATTTTCAAAATAAATACTACAGCAACAAACTCTAGATCATGGGTTGGGTAATTTTTCCCATGAACTTTCAGCTGTCTGGAGGCATAAGCTATAACTTTTCCATTCTACATTAACACACAACCCAAACCAACTCTGGATGCACCACAATATACCACAAAGCCTTGTGTTCCTTCTAGTAAGGTCAATTCTGGGCAGTAGTCAAGCTCTTTTCAATTCCTGAAAGCTTTTCTCACAAGCTTCAGACCATTGAAACTTCACTGTTTTCTAAGTCAACTTGGTCAAAGGATTTGAAATAGATAAAAATCCCTCGACAAATCTTCTATAATATCCATCCAAACCCAAGAAACTCCTAATATCAATTGGAGATGTTGGTCTAGGTCAACTCTACACTGCCTTAATTTTCTGAGTATCAACTTTAATTCCGTCTCCAGATACAATATGGCCTAGGAATGCCATAGATTCAAGACAAAACTCTAACTTAGGGAACTTTGCATACAACTATCTATCTCTTAAAGTCTGGAGAACTATTCTGAGATGACTAGCATAGTCTTCTTTATTCCTTGAATAGATTAGTATGTCGTCAATGAAGACGATAACAAACATATCTAAATAAGGTTTGAATACTTTATTCATAAGGTCCATGACTGTTGCAGGCGCATTGGTCAAACCAAAGGACATGACCAAAAACTCATAATGACCATAACGGGCTCTGAACGTTGTCTTTGGAATATCACATTCCTTTACCCTCAACTGATGGTAGCCTGATCTGAGGTCTATCTTCGAGAAACACGAAGCACCCTGACGCTGATCGAAAAGATCATCAATTCTTAGAAGAGGATATTATTCTTAATGGTAATCTTGTTCAATTGGTGGTAATCTATACACCTCCTAAGGGAACCATCTGTCTTTCTCACAAACAAGACCGGAGCTCCCCAAGGTGAGACACTTGGTCGAATAAAGCCCTTATCTAAGAGATCCTTTAATTGCTCTTTAAGCTCTTTCAACTCTGCCGTTGCCATTCTATATGGCGGAATAGATATAGGACCAGAATTTTGAAGAATATCTATATCGAAGTGTAATTCTCTATCAGGAGGGACTCCGGGAAAATCATGAGGAAAGACTTCTGAGAACTCTTTTACTACTGATACTGACTGAATAAGAGGTATCTCAACACTAGATCCATTAACTCGGACTAACTGATAGACACACCCCTTGGAAACTAACTTTATCGCCTTAAGGTATGTAATGAAACGACTCTTAGGCACTGCTGAACTGCTTTTCAACTCTATAACTGGTTTACTGGAAACTGGAACTTCCCTGGTCCGCCAGAGAAAATGCAACACGATAGAAGAGTTCACTCCATTGAATCCCCTAGGTGCAAGTTAAACATCAACTCAAGAAAGCCTCTAATCAAAAGACTAAAGGCCCCTACTGAAGATAGGTCGCCAAACTATATTGTTGAGAGATTCCCTCTCTATCTCTTTCGATCTACAATCTATTGATGCACAACAGGCATGAAGCCAGTCCATACCTAGAATGACATCAAAATCTACTATGTGTAACTCAACTATGTCAGCCATGGTACTCTTGTGATTGATGGAAATGGGAAAATCACGATAGACTTCTTTTTGCTAGAATAGAATCACCGACAACTGTAGAAACACTAAAGGGCTCAAGACGTTGCTCTGGAAGAACATCAAAACTGAAGACTTGGATCATACTAGTGACAACATCTGGCGAATCCTCTTGCTCTCAGAGCCTCGTGATCCCATAAAGATGGTTTTCTTCTCCGCCTGCCCTTGAAGTCGCTCATCTAGATGGAACTCTGTCTGGTGGAGCAACTGAAGAAGACTTGGTCTATTGCCCCCATTACCATTACTTTGTCTGCTCTTAGGACACTCTCTCATAAAATGACTATTCTGGTCATACTTGAAACAACCAGTGGAGCCATCACGACACATCCCTGAGTGGTTCCTACAACACTTAGCACATGCAGGAGTGTTAGTACCCCCTTGTGCCTTACTACTTTGCGAATGCGCAGGTCTAGCTCGGAAGTTCTGAGAATTCTAACTATTTTACTCATATTTGTTCCTTGGTGCAGGTGCACTAGCAGATGATGGAGCATGTCCTTTCTTCTTATGTTTGAAAAAGACCGGTTCGCATTACTCTTTTGCTGCCCGAATTCATTCCCAAATGTCTTAACTCTCTTATTCTTGAACTCTTCTCTATCCCTCAACTGGTCCTTCTCAACCTGTTGCACATAGATCATCAGCCTTGCTATGCCCATTTAACCTATTAGCATGGCTGCCTTGGTTTCCTTACTTGACAGACGAGTCAACCCAACAACGAATAAAATCATCCTAATCCTCAGGTCATCAATCATCTCTTTGCTTCTCTTAGATCACGGGGAAAGAAACGCCCCATGAAAGCATTCTTAAAACAGTCCAACTCATAAACGGTTACACGTAAGCACGAGTTAGAAAGATTT
This sequence comes from Solanum stenotomum, assembly GCF_019186545.1. Classification (NCBI taxonomy): domain Eukaryota; kingdom Viridiplantae; phylum Streptophyta; class Magnoliopsida; order Solanales; family Solanaceae; genus Solanum; species Solanum stenotomum. The sequence continues at coordinate 42,034,564 of NC_064289.1, read as the reverse complement.
TTATAGAGATACACTTTATCGCACGAAATGAGTATGAAAGAAAACAGTCCAACTCATAAATGGTTACACGTAAGCACGAGTTAAAAAGAAATTTTTATAGAGATACACTTTATCGCACGAAATAAGTATGAAAGATGTGAATGAATTCCTAAATGTTGCAGCCTCCTAATTCTAGATGTTGCACAGTTCACACAGATAATTAGGATTCTACAGACACGACTTCATATACTCCCTAGGACTGTAGAACTCTGTGCTCTGATACCAAGTTTGTCACACCCCCGAGCCTACACCTCGAACGTGGCTGACACTCGAGAATGATTATTGGCCCCAAGCGAACCCTTGGCCTGGCTTACTTAATCAGCGGAAGACTTAATCATGATAAAATATTTAAAAATAAAAAACTATGCTGCTTAATAAATAACTTAGAATGTAATAAATAACATTCACTGCCAAAGTGGCAACTCAAGTCTCAACTTAATTGAAAAGGGAAAGTAAAGACTCCTGAACCAACATCACTAACTTTGTCTATAAAACCTCGAAAAAATTGGGATGGACGTCAGGACAAGACCCACGACATCCTAATGAACTAAAATACTGAAAATAATAAAAAGGATCCTCCGAAAAGCTAGGAGGCTCACCAACTAACTCTGAGTGCTCAACTGGATCAACGATGCGCTGGATGTTGATCTTGATTTCATGGGTTTGCATCATACGAAGATGTAGGCCAACTAGCATCAGTACATTGAATGTAAGAGTACGCGAGTTAGAATGCTAAACACAACTTAAGCTTGAAAATAATCTTAACGGAACTGAAGAACTTACCTAGCTCAATTCAACTCAATATAACTGAACTCATTTCAATATAAAGCAGTTTAAAAATGAGTGCAATATAAAGAGAATTGTTTAAAACATGATGTCAACTCTGTGTGTATACAAAGATACATATAACTCTAAGATATATGTAAAAATACAAATAAACTAATGTATATAAATACAAAATACTGTTGTGGGAGTTTCTCTAACCGACAACCATCACTTAAGAGGTATAGTGAGGATACGTCACTTTACCTCAGGTTGCCAAAGACCATCCTATACCTTGCCAAGTGTATAGGACCTAACTCACTAAGTGGATCCACTAGTCTATGCTAAAAAGCATTAAATGATTCATCTAAAAAGTATGACCCTTTTTTACCCATGATGGCTACATGGTTTATGGGGGCCGTGGGTTCTTTGAACGTTCCCCCGTATCAGTGCTCAATACTACTCCCAAAATATGATACTAGCTCTTTATGTTTAAAAACATACTTCTTTCTGTGGTTTGAGATAATTGCTCAAAAACTTAGCTCAAAGGCTATCTTGGAAATCAAAGTTTCCTCTCTTGCTTTATTGTGAAAGAATTTACTCTTTAACTGAAAACTATCCCAAAGGCTCTGTACTGAAAAACTAGCTCAAAGGTTCTTTAATGACAAACTAGCTCAAAGGCCCTTTATTGGAAAACTAGCTCAAAGGCTCTTTTGGAAATCAAAGTTTCCTTTCTTGCTTAAATGTGAAAACATTTTAAACCCTTTGGGAATACATAGTCCCCATAAAATTTTGAAGAAATGAACTTCAATCCTTACTCTTTACTCTTTACTTAACTTGAACTTTAAGTTTTAAAACAAAGTTAAAAGCATTTGCAAAAGACTTCTTGAAGAGACTCGAAGAACTTCCTAGACTTGCTCTTGACTTTCCTTGAATTTGAATTTATCGATTCAAGGTTATGATTGATGTTTCTGGATGATTTCTAAATGATTAGAAATCATTTAGAGTAGTTAGAATCAATAGGAAGCGTTAGTACACTTTAGAAGGACTTAATCAGGCTAAACGACGTAAAACTGGTGAAAAACGTTGTTCCGGACACGTCTCTGGCGCGCCATGCCTGCCCCAACTTCCTGGGGCTCTAATCTGGCGCACTGCTGCCAAACCGCGCCAGCCCCTCGGGTGCTACGGGGGCGCATCTTGGCAGCCTCCCATCAGGCAAATTTCTGACGAACTTTTGACCTTGTTTTCTGATCCTAAATCACTTTAATTCGATTATTTTTCTCAAATTCACTTTAGATTCATGTATCCAAATCATATACACAAAATCTAACCCAAAAAACTGAAGGAAACAACTCTTTAACCTCAAGAAAACTCCTTAATCCCAACTCATATTCAAGAACGAAATCAATTCACGAACATTTATCAAGAACATCAAATTCTCAATCTTTTTAGGACGAAAATACGTTGAATTAAACATGCTTGGCCCGTGGGTGAACTAACCCAACGCTATGTGATCTCACATACCTCGTAGGGATCACCCCTTGACGAAATCCACGATCTTAGCCTTAAGAACTTGACGATTTCCTTTCTTCTCCTCTTTTCTCCTCTTCTTTTCTCTTCTCTAAAACCCTAGCTCAATTTCCCCAAAACCTAAACTGGCCAAGTTCAGTTTAGACCCCTACGTAATTACCAAAAACGAATAAAAATAATAGTGTAAGAAAAAGACCAAACTACCCTTTAAAAATCCGGATTGGACATTTCCCTATTTGAATAACCCAACTTCCAATGGCCATAACTCACTCATACGAACTCAGAATTGCGCAAACTTAGTGGCGTTGGAAACATTATACCAAGATATTTCCTACGATATCTAGAAGCACACCTAACTCATTCTGATCTAGGAGTTATGGTCATTTGAAGTTGACCAAAAATCCAGCTTAACATACTTAACAAAATTTCCAGATTTTTATATTATTTCCTAAAATGACTATTTCCACTTTTTAACTTCTTTCTAGCTCTTTTCTAGTTACGGGGTGTTACATGTAAACTTATTAGTTTGGACTATGATGGGTACAATTACAGTCTATGTGAAGCAACACTAGATGGCTACATATGTGGATTGGTTTCGCATATAAAATTAACAAAGTTAAAATTACTTGCAATCACTAACAAACAATAAAAAAAAATGACCCACGCTAAAATGCACTAAATCAAAGTGTAACAAGATTTTGAATAAAATAGAGCAAAAACTAAAAAATAATGAGGAAATTAACATAACTGAAACAATATACACATTTTTTGAGAATAAAATATGGCAGTATAATAATAATAAAATTATTTTAAAACTAGACAAAGTAATAAGACAAAATCAAATGATAGCATTGACACATATTTGGTAGAAAACTTAAGCACACAATTAAATAAAAGAATCATAGTAGTTCAAAATAGCAAGAAATTTTTTTAAGTCAGTGGTGAATGAAAAAGTAATTAATGGAAAAAGAAATTGTGCAAAACCAACCTACTAACAACAGTAATCAGTCATACAACAACACAACAAGAATGAAATAACATTTGAAATAGAACAAGTAAAATCAAGGTACCCAAACTTTATGGAGTTTATTGGAGAAGCACCAAGCTGAAGTGCAAATATATCAACAAAAATAATATAAACAAAGTAAAATAGAGATACAAGAATCACCAAAGAAGAGGAAACCAAGGGAGTGAGCTAGATATGGTTCACCGATGGTAGTTGCGGCAGGGTCTAGTTTCTCAGTATGACGTTGTTGGTTGTTGTACAACAAAGCTATGTTGCAGCTTTGATCTTGCCGGACTGTCTACAAAATAAATAAAAGACACGAAAATGGGGAAAGAGGAAGGGAGACTGTGGTGGTGTGGGTCAATTTTTGATGGATTTATTGGGGTTTTGGCTTGCATTGGTTGGGGTTTTGTGATAGAATTGAGGTGGTTTCAGGTTGGTTGTTCTCCGACGTTACTTTGCCGGAGAAGAGAAAGAGAATTTGAGTTTTGGTGGTTGCCGAGGTTACTTAGGGATTGATGGGTGTAGGTTTTGATGGAGAAGGAGACAAAAGGGAGGATTTTGCTGGTAAATTTGCAACTTGGTGGTGGTGGTGGCTGAGAAAGGAAAAAAGGAAGAAAAAGCTTTTAGGGTTTTGTCAATTTTTGAAACTTTACACCACAAATAAAAATTATTTTACCACCATTATTTTAATGACTAAGCAAGACTTATATAGAAAACAAACCACTTTTATACAATATAATGGGCTCACACCATGGGCTCAAGACCGTGGCCCAAAATCATTGGTTAATAAAATACGAGTGTATCAATATATTAGGCTCTGGGAACGTGTGTTGCACGTTTTATCCTTGTTAATGAGTTGTACACTGTATCTTTATTAATTATCAAAAAAAGTGCCCAACAATTTTGTATCCATTTTTATTTTGTTATTTTAAACTTCATCAAATGATTTTTTTCATTTATAACTTACTTGTGATCAAATTATGTTTTTGTTCTCTAAAAGAATGTATTGGAAATGCAAATGTCAAACTTGAGAAAAGAGGTTGAAAAAAAATATAAAGAGGTTTAGATAAGTGATGTTTTTAAAATATTACTAGTTTTGACGCACGTGTGTTGCACGTGAATATCAAATCAAATATTATTAAATTTAAAAATTAGGTAAACAATTATAAAATGAATGATAAAGTATAACTTCCAATGAATAGTGGATGTAAACTTTCTTATGATTACTACTTGAAGTTAGTTACTCTTAAAATCTCTTAGCACCTCTTAAATATACTTTCTACTCCATCCCTCATAGTGCATTACTTAGTTATTATTGTATTTTTGTTGTTCTTACTTTTAATAATAATATAATATAAATAAATATTGATATAACATATAGAAGATATAGTAAATTTAATGTTTTAGTTGGATTATTATATTAATTTAACATTCATGTTAGGGAGTGTTCAAATTTCATTGAACTTTGAGATTGTCAACATCTATAAATCAAACTTGAGTTTTGAAGAAGACAAGAATAGAAATATAAAGAAAATCGTAGTTTAAAAATGAGAGAAAGCCCCTCCATTTTTAGTTAACAAATGGTAGTATGAACATGTGCATATTGTTTCTTATCATAAAAGTCACAACTATTCGGAAATATCACAACTCATTGAAAAAGGCACAACTCTATAGAAAATTCAAAACCATTCAATGTGAAATGAAGTCTTCTTTTAATATAATATATTATAATAAGAATAAATATAATATAAAATATAGAAGATTTACTAAATTGGGTGTTTTAAGAAGAAGAACAATGAAAAACTTTTAATAATTTGAGATAAAATAGTCACAACACTTGAGAAAAGTCACAACCCTTCAAAAAGTCACAACTCATCAGAAAAATCATTACTCTTTAGAAAAGTCATAACTTTTCGGAAAAGTCATAATACTTCATAAAAGCCGCAACCCTGTAAATAGTCACAACATTTCGAAAAGGGCACAACTAATCAGAATAGTTATATGTCTTTGGAAATGTCACAACCCTTTAATGTGAAAAAAAGACTGTTTTATATATAATATAATATAAGTAAATATAATATAATCAAAATTATAGAAGTATACTAAATTTTTTGTTTTAAGTTGTAGGTTTTATAATAATTTAATGTTTATGCTGAGTAGTTCATTCTTTTAAGGCAGTAAAGATTAAAAAGATAGATATAGATTCGACTAATTTTAATTTGATATGAAATTTTATAGTATAAATAAGACTTTTAATTTAAGGATATGTAGAACACATAAAAATGTCTCTTAACTATCTGGTCTTAAAGATGTGCTCCCGAGTCCCAAGGAAAAGATCATAATTAAACTGAATAAAAATAAAAGTACAACAAATAAATTGGAAACAGAGGAGTACCTATTAAATCTAGTTTGGACTCTTCAAACAAGTTTTTGAGAAAATCCTTTTTCTTCAATACTTTGAGATTTTGCACAACTTGAACAACAAGTTATAGTTTGTGCAACAAATAATCATTGGACTTCTTGTCAAGTAGATGTTAATGCAAAAGATATTTATTGCTATGAAAATGAGTGCATATTAATATCTAGATACTCTTCTCATTTGATGTTGAGTATTTCTATTCTCCTTGTTCAATCTTTTTTTTTTATATATCTAGTTTACCCACAAAATATTTTATAATTGCATAATTGAACAACTCACACAATCTTCCTCGTTTTAAGAAGAATGATATAAAACTTACAAAATTTTTAGTTTAAAAATTTGAGTAAACGTCTCTATTTATAAAAAAACAAAGGATAGTATGAAAAGGTGTTAGTCGTACTTTATCATGTAAGTCACAACCCTTAAGAAAAATCACAACTTTTCAGAAATGTCATAAAGCATCGAAAAAGTCGCAACCCTTCAAAAAGGTTACTATCCATCACTGTGAAAAAGGTATCATCCTTTAATATAATATAGAAGAAATAAATAAATTAAAAATTTAATATATATATATATATATATATATATAAAAATAAAACTAGTAGAGAAAATAAAATTAGAAATAGATCAGAAACAATATAAAAATATTTTTCTCAAACAAAGAAAATACAGTCCACTGAATGCATAGTGTCCCATTAAGGAAATTATTCCCCTCAAGTACCCGAGGTTAATGGAATATGTCCTCCCAGGATAGAACGATCTGACTCACCGGTGTATTGCTACCTAAAACCACGGTGTCAGCGAACTACTCAACGGCAGTAAAGTACACTTACAATACTAGATATAGTAATAGTAGAAGAAGTCCAGAAAAATTCGTTCAACTAAAATAAGAGGAAATCCCTCAATTTATAGAAAACAAAGTGTAGTGTGAAAAGGTTCTTATTGTACCTTACCGAAAAGGTCACAACCATTCAAAAAGGTCACAACCTTTCATAAAAATCACAATTTTTCATAAAAGTAGCAACTTTTCATAAAAGCCACAACTCTTCATAAAAGTCACAACTTTTCATAAAAATCACAACACTTCATAAATGTCGCAATTCTTCATTTTCTATTCACACCTTTTAAAACCCAACAATCCCCCACATGAATGGGGAACGACTCCAAGACAAAGAAACGAAAAAGTATGTGTACTTTACAAGCAAGATTAATTACATCTGGATATGTAGGTTTTCCTTTGGACTTTCCTAGTGAACATATGTTGGATATACTCGGTCAATCGGTAGATGCGATATATTTGAACCATCGAGCTTTGGTGTATATCTAGACAATCATATGTCACACAATTAACCCTTTACCATTTATGGTTCTTACGGTTGTGTTCGTTTCAGCCATGAACACCTCCTAGTTTCATGAGTGTATAGAGAATAGGCTTTTGACAATAATTCTCTTTGAAGCGGCTTATACTTCACACTCACATAGGTGATTTCTAACCGTGTCATCGCGTAGATACACTATTTAGTCAAGACTACCAAACTTAGCAAATCATTAAAAACTTTATGCTATATTAACTCATTAACAAGCCTTAATATTTTAACATCGTTCTTGAATATTGTCTTCCTCATGAGAATGGATTAAGTCGATTGACAATGTCGAGCCACCAGTCACAACTTTGTTTTTCTCCTTGAATCCAGCTCTTGGGATATCCAGTCTGCTAGATAGAGTTACCTCCATGATGACTTGTCCTAAGCCGTAAACTCATTCCCTTAGATGATCTTTCAACTTTCTATCAAGTTAGGCCTTTTTGTAAGTGGATCCGACACATTAGCCTTTGACTTTACATAGTCAATTGTGATAATTCCAATAGAGAGTAGTTGTTTTCTAACGGTATTATTTCTATCTCTTATATGATGAGACTTTCTGTTATACATCATGCTCCATGACCTACCTATTGCATCTTGACTATCAAAGTGTATGCATACTGATGCCAAACGGTTGGACCAAAAAAGAATATCTATCAAGAAATTTTAGAGTCTTTCAACTTATTCACCGGCCTTATCTAGAGAACATAGCTCATACATCATTGTAGAGCTAGTGATACATGTCCTTTTGGAAGATTTCCAAGAGACTGCTCGTCCACCAAGAGTAAATACATATCCACTCATGGATTTTACTTTATTTGATCCCGGTGATCCAATTTGCATCACTATATCCTTTCAATACTGCTGGATATTGTTATAATGCAAGACATAGTTTTGAGTATGTTTTATATACCTCAAAACTCTTTTCATTGCCATCCAATAAGTTTGATTGGGATTACTTGTGAATCGACTCATTTTACTTATAGCACATACTATATCTGATATGGTACACTTCTTAAAATACATCATACTTCCCAATACTCTAGCACAATCCAATTGTGAGTAACTTGTTGAAGTCTGAGTATCCAAAAAAAAAAAATTGTTGAAGCAAAGGAGCATGTTTGAGCATAAGTGTGGGGTGACGACCCTTGATGAAAATTAAGAGAACATGCTACTAGCTAGGCCTAAAGGCCTCAGGGAGTTTTCCTAACCCTTGTTTTAAATTTTATTTAATGCTTTGGGGACATAGCATCTTTTTAAGTGTGTGGTGGAGGAATGATTCCTAGTTTTAACTGTTTTATTGAGTCTTTTCTTTTTTAGGATAGGTTTCTTGGCTTTTGTTTTCGGTTCTTTTCCTAAGGATAGTCCCTTTGAACCGAGTGTCTTTTATTTATTTATTTTTTTTAGGAATCAATTTTTTATTTTTTTTTATTTTTTTGGAGAGAAAAAAAAACCTTCTGAGTTATGTGATACTTACTATTTGGGCCTAATTTTTGAGTAGTACTTTCTTTTGAATGCTTGATTAAAAAAAATGCAGACTCTTTGACATTTAAGCTCATGGGTGTGACTTTGTATATAACTTATTTTCTTTTGTAGTTTTTTATGATCTTGTCTCTCTTAGAAGTGGAATTGATCCATCTTGATTGATACTTGTGCCATGTGTGGTGAGATTTTGTTTATTCCATATTTTTGCATCTTAGTCTAGAACTTGACATGCATGTTATTGAATCGAAATAAAAAGTGTTGATTTGTTTAGGAGATGATAATAGACTTTGTTTGATTTGTCTGGTAAATTTTAGCCTTTTCAGATATTTTATCACTAGTTAGTCCTTTTGAGCCTATAGTTTTTTTTTTGATAGCCATATTTTACCCCAAACTATTTTGTTGAATCCCTAGCTTTTGCACCTTGCTTCCTTGAGCATTATAGCATAGAATTATTCTAATTATCAAATCTTAGAAAAAGGGATGGTTGAGTGAAAAGATAATCAATGATAGCTACAAAGTGCTTAAAAGCCCTCTTTGAAAGAATGTGATATAAAAATAAAAAAAACAAAAGAATGTGACATGAAAAAAAAAAGTTACCTTGATGATGGCCTTGGTCCTTCCAAGGACATCGTACACCTTAACAAATGTAAAATACGTAAGTTCACAGTGACTATAATCAAGGAAAACTGAAAAAAACAAAAAAAACTGATTGTTACATTCTTGAGAGGATGAGAATTACTTGTGAAATAATTGTTGAAGAGAGGGCTGAAAATAAAGAGAAGAAAATAATGGGTTATGAAGTCTAAAATTGCAAAGTTCTTAAGAAAGTGTAAGTCACTATTATATAGTTTTCCTACCCGTCCCCTAAGCCTACATTACAACCTGTTAAAGTCCTATTTGATTCTATTCAAGCATGTTTAATTAGTGGAGATGTACATAATGGGCAAGCATATGGTTCTTTGTGCATATATGTGAATTTTCTTTGTGAGTATGAGAGTGTTCTTTGATGCTAAGTCCTTAATTTATATTCAATCTTTTGATTTGAGTGTGTGGACTATTTCTTCTTGTGAGGGCACTTGTTTCATGATAGATATGTGATTTTTTTAACTTTCTTTGATGAGAGTAGGTGAGCAAGCTTAAATTTGATGAGTTCAATGTCCTTCCTTGAGGTTAGAAAGTTAAAGGTTTGTTGTTTATTTGGATGACTTGCATAATGATTGAGAAGTCTACTTGATGTTTTGAAATTGGTTTATGTCCTAATTGTTTGTATTAAACAAAGTGATGACATTGCTAGTATAATTTTTTTGGGATGAGTCTTAATGTTTGCTCGAGGACGAACAAAATTTTAAGTGTGGGGTGTTGATGAGAGGCTAAAAATACATATTTTTAATCATTATTTCTTCACATTTACTATTTATATTTGTCCTTTTTTAGCATGAATTTTATGAATTGTGTTAAATGATATATTTTATTTGTAGGATTAAATTGGTGGAAAAATGAAGAAGTTTTGAGCTAAAACGAATTAAAGATGGAAGGTTGAGAAGGAAATCAAGCAGACAACTTAATGGATTAAATTTAATAAAATAATATATTTATATATAAAAGGAAATGGCGGTTGAAAATTGTGGAATTTCTATTTTTATGACTGCTTCTTGCTGCTGCCATGTGGCAGCAAGTGAATTGTGCAGAATTATGTTGAGGCGGCAGTGCTACTGTTCACGCGGCGAAAAAGGTTGGTTTTGGATCCCTAATATAAGGTGGACTCAATTGTTTTATTTAGGGTTTCCTACATCTATAAATAGTAGATAGAAATAATTATTTAAAGGTAAGAACTAAGATACAATACAGAATATAAATTTTCTTCTAGCTTAGGAACTTTGGAAGAGCCGCCATGGATGCTAGAGAATTATGGTGTATTCTTTCTTTTTCTTTATTATTTATTTGTATTCGTGATTAATAAAAGAAAGTTTAGCTATTGTTCTTAACTTTTTATGATTAACACAAGTATATTTATTTTAATAAATTTTAATTGTGTTTTTGAGATAATGAGTAACTAAATTTCATAACTAGGGTTGTGGGAACCATAAACGATTAACAAAGTATGAATAATAACTAAGTAATTCTTGAATAGTGTTGAAGCATGCATTGATAATTCTTTCGTTTAGAAGTCTTTTCAGTAGTTGCAAATCTTAGAACTCGCCTTGTTGCTACTTGCCGGACCAAAGAGGTAATCAACAAGAAAAGAATTATCAACATAGATTTAGTGTGATACTATCTAATAGTCTAGTGTCGATTGGTGCGAAGTAATAACTAAGTCAAACATTGATGTGATGTCTAATATGAGGTAAAGGTAAGGGTTAGTAAATTATACACACGTAGCTGGACCAAGGTGTGGGGTGAAATTCTCTAGATGCTGGACCAAAGATTTAGAGATACCTAACTTATCACTTTGCATGTAATACACTAGAAAAAGATTACTATTATTAGGATAACCGCGTTATGAGCTTATGGGGAACACATTCCTTGTTACTTTTAATAATTTGAATATAAATAAATACTTAGTTCAAAGCTATCTTTTTATTGTTTTTATTTTATTTCAATTTAAACCCCCCCCCCCTATTTGTGTATAATGACTATCGAGTTAAATATTTGCTATTGACAATATTTTTTCATATTCTCTGTGGGATCGACCCTGACTCATAGTTGGATAAATATATTGCATATGATCATTTATATTTCTTTGCAGGAAGTATATTTGAACGTTATCAGTAAATTAATTGTGTTTATTTTTCTCTCGGAAACAACGTAAATTAATGTGGAATATATTTATATTTTACTTGTGAACAAGGTGAATGATTAATATTATTGTTACTGTACATTTTTTTCACATATGACTATATATACTTTCTTTTGTATGTGAAACATATTTTATATTTTATTTATGATTATGCTCACTGTTTTCGTTATTACATAAGCTTTTAATTTATTTTGTTTTGTGTGTAAAATATTTTGGGTTTACTTGGAAATTGAAAAAAGGGTAGTGGTACTGAGCAAATATATTTTAGTGTAACTGAAATTATTTTTTTTTATTGTGCAATTGACTATTTGATTTATAACGGTAATTCGCTCGCTTAATTATTGTGCACCAAACATAGTAAAATATAATGTTATATGTAACTCTTTGTTTTGATAAGTTTAAGATATTAGTGCATACTTTGTTGAGAATTTATATATTGTGTTTCTTTGGTTATATATTTATTTGTGCATGTTAATCACAAAGTGACAATATTTTTCTAAGGCTCAATGGTGAGTCCTATTATATTTGGCTTATTATGTCGTTTATTGAGGGTAAGACGAAGGATTCAAGTCATATCGCACCAAGAGGATAATTTGACATAACCGGTTGGTCATTCCGGGTCAAATGTGATGCAAAACAATTTGAGAATTCACGTGACTATATGTTTAAGAAATAAAAAAACATCTTAGAGAATTCTCTTGTGTTGCTTGTTCTTGTGATAAAATAATCATTGTGTCAACTTTGATTTGATTGTATTCACGCTAAAATTATTTGGAAAATATAAAAAGATGAATATGGGCCCTTTCACCTACCACGTGGATCGCTTAATCTTATGATTTAATAGATGCATCTATGGTATGGTCACATGTGCATTTGTATTAACTTACAAATTGGTTTTAGTAAGGTTCTTTGCTTTAATTGTTAAATTAAGAGCACAGTTCAAAACTATAAAATTATTTTGATAATGTTGGTTGGTTTAGCAGAAATTGTATGCCTCCAATTATAGCTAGACCATTGGTTATGAGAACAAATCTCCATGAAATTTAGTATGAGATGAGTTTATTTGACATGTACGCCTCACGCCAACAAGGTTCTCCCATCACAAATGGTTCAGGGTTAGGAACCAAATAATTTCCATCTAAAAGTTTGATGTGTGCACATATGATTTTATTGCTCCATCACGCACAAAGATGAATTCTCAAGTGAGGTTGGGGATAAATGTTAGATTTTCTAACATTAGGGGGAGATATGATTAGTAGCTGAAAATTATTTTTTGGATAAATTATTTATATCCTCGTTAAAAAAAAATATGAACTTGAAGTTCAAGAAATAATTTATTTGCAAATGTTGCAAATAATTTGCGTGCTGTATTTGTTGACCCAATATTTTAATTAAGCCGCATATGCTCTAATTAATGGTCCTTGAAGGACAAAGTCTATGGTCCGTTAAAAGCGTGATAAACCAATCGATTCCAATGTAAAACTCCTTGAGTAAGGAGAAGAGAAAATTATCAAAATGATCATGATAATGATGCAAGTGCTTTACAAGAGCACCACGATATAACATTTCATAAAACCTTGAGAAAGGTTAAGGTGCCTGAAAATGATGAAAAAAAAATCTCGATAAGTTATGACGTATTGGAATCGATATCAAAATGACCATTGATGGTATCTTTGGTATGAAGTAGCACTCAATTCTATAGATAGTTACAAGGATCTTGAATTCAAATCTGTCATATTGTATGGACAGATAAATGATTGGCCAAATAAAATGCACTATTCAAGTATATTTTGTTTCACTTAGAAAAGTGATGTTTTTGATCTTATAGTTCAAATATCAAAATATAATGTTAGTGTGGTACAAATAAATCATTGTACGAAAGTATAACCAAATGATATAAAGTGGGTTTATGCCTTGGGGCATAATTTTTTTTTTGGCAAAAATCCTAACATTATTAAATGGTGATATATTCTCCAGTGGTGGATGCAATGAGACTTGTTTCAGTCTGGCAATAGATTAAATACTTGAATATGTATAATGAATGATTATTAGGTCTAACTAGACGATGAACGTTATTTGAAAATCCTTGAAGGACTTAAAAGGTCTTAAAGCAATTCCATTGAGTAGCCAATGGTTTTGAGACTGCTTAACACAGAGAAAGAATGTTTTTGATTTCATGAAAATGATTTAAAATGTCATGTATTAGTGCAATTGGTGCACTTACAGATTGCTGGTTATACAAATGCTAGAAGATTAATTATTTGATATACATAACAAAAATTATGTGAAATGATTGTCATATTATTATTTATGACAAGAAACTAACAAAACAAGTGACTCAACACATAGAACATGTGTGATTTTCGTTGAGAAGAAAAGACGAGCTTCAATAAAATTAAAATGATCAATTTCTGAGTCAGAAATGATTTGATTATGTAGATACAAAATATTTATTTGATCCGAATAAATCTCGATCACAAATGGACTATTTATTTACATATGGAGGCACAAACATATTGTGGCATTCAAAAAATCAAACATTAGTAACCACTTCTTCAGATTAAGCAAAAATAATATTGATCTATGAAGTAAGTTGGGAGTGTGTTTGGTTGGAATCATTATCTATCATATTAAGAAAATATGTATTTTTTTCTGAAAAGGATATTCCACCCACCATATACGAAAATAATATATTGCTCAATTGAAGGGAGGATACAATCAAAGGAGATCAGACAAAGCATATTTCTCCTATCTGATTCTCCTATCGAAGTTATTACCTATATGGCTGATAACAGAATTTGTAGGAGTTTGGTAATCATGATTAACCTTTTATGAAATTCTCGTTTGGGTGACTCATGTTTAACGTTCATAAATTTGTGTGTTTGGACATATTAGTTGTAAGTATTTAAAGATGGAAATCATGAAATTATGTAACAAAATAGTTGCTAATAATCTATATGTTGCTTGATAAAATTCATGATGAACTCTCTTAGAAAAGATCTTTTGAGTAGCTTTGTGAGATAATTATTATTTATTATATCTTTGTTATAATATAATATATTGTGGATGTTTACTACACTGAGAAGTTATTACATTACTTCCCTCCATTATGAAGATAACATCCACCTTTATGATCATTATTCTTGTAACATTTCACCTCCATAGCCTCCTCCATTATGTCCATGTTTAATGTCATGTTTATGACTAACCTTTTGTATGACTCTATGTTAAACTATAAATAGAAACATAAGGGTTCATATCATGTCTTATATTCTTCTTGTCTTCGTCTTGATATTGTTCTTTTGTTCTTAAATTTTACAACACGTTATTAGCACGAATGTTCTACCATTGTAGGATTGAAGCAAAGTAATTAAAGATGGTAAATTAATTGTGTTTATTTGTCTCTGGAACAACGTAAATTATTGTGGAATATATTTATATTTTACTTGTGAACAAGGTGAATAATTAATATTATTGTTACTGTACATTTTTTCACATATGACTATATATACTTTCTTTTGTATGTGAAACATATTTTATATTTTATTTATGATTATGCTCACTGTTTTGGTTATTACATAACCTATTAATTTATTTTGTTTTTTGTGCAAAATATTTTGGGTTCACATGAAAATTGAAAAAGGGGTGGTGGTAGTGAGCAATTTTATTTTAGTGTAATTGAAATTATTATTTTCTTAGTGTGCAATTGATTTTTGGATTTATAACGGTAATTCACTAACTTAATTATTGTGCACCAAACATAATATAATATAATGTTATATGTAAGTCTTTGTTTTAACAAGTTGAAGATATTAGTACATACTTTTTTGAGAATATTTTTATTGTGTTTCTTTCGTTTTATATTTATTTGTGCATGTTAATCACAAAGTGGCAATATTTTTCTAAGGCTCAATGGTGAGTCCTATTATATTTGCGTTATTATGTCATTCATTGAGGGTAAGATGAAGGATTCAAGTCCTATCGCACAAAGAGGGTAATACATCTGGTGAGAGTCCTGATGCATCATGATAATAAAATATTGGGTTGAGTCCCAACAAATAATGACTTAAAATGCCTTCTTATGATTAAGATGTTGGGTTCAAATCCCAACATAATATAATAACAACGTAATGATGACTGAGCAAATTGATATGCTCTTGATAAAAGTCATGAAATTTGTCCAATTGATTTGCTCCATTCGCTTATGTGAATGTGGTAGCATGACATCATGAGTTCGAAAATGACAAGTGGGTAAATGTATGAATATGAGTGTGTTAAAATGTTAATGTTCAAATGTGGTAATTAAAAGGAAGAACATTATGGTTTCTTAAGATGGTCCTTCAAATGTGAAGGTAATTTTTGGCCATCAAAGTGGTATGAAAGGTTATTGGGCACATTGGGTTGGTGCAACCCAATTAGAAAGTTTTAAAAATCCTCCATCCAAATAAAGAAATATAAAGTGGTAGTGCATTTAGTACTTTTAAAGTGATGTTGAGGTGGGTCAAATAAATTTGAGAATGCCAAAGTATAACTAATAATAAATTATGGAGCATGTACAAATGGCTATGGTAATTTCTCAAAGAGAATATGACTTGTGTTAGTATGGATAAAGACATGTTCATGTATGGTTGGATAAATTTCACATCTCACCTATACGAGAAGTTTGAGAGATTGAAAAGAAATATTTTGACATAAATGATTATTTGGTCATACATTTTAAGTACATCACAAATATTGTGGTATGTGTTAATATGAACTATTAAATGACGAAAGAAAGAAATAATTCTTTTCTATAAAGGTTGTGGTCATGATCAAAATAAATGTTGTTGTGTGGCAACACAAATTTCTCATTGATTGTCAAGAAATAAGCCTTGCATGCAATAATTTTAATCATGACAATAATAATAATTTTTTCCTTGAAGGAGATGGTCGCCATAAGAATGATGTTATGAAATTTGTGGCAGTACATAAAATTAATTGAGAATTCCGGAAGGGATAACTTGTTACGATCCAGATGAATGAAATTGTTCATAATATTGGGTTGTAATAAGTCTAAAAAAAACCTTTAAGTTTTGGAGGAATTGATTTTTTTAAATTATATTGAGACTATAAATTTTGAGAATATTTAATGTCTTCAGATTACTACAACTGAAGTGGGTTATAAATATTTTACATATGAGATTACCCACTTTTTCCTCTTGTTTGTTGTATATAAATATGGTCATGATAATGGAATCAGATGCAAAAGCAAACTGAAATTTTACTAGAATAAATATCAGTTGACATAATTGATTGGTGATTCCGGTTCAAATGTGATGCAAAATAATTTGAGAATTCACGTGACTATATGTTGAAGAAAAAAAATTCTTCGAGAATTCTCTTGTGTTGCTTGTTCTCATGATAAAATAATCATTGTTCCAGCTTTGGTTGGATTGTATTCCCTAAAATTATTTGGAAAATATGAAAATGTGAATATGGGCCCGTTCACCTTCCACGTCGATCGCTTACTATTATGATTTAATAGATGCATCTATGGTATGGTCACATGTCCATTTGTATCAACTTACGAATTGATTTTTGTAAGGTTGTTTTCTCGAATTGTTAAATTAAGAGCACACTTCCAGATTATAAAATTATGTTGATAATGTTGGTTGGTTTAGCCGAATTTGTATGCCTCCAATTAAAGCTAGACAATTGGTTATGAGAACAAATCTCCGTGAAATTTGGTAAGAGATGAGTTTATTTAACATGTACGCATCAACCCAACAAGGTTCTCCCATCACGAATGGTTCAGGGTCAGGAACCAAATAATTTTCATCTAAAAGCTTGATGTGTGAACATATGATTTTATTGCTCCATCACGCACAAAGATGGATCCTCAAGTGAGGTTGGGGGTAAATGTTAGATTTTCTAACATTAGGGGGAGATATGATTAGCAGGTGAAAATTATGTGTGGGATAAATTATCTAGATCCTCGTTAAAAAAATATAAACTTGAAGTTCAAGATATATTTCATTTGCAAATGTTGCAAATAATTTGGGAGATGTATTTGCTAACCCAATATTTTAATTAAGCCACAAGTGCTCTAATAAATGGTACTTGAAGGATAAAGTCTATGGTACATTAAAAGTGTGATAGACCAATCGATTTCAAAGGTAAAACTCCTTCAGTAAGTAGAGGAGCAAATTATCAAAATGATCGTGATGATGACTCAAGTGCTTTACAAGAGCACCATGACATAACATTTCATAAAACCTTTGCAAAGGTTCAGGTGCCTGAAAATGATGAATAAAAGAGATCTCGATAAGTTATGTAGTATTGGAATCAATATCAAAATGACCGTCGATGGTATCTTTGGTATAAAGTAGCACTCAATGTTATAAATGGTTATGAGGATCTTAAATTCGAATCTTTCATATAGTATGGAGAGATAAATGATTTGACAAATAAAATGCACTATTCAAGTATATTTTGTTTCACTTAGAAAAGTGATATTTTTTATCTTATAAATCATATATCAAAATATAATGTCAGTGTGGTACAAATGAATCATTGTGCAAAAGTATAACGTAAGATATAAAGTCCAGTTTGAGCCTCGGGGCATAAAAGATTTTTGCAAAAATTCTGATATTATTAAATTTAGAGATATTCTCCAGTGGATGCTGCAATGAGACTTGTTTTAGTTTGACAATAGATGAAATACTTGAATATGTAAAATGAATGATTATTATTTCTAACTAGACGATGAAGGTTATATGAAAATCCTTGAAGGATGTAAAAGGTCTTCAAGCAATTCCATTGAGTACCCAATGGTTTTGAGACTGCTTAACACAAAGGAAGAATCTTTTTTATCTCATGAAAATGATTTAAAATTTCATGTATTAGTGCAATTGGTGCACTTACAGATTAGTGGTTATACAAATACTAGAAGATTAATTATTTGATATACGTAATGAAAATTATGTGAAATGATTGTCTTATTATCATTCACGTTATGAAAAGAAACTAATAAAACAAGTGACTCAACACATAGAACATGTGTGATTTTCATTGAGAAGAAAAGACGAGGTTCAATAAAATTGAAATAATCAATCTCCAAGTCAGAAATGATTTGATTATGTAGATACAAAATATTTATTTGATCCGCATAAATCTCGATCACAAATGGACTATTTATTTACATATGGAGCACACCAATATCTGGCCATTCAAAAATCAAACATTAGCAACCACTTCTTCAAATCATGCAGAAATAATATTGATCTATGAAGTATGTTGGGAGTGTGTTTGGTAGGAATCATGACCTATCATATTAAGAAAATATGTGTTTTTTCTGAAAAAGGATATTACAGCCACTATATACAAAAATAATATATAACTCAATTGAAGGGAGGATACAATCAAAGGAGATCGGACAAAGCATATTTCTCCTTTCTCATTCTCCTATCAGAGTTATTACATGTAAGGCTAGTAACATAATTTATAGGAGTTTGGTAATCGTGGTTAACCTTTTAATTCACCATCATATCATTTGCAAACCTCTCTAGTGGCTTGGACTCTAACTGGGCTGAAAGTTGACTCATTTGAAATTCAAGTTCCGAGTGAGAGTTTACTTTATTATTCAAGGATTAGAAGTCAGCCTTCATCTCTTTAAGAATTTCGTTGGATCCTTCAACTTTTTTCAGAAAGCGGGATAACAAATAGTCCACCCGAAAGCTTCCAGAACTTTCCCTAGAACTTAGGCTATCACCCATGTGCATGTAACACACATCATAGTCGTCTTGTCTCCTCCAAATGTTATTTTTGGCAGCCAAATATTCATTGTGACTTCTCCGTCCATCCTCATTATGTGTCTTCCAACCTTGATTCCTGCTCGACTTAAAAGAGCCCGGGCAAGAACCCTCCTCTAGTCTTGAAACTTTTTGCACCTCTTTGTTTTCAGAAATACTCCCCAAGACCTTTTTTTTAGAATTTCCATTTGGGACATCATCTTGTCCATGTTTTAATCTCTCTCTTGATTTTTATCCACATGCTCTTTTTTCTTACATAATTTCAAAGGAGACACTTGATCTTCTCTAGTGTACCAAGCATGGTTGATTTTTGTTATCTCATCAAGAAGAGTAGATGCTATATCAAACAGTCGTTGCATGATTCCTCCTCAAACAAGCTGGTCATCCACAACTTTGTTGACTGAGTCGAGGCTCCGGTAGAAGTATTGTAACTACCATGTCTCATGAAGTGCTTCCCCATCCACTTACTTAAAGTTCTGAATATGGTCCCTTAACTTCACCATCTTCGAAGGAGGGAAAAACCATACATAAAATGCCTCGGTGAGCTCCTCCCAAGTAATTGATTCTCTTGGCAACTCGACCAACAACATCGTTGCCTCCCCATTAGAGAAAAGGAAAACAACTGAAGTCAGACCAATTCTTGTGTGATATTCTTGAAGGAAAATGTACCACACACATTCACAAAGTTCCAAATGTGGTCATAAGGATCCTTAGTAACATCACCTCCAAAGAGAACCTTCATTTCCAACAGCTGCAACAAAGTGTTGGTCGCATGAAACTCCCGCACTTTCCAACTGATCTTCATTGATATTGTGCAAATTAATGATGTCATCATTGTGACCAAGTTGGTAGGATTGAATTTAAACCCACTTTCTCAAGCTAAGTCTATAATAACCCAATCACTACAATCATTAACTAATAGTTTTAACTCTAATACTTCATTCTCAAGCAAGTTTAGAATGCTAAACTAGAGCATTTGCACCTACAATTCATTAATTAAAACTCAACTATTAATTGAACTCACTTTAAATCAACAATAACACCAATAAGCTAATTGAAGCATCCAGTCACCTAATCACACCCCAAGAATAGGGATTTTATCCAAACATCATAAAAAATAAGAAATCATTACCAACTATGTTCTCCATCAGATTAGGTACCAATCTACGAGTCTTTAAATGCCAAATTAAAGCTCAAAATAAAAAAAACCCAAAATATATACTCAAAGTGTAACAACGGTGTTTGGAATGCCGAGGAGCTAAAAACCAGAACTGAACAATGTGGGAACTGCTTTTAAAATTGCATTTATACGTTCCCAGAATTTCTGCTTCGTAGTCACTCGGCGAAATAAGTCTTATTTCACCGACCTGCTTGGTGATATGCTGAGTGCCCCTTTCATCAACTTCTTGGTCTGACTTTTTACCCTTTCTTTGCTGTAACTTTAGGAGATCAAGATCGGGATCGCCTACCTAGTCAGTGACGTGCCAAGTGTTCCTCATCTCGCCATTTTGGTTTGCCTTTTCACCACTTACTCTGTTACTTATGGTGGGCTAAGTTGGCGTCGAAAAACTCTTCGGCGACTCACCGAAATACCCATCAGATCACTAAGATTCTCTTGTTCATGGGCTGGCTTTCTCAAACTTTAAGCGAGCTAAAAATCTATTCGACGACTCATCGAGTGGATTTGCCAAGTACCAACATTGCGTTTCTTCAACTTCTTAAGATTTTTCACTTATTTTTGCCTGGTAATTCCCTTGCATTGCTCTTTCACCTTCATTGTTGCAAGTTATCACTTTAATATCCGTTTAGAGCATTAAATAGGCATTGAGGACACTAAAACTTTGAATATTAAGCCCTAAATGAGTCAAAATCCCCGACTCATAAGTATGTAAGCTTTCATAGTGCTGGGCTTTTTTCCCCTCATGTCAATCATGTAAAATTTTACCCATAAATCCATTCTTGAGGGTTATTATTGAGTTCTTTAGAAGTTCTTGAGTTTAATTGATAATTCAGGTCCTTTAAATCCTTGTGGTGAGGTTCTTGAGAAATAGTTGAGTCTCTTGATTGAGTTTTGTGTGGGTTTTACTGAAAACATCCTGGATTTGTGAAATTTTCAGAAATTAGACCATAAAATGAAGTGGGCATGAGTTGAATCAAGTTTGGGAGAGGAATAAATGATCGGGCAAATAAACGTGCTCTGGTCCGCATCGTTGAGGCGTTTTGAAATTCAGTCCCTAGAAAAGTACCCAATCTCCACCTCGCGGAGGGGATACCGACTTCACTGTCCCAAAATTTAGTTTCATGAAAAAAAATTAAATCCCTCTCCGCGTTGCACCAGTTTTCTCCAAGTTGTGTCCTCGCTCGTTTCTAATTATCAACTATCCAAACTACGTCTACTTATTGAGAAATCCTATATATCCTAATTGTGATCCTTGAATTCATAATTCAAATTCAATGTAGAGTTAAGAGTAAAGTATGGGTATAGTTTGAGAAAGTCCCTTTGAGTCTTTTCGAGGAGTCTTATACAATTACTTAATTTGTTTGAAGACTCGAGTAAGTGAGTATGAGAATGAGAAGAGTGTACTCATGAGACTATATTATTATTGAAATTCCTTGAACCAAATCATTTATGCACATAAGTCCACACGAACTCCATAAATTGAGTATCTTTTAGAGGAGTTGTATCTTCCTGTTCTTGAGTATTGAGTTCCTAACCCTTTTGAGATAATATTCCTAATTATGGCACTACCATATGTTATACATGAAGGTCCTTGAGTAGAGTTGATCATGTCCATAATTCTTCATAAACCCCATGAGTCGAGCATTGTTGAGATGAGTAGTATCATTGAGTCCTTGAGTTATGGAGTTTTTGATTTCAGATTATTGATATCTGTCTATGGTTATTTAAAATCTTGAATTGAGTCGTTCACATCCATAATTCGGTATGAACCCTATTTTGAGAAGTCTTATTCAATCAATTATAATTTCTTGTAAGACTTGAGCACATGATTATGAGGATGAGGAGAGTTAAGTTTCATTTTTTAAAATTAATATATGGGAACTAAATATTCCCAAAAGTAAATGTTTTTATATTTAAAACGAGGGGAAACCTTGATTTCCAAATAAGTTCATGAGGAGTTTTGAGTACCTTTCTCTTTTAAGAGAATCTTTTGTGTAATTATCTCAAATTGAGGAAGAGTTATGTTTTTAAACATATGAGCATGAGTATATATTATTGGGATTAGTATTGAGCACCGATATAGGGGAGAGTTCAGAAAACTTACATCCCCCATAAACCAAATATGCCAACATGAGTAAATGGTCATACTTTTACATGACTCCTTATTGCCTTTTAAGCATAGCTTAGTGGGTCCATTTAGTTTGAGGATGTCTTATACACTGGCAAAGTATAGGACAGTTCTCACAACGTGGGCGAGACGTTGTATCATCACGTTGCTCATACTGATGGTTGTCGGTTAGAGAATCTCCCAAATAGGAGTAATGAGTTTATTATTGTATTTTCATATACATTTGAGTTATTATCTACTTTTTTAAAAGTTTCATGTTTATAACATCTTTTATTGTTGCTTTCATTTTGAGTCGGGTATTTTGAGTTTGGGTTTAGTATCTTCAGCTTGAGTTGAGTATCCTGAATTGAGTTTGAGTATCCTGAGGAGTTGAAAATCATGAGTTGAGTTGAAAAGCATGAGTTGAGTTGAAAATCATGAGTTGAGTTAAAAATCCTGAGTTGAGTTTAGTATTCTTGAGTGAGTTGAGTATTCTTGAGCTGAGTTGAGTATTCTTGAGCTGAGTTGAGTATTCTTGAGACATATTAAGTTGAGACGAGGTGAGAATGTCTTCCTTATTATCAGTTTGAGCTTATACTTATGGTGCAGAGTTTCCCTTACATGCTCGTACATTTCATGTACTGACGCCATTTGGCCAGCATCATTTAATGATGCAGATACAGGTATTCAGGGTCATCAACAGGTGTTTCATTGAGGTTATATGATATTCTAGTCAACTTTGGTGAGACTTCTTATACTCCATAGGAGTTCACCTTTACCTTACAGTTAGTAGTTTTGTGATGTTGTGGGTGTTGTCCAGATATCCTTCTGTAATAGTAGATGCTTCATAGATAGACAGAGATGAGGAGTTTTCTATAATTTCTTTATTTGAGTTCTTTTATAACTTCTAAGTATATCTTTTGAGTATTGTTCAGACTTTTTAAAGTTGTGTATTTGAGTTTTATGAATTTACATTTAGTTTTATTCTTTTGTATGCTTGAGTTAGTCTTCCGCTTGTAGTTAGCCAGGATGAGGGTTCGCTTGGGGACCAACAATGCTTCTCAAGTGCCGACTACATTCAGGGTGTAGACTCAGGTCGTGACAAAAATAACTTGAGAAGATCATTTTGCAAAGAGCCAATTGGTGAAAACATTCAATAAGTCATGTAAGTTAATTTTTGTTAAAGGTATAGATGCATAGTTAAGAGTGTCAATTGGAGATTATTCGGGCATATATATATATATTATTAATCATGTATCTAAATATCATAATTCTAACAATTGTCTTGATTAAAAGTCTAAGTGGGAGACTGTAGGGATTTATACTAGTAGTAATATGATTAGATATAATATTTATTATATAATAATTATTTTACTTAACTTTAGTAAAACTTTTTATACATCATGTATTCATTGATGTATTTGCTTACTTATATTGTAGGAAAAATTACTAACATTTTAATTACAAATATGAAAACCTATTAAAAATACATACCTACACGTTTCTATGCCTATTTTATTGGCTTGGTGGGCTGATTTAACGAGACTCATAATTTATTTAATTTGTTTTTTAAATCACAATCACAATTATATTTAGATATGTTCCTTTATTAAATAGTAGAGGAAGTGCCATTCATTTCCCCATTATATTTGTCAAAATATTTTATTAAATATATTCAAAGAATGATATAACAAAATTACTCTTTTATTTATTACTCGTTAAGGATTGTGAGAGGTATATATCAACTCAGACATGAAGGGAGTATGAATGTTCTTAAATACAGAAAAATAATCCTTATTATAATAGTCTTTGCATTTCACAAGGTGTTTAGATTTTGATTTGTCTTTTTCCTTTTCTTTTGAAATTTTAATTTAACGTCTTTGTCTAGGATTACAAGGACACCAAGTTTATTGAAGTCCTTAAAATCCTCAGGTATATTCCAAAATTCAATCACAGGTTCCCCTATTAATTGATATACATGTCCTCACTATATATGATAATCGTTTATGCTATGTTTTTTTAGAGTAGGCAAATATACTCATTTCTGTTATGTAATGACCCTCTAGGTCATTTTTTTTAATTAAAGCATTTATTGCGTCGTTTAGNTAGAAGAATTTTTATTTTGTTTTTTAGTCTATGTTAATTCCACGTTCTCCTCTATTGTACCGATGGTGTAAGAGCCATCACCCTTCATGTCAACTGTATTAGGAAGATGCGTGGCCACCCAACTCAAAAAGGGGTACCTCTGAAAAAGCTACCTACAGGACTCTCGGTGCAATTATAATTGTGGCCGAAGGAGATTCAGAAAAATAAATTTTGAGATAAACACTAGAATGTATACCTAAGATTTGAATATATGATCTAAAACAGATTTTGAACCCCATTTGTCACTACACTAGTATCTTCCCTTGTGTCAAGGAGATTCAAAAATTTACATATAACTAGGAAAATTAGGTTTTCCTTAATTGCACAATATATTTTATTTAACAAAGGGGATCAAATTAACAACATTGCCAATACCTGCCACTTAATAATAGTGTTAACTACTAACTACCTATTCTAAATGGAACTGTCTTCTATAAATAGTAGTAAGTTCAATAAAATATATTGCCAAGCTGATTGTCTTCTTCTAAAATTAGGGGTGAAGTAAATTCAATTTAAATTCTTATTGCTAACTACCATTTCTAAAATTAGGGGTGAAGTAAATTCGAAACATAGCATTAATGGGTGGAAACCAAAAATGTGGTGTACGTACCAATTTTTCCTTCTAGGAATTTGATTTCTAAAGAAATGATTTTGAAAGCTAAATATAAGTACATGAGATTGAGTTTTTTTGTGCTTCTACATACTGTCATTTCTGATTTTTTTTTACTTTTTTATCCTTCTTTCATCATAACCTCAAATTTGTACCTACTGAAAGGATTTGAGACCATATTAGGATTGAAGTGTTGTATGATCTATTTAAAAGAATCCTTCAAGGCCACAATTCATCTAATGCCACGACTAATTGTTGGTTTTTAAAACCTGTGAATGAAAAATGAAGAGTTGTCAATTTAATAAAGAGGTTTTCTAACGAGTTGTGACTTTTCTGAAAAGTTGCAAATTTTGTGATAAGTTGTTATTTTTATGAAAAGTTGTTACTTTTTCATAAGGTTGTGACTATTCGGAAGGGTTGTGGAATTTTTAAAGGGATGTGACCTTTTCGATAGGGCACAATAAACACTTGTTCACACTACCCTCTATTGTTTATATATAAAAGGGTTTCCTTTTATTTTTCAATAACGAATAAGGACTTTCTGGACTTCTTCTTTTTCTACTAAATCTAGTATACTCAATGTACTTTACTATTGTTGATGGTTTGTTGACACGAAGATTTTTGGTACCAATATACCGGTGAGTAAAATCATTATATTCTTAGAGGATACATTCTGTTAACCTCGGATACTTGAAGGGAAGAATTTTCTTAAGGACACTGTGCATTCAGTAGACTCAATTTTCTTCTTTGAGAAAATTATTTTATTTATTATTTCTAATATATTTCAGATTCTATTTTCTTTATGGAATTTATGTTTCTTGTGTTTGAAACTATTCTTTAAACTAACTATCTTAGTAATATTGGTGAAACAGTAATAATTTCACCTCAAAGGTGGCTTGAAACTTTAGGGGTTTATGTCAGGCATGATGCCATTATACACAAACATTCTGCTGCTCAACTTTGATGTGTATTTTTTGTTTTTCTTTTTTCCTTGGGAGGAAAATTCTTCTGTAGGTTATGCTGAAAGGTCATACATTTATCTTCATTTGAAGCATATTTGTCTTGTTTTCATTATGAGTAGACCCAACTTTTGGCTTTTCTCCTTTAACTGCTTTTTTTCTATCTCTTGTAGTTATATCATATCCAAAAATGGTTTCCTTTCTTATGAGGATTTCTAACGTTTCATTTTTTTTTTAGTTTTAGCCAATTCCAACTAAATGTCAGCCAAGAAGGAGGTTGGGGAGAGTCATGCACTTGCTGTATCTAATAGGAGTGCATCTAGAATCAATGAAACTGGTCTTCAACTTTATACAGTTTCAAAGTATTATTTGGCGAAGGTTTACCATATGCTCATGTAGATTGCACAAATGCTAGTTATAAGTGGGGCTGGCGGTAGGAAAAAGAGTTACAGGTTTTGGAACATTTAAGGATAGATATTTATATCTTCCAAAGTATTTTGAGGCTCCGAAAGATGGAACGAAAAATGCTTTCGAAGTAAGATATCAATTAAAAAGTATCTAAAGTCTGAGTATCCTGCTATGGAGATAAATCAATTCTTTGCCTCATTCAGTTGGATGATTCCTTCGAATCAGTCACTAAACTCAAGAGGTTAGCTTCGACAAGGATCTTTGGTATATAAGATGCAGAGATTCATTAGGTTGTTTGCATCAACTTTTTTTAAAAAGCTTACAACATCTTTTTATTGACTGTTGACACCCAATTTTGACCGACCTATAACACTTTTTGAAATGCTATTCAATTAGATACGTATTGTTAAAACATATTTCGAGTTTAAAATTTTAATCGATTTTGTCTAAAAATTATACATTTTTAGTAGGCTTGATTTATAAAAATTATTGTAATTAGTATTAAATTATCATATATATCGATGGTTAAATGCGAAATAATTATTTCTTACTCAAATGTTTTTTAAATTTAGATGTGTATAATTTGTATGAAAATATTTTAATATACGTAGTACTTTAATTAAATAGCATTTCTTTGATTTTCCTCCAAATCATTTAAATCTTAGCCTATCTTACTCTAATTCCTTGAAATTCTAGCCATTCTAATTCAATTGCCATTTCAATTATAGCCATATAGTTGATTGCCATTTTAGCCCTTTCTTATCTCATTTTTTCAGATCTCAAATATCCTTCTTTAATCGTAGCCGTCCGTTTAAATCAGATCATCCAAGATTAAATCGCATGCGTCCATTCAACTTTAAATCGATGGTCCAGATTTGATCCTCTTATTTCCTTTTTTTTTAACCTAAAGGACTCTTAAACCTAAAACTCATTTCACTATCTCTTTCTCTCCTCTCTCTAGTGTTGCAACCCCTCCTCTCTATACTTTCCGGTGAAATCGCCACCACCTGCTGGTGGTTGCCGTACCTCTCTCCTTCTCTTTGTTGTTCTCCTTTCTTTTGTCGACGAGACAGCGAACACCGGTGAGAACAACCAGCAGCCGGCGCTGCTCCATCGCCCTTCCTCTTCTCCAGCAGCGAGCAGCCGAGAACAACAACTCCAGCCAGCAAACAACAGAGCCAGAAACTCCGTCAATAACAGCGAGCTCCGGGCAGCAGCTCGGTGAAATGGCAGCAGTTGAACGGAGACAGCAGCAGCCGGTGAAGAACCACCAACAAGAGGCAGCGGCACCCTCTCTCTTCTCCTCCTCTCTCGTCCTTACTTCTCTCTTCGAGAAACGACAACCAGTAGCCAGGCGAGCCAATGCAGGCAGCATCGCTGACAGGTGACCTCCGATCAGCGAGGACTAGCAACAGCTCCAGCCAGCAGCAACACCAGCAAGTAAAATAGCGACAACAACGTATTGCTACTCCAATTATTTCGACAGAGAATTGAAAACAAAGGCATTTTGATAAGGACAGATCTTTACAGATCTGTCCCAGGTATGAACATTCATTTTAAGCTTTAATCTCTATATGTATAGGTTGCTTGCTCATTGTCCAAAATTCTTGTATATTTAAAACATTGCAATGAATTAGCATGCTGTTAGTATTTCATTAAATTGTGTTGGAGCTAATTTGCTAATATCTGTGGTAGAACTAATATGTGACTTTTATGTTAAAATCAATTTTGCAAAGTCCTCACTGACCTTAAATTAATATGCCATACGTATATTAACAGTTGATTTAGCTCCCTCTTTAATTAATAATTGCCCTTAATTAGTAGAAATTGTTAATTTCATAGCAATCTTGTAGGTTTAAAATTGATAAATTGGAGTGATTGTGTTGCTATATGTATGCAGATATTTTGTCAAATGTTGCTTGGTCATGACTAAAATTGAGTTGTAAATTATTTTTCTTTACCTTAGATAATCACCTCATCCGGTTTGATTGTATTAGTGGTTGTTTTAATTGATTATTTGCTATAGCTAGAATTTGAATCAGATTCTTACTATGTGGGTTAAGTTTTGCTGATTTGTGCACTCACCTCTTAAGGAAATAAAATAAAATAAAATAAAAAAGTCCTTCCTTCCTTAATTATTGTCTTAAATAAGTGTCTTACTTGTCGTATTTTCGGTAATAATGCTAATTTAATTTATTTCCTTGTTTGTGGACTGATTATCGGTTCTCCCTTTGAATAACAAATAATAATATTAGTTGATTGATTTTCCTTTTTTAAAAAAAATATACTTTCCTTTAAACCGTGCCCCCTCCCCCTTTCCACTATAAATAGGACCCCTCCCTTCATCACTCTGACACCTCTACATATTGACTTTGCTCATACCCAAATAAAAATATTGCTCCTTACTCTTAAAAGAATTAAGTTTTTTGGTAAAAGCTCCTCTCTACTTTATTTTGCTGTGTCCGGGTGGGTTATTGGATTAAGTGTGGATCTTCATTGCTGATTTCTTTTACTGCATAACTGGTTAGTATCCTTTGTATATGCTTAATTTCTGTTCTACATCATCATAGTTATTTCAAGTCCAAAATTGGGTATTAATAAATAAAGAAAAGCACACGGGTCAGCTCTCTTTTCCTTTCTTGATATGTGTAATGTTATATACATGATTTCATGTTCGTTGTGTTGTTATATTTACTATTTGATTTACTGTGTCTTTTTGCTTGTATATCTCAAAATAAATGATATTATGCGCCTTTAGCATTTTACTTGTATTTGTATCTTTTGTTATCCTTTAGCAGGTTTGAACGCAAGTTCAAGATTTGAAGAGTCGCCGCAAGAGAGAAAACAACAGACAAACTGTTTTCATAATTTATGTTTTCATCTTTATCATTGTTCTGTAATAATTTGTAAACTCTAACTCTCTATATATGAGACATATTTGGAGAACCATCTAAGGGGAGGGGATCTACATGCTACTTGTTTACTATATTGCAACTTAATTGTGTTAGAAAGCATGTATATGATTGTTGATTGTTTGATAGTTTATATTTAGATAGTTTGCTTTAGATCTAACTAAATTAAAAATAAAATAAAATTACTATTGCCTTTAATCTCCTGTGTTTTGATCAGAAATAATTAATCACCTCTTTAAGCTTTTACTAACCATGTTTTTAAAATTCAATAATGTGTTTAATTGACTCAATTTGTTCATTGTAGCTTATTTATGTGATGTTCATATCCATTGCTTAATAAAAAATAAATGACATTTGTTCCTTTATATATATAAAAAATATATAAGATTTTTATTTTTATATCAATTTATTTCTGCCATTCAAATATCATGCTCATAGGACTTGATTAAATTTTTAGCATGCTAACAGGTATAGGAATTCATGCATATAGGCTTAAACTTCGGTTTCATTTAGAAAGCATGCCTATATGTTTGGTTTGAACAATTAGTATTTAGAAATGCATGCCTATAGGATTTGAATATTTCTTAATATGTCAGTAGTATGTAGAAACCATGCCTATAGGATTTAAATATTTCTTAATATGCCAGTAGTATGTAGAAACCATGCCTATAGGATTTAATTTCTGCATCAATGTTAAAATCTGCTACTGTTTTACTGCATTTGCTACGTGTTTGTCATCAGCTACTGATTAATATTTGCAATAACAATTAAACCTGTTACTGTCCTAAATATTTCTGCATATGTGATCACTTTTATGCTCTATCTTAGAATCAATAATTAAAATTTGTTATGTCATTAATTTTTGACCCTTCCAAAATCAGTTGAACACTAAAATCTGCATTCTATAATTATTCCCTGCCACCTTTAATATCAATCTAATAAGTTCTTCCGCACTTACAATAATTTTCTGTTCCTTTTAAAATTAATTAATTTTATGTATGCTTGTGTGTGCACACACTTAGTATGAGACCTTCACAATTATGTGTGTTTGCTGGCACGATTAATAAAACCTAGAGGCCAACTTGCGACTTTATGTGCTAAATGCTCGTCCAAATTGTTTGCATTGGTGTCTAGGTGGGCCTATTAGGAATTTATTTCAGTCTAACCCCTTCCTAATAGTAATCCAATGCCTGTTGGACCTTAAGCGGGGACGATAGGCACCTTTTAGGACGAAAAACATGCGGTGGTAGGGTAGGGGTAGTTTAGGCCCTACGGATATGATGACATTGACTCAGCCTTAAAGCGACAAACCTTGGTTTTGTCTGTCCCTACACGGAAGCCTATCGAAAAAATGAAGAAAAGTCGAGGGCTGATCCGTAAAGTCCTTCAGAGTCTCCCTTTCCTTTTGTCCCTTTATTTGTGTATAATTATAATTGTTTATGGTAGCTTAAATAATATATAAAAATTGTTTGCTTATCTACTTGAGCAATTTCTCTCTCCTCGCTTATCTCTTTATTAATCGTTTAATATTTATTTGTTATTATGTTATCAGTTAGTCTTGCATGCTCAGCTAATTAATTCAAATAACTTAAGTTCCCTTAATTGTTTAATATTTTGTTATCACCTAATTTTGCTGTTTTATTAATAAATGAAGTAATCTTAATTGTTAAATATTATGTTATCACCTAATTTTGCATGCTTAATTAATTAAATAAATAAATGAAGTGATCTTATTTGTTTAATGTTATATCACATTGCTAGCATAATTAACTAACTAAATAATAAATGAAGTGACCATACTTGCTACTTGTAACCCCCACATAAATTGCGTGAGACACGGTCAGGACCCACATTTGTGGACCTCGAGAGATGCCTAACACCTTCCCCTCGAGATAATCTGAACCCTTACCCTGATCTCTGGTTCGTTGACCTTAGTTAGATTTAGCTAGGTTAGATAGATGCCCTAATGCGCTTTAATTCATTAGGTGGCGACTCTTCAATCCTGCAAACCCCAAAAGAGTTATTAGGTCATGCACCAAAACCCATTTTGAGAAAAACGGGGCGCGACATTGACCTGATTCCAAATTTGTTTTTTCATTTGGATATTGATTTTGTCTGAGATATGAAAGAGAGGACTACATCTTCAAGGACGGTAATGCAACCTTTACTATCTGATTATCCTATCAAAGTTATTACTTGTAAGGCTGGTAACAAAATTTGAAGGAGTATGGTAATCACTGAAGCTAAGTTTAGTAAACCAGAAGCAAACAATGCTCCTACATTCCTCAAGCATGATTGGAATCCGTGCTTATTTGGATTTTGTCCACATATGTAGCCATCTAGTGTCGCTTCACATAGAATGTAACTATACCCATCATTTTCCAAACTGATAAGCTTACACCGAAGGATACAACAACACTCTTGGAAAAAACAAGGCCTATTGCAACCGATATCACAAAGCATGGTATCCGGTAAAGGTAACATTACTCCTGCATTCCTCAAGTATGATTTGATTTCGTGCTAATTTGAATTCTATTGTTATTGTTCTTCCTCTTCCTTTGGTAGCAACTTTCTTCTCTTCCAGACGAAAAAGATACTAACTACAAGGGAGTTGGATTTTCTAGTAAAGGTGGTGGTTGTATACCTTCCCTTCCTGTTCGTGATCCACTTCCATCAACTTCGTGGGCCAGAATTAGCACCAAATGGAAGAGCTATGACATTTATGTTGAGGCCTCGTCATAAATACCATAAATCTTCCATTTGGTACTAGCTCTTGCCCACGAGCTGATGGAAGTGGATCATGAATAAGAAGGAAAGGTATACCACCACCACCTGCTCTAGCAAATCCAACTCGCTTGTAGTTATTAGCTACTCTGTCTGGAAGAGAAGAAAGTTGCTACAAGAGGAAGAGGAAGAATAATAAAAACAGAATTCAAATTAGCACAAAATCCAAGCATACCTGAGGAATGCAAGAGCAATGTTAGCCTTTTCTGGAGATTGTGCTTTGTGATACTGTTGTTGTATCCTTTGATGTAAACTTATCAGTGTGGACTTTGATGGGTACAATTACAATGGATATGAAGCAACACTAGATGGCTATATATGTGGACAGGTTTCCTATATAAAATTAACAAAGTTAAAGTAACATGCAATCACTCACAAACACTAAACAAAATGACCCACAATAAAATGCACTAAATCAAAATGTACCAAGATTCTGAATAAAATAGAGTAAAAACTGAAAAATAATGAGGAAATTAACATAACTGAAACAATATACACATTTTTTTGAGAATAAAGTTTGGCACTATAATAATAATAAAATTTGAAAACTAGACAAAGTAATAAGACAAAATCAAATAATAGCATTGACACTTATTCTGTAGAAAACTTAAGAAGACAGTTAAATAAAAAGAATCACAGTAGTTCAAAATACCAAGAAATATTATTAAGTCAGTGGTGAATGACAATAAAATCAATGGAAAAAGAAATTGTGCAAAATCAACCTACTAACAACAGTAATTAGTCATACGACAACAGATCAAGAATAAATAGCATTTGAAATAGAACGAGTAAAATCAAGGTACCCAACCATTATGGAGTTTATTGGAGAAACACCTGACTGAAGTGCAAACTTAGCAGCAAAAATAATATAAGAAAAGTAAAATAGAGATACAAGAGTCACCAATGAAGAGGAAACCAAGGCAGTGAGCCGGATATAGTTCACCGATGGTATTTGCGGTAGGGTCTAGTTGCTCAGTGTGACGTTTTTTGTTGTTGTACAACAAAGCTATGTTGCAGATTTGATCTTGCCGGAGTGCCTACAAAATAAATAAAAGACACAAAAATGGGGAAAGAGGAAGGAGACTGTGCTGGTGTGGGTTGATTGAATAACGATATTAAAGACACTTCATCCAATTCCATGTGTCAGCAGTCGTTAATCAGTAGATAACCCAACTAAGTGAGTTGGGGTCGAATCACACACGGAGCGGTATATATGTGTTTAAGATTCAATAGGAAAGTACGAATATGATCAAATCAGTCATAGGAATATACATTATCGAATAAAAACATAATTCAAATCAGGAGGTGACACGAATGTCGGATAACAGGGGGGTTTTGATTTTAATTTTCAACTACAGTAGCAACAAATAATACGAAATAACAATAATGAGACGGGTTCTTGGGATGTGATTCGATTATAGGCTAATATAGACAAACGGGTAATTGCAACTTTTAGCAAATAGCTGAATATTAGTGAGTAAGCTAAGCCATAGAGAGAATAAACTTTCTCTCGAACAATTTTCCCCGAATCAAGTCGGTTTCTCTAGAACACCAACAAACCAAGCAAAATAAGATTAGCCAACACCTTAGTCTATTCATTCTCTCGAGCTGAATATTTGGAACTGAGCTTAGGATTCACTCTCTCGTGCTGAACCTTTGTCAATGCAATACCCACTGACCATCAATCAATAAGCTTGGTTTTAAAACCTCTCTCGAGCAAGCCAAAAACACGAAGGTAGAATTGCATTTTGCAATCACAATTCATAAATTAAACCATAATTACTGATTAAACTCACCTCTAAACAACATTTAAACTTAAAATTAGCAATACCCATAAGCTAAAACAGCCCATATAACATAATCACACCCCAAGAATTGGGGTTTTAGCTAGACATCATAAAACGATATAAATCATTACTAAATTGTGTTTCCATCAACTGGTAAGATTAATTTCGTCCTTACAATGGTCCAATTTGAAGAATCTCAACGACCCACTTCTAATTTTTCAAAAGTGAAAAACTTCAATTCTTCAAAGCTAAGGAAAACTTGTCTCAATACTCAGAGTTCAATATCCTCAAAAATATGATACTTACTAATTTATAAAAGATACTAAACTAAATTTTGAAAAACTTATTTATAGTAGCCAACAATATGCTGCAAAGGGACATTTGACGTAGTAAGTCAGGCTCGCTAATTAGCTCTATGATTCGCCCTTTGGTCAATGTTTTTGCCTTTTTGCCTTGGCCTTCTGCAACCTCCATGTCTGTAACTTTGGGCGATCTAACACTGCATCGTGGAACCACTCTGCGATCCGCCAACTGCTCCTTTCTCTCGCAAACTTGATTTTCTCCTTCAGGGATTGGCGCACTGGAACTTTAGGTGGTCAAATAGCCACTCAGCGACTCGCCAAATGGACTTGGCGATCATAAGGCTCTCTTTTCTTCCTTCTTTCAGCTCGCTTCATTACTTTTTGCAAATTAGTGTCTTTGCTTTGTTCCTCAATCCAAATACCTTACATTAGTTATTTGCACAAAATAAACATTTGAGGACACTAAATCTATACAAATAAAATCCTAAATGAGTCCAAATCTCGGATTCATCAACACCCCCAACTTAAAATTTTGCTCCTCCTTAACTAAAACTCAAGTTCAACAGTTCAAAAATGATGCCTCAAAAAGTGCTACACAAGACTCAATCATGAATGCACACAACAAGACTCAACTTACTAATGCAAGGATCAATTGTTCACTCAAAGGTTCAAGTTGTGACTCACCATTACCAAAGATTCTCAAGTTCACAATACTTACTTCAAATGCAAGTTCAAGCACAACAAAGGTACTCAACTGCCCTCACTCAAAGAATAATTCCATATTCACACACAATGGTTCAACAATTTATAGTTTGGTAATCACATACAACTCTCACACGCACAAAGATGAACACATGCATGACTCCACTCATAGATTTGCCCTTATTTTCCAACCAACACTTGTTTCAACTCACTCAAGATCAAAAAGGTCTTTTTAAGGCTTGTAACGGGGCTAAGTGTAAAGGTATGGTAATTTAGGCTCAGTGGCTGCTATCCTCATGAAATGTGGTATGAACAACACTTTCTTTCCCTTTTTGTTTTTAACAATTTCATTCATGCTCAAAATTCACCCCATTATTCACTTTCCTTGGAATGCCAAAAACCCCATTTGTTTTGCAATTTCCACAACTTTTTAATTCTTTTTTGTTTTTCATCTTCTTTTCTCTCCTTTTTTTTTTAAATATGGAGGGGTTCCGTTTTTTTTTCAAAGCAAAGGATCAAAGGGGGGGATTTCTTCACACTTCTTGATTTACCTTCTCCTTTCACCACACCCCTAACATAGGCATTTGGCCTAAGTTGACTATTCAAACAAACCACACTTCATGAGGATTATGGGTGAAGGGATAAAGAAAGATCACAATTACATCAAGTTTTTTCCAAGCAAAGGCTGAGGCTCAAAAGGTGTTCAAGCAAAGTTCACACACTCACAAGGTAGGTCACAAAAGAGGTATAATGTCAAATTATTTCACTCTTTAAAATTGTTGCCTAAGATCATTTCAAGAGCTTGCATCACTTAGTCAACCGGACCAATGGGGAAAATTCTAGGTGTCATCACACAAGGTTCATGGTAAGCTCATCACACAAGACATTGGCACCAATATCAAACAAGACTCTACATTTTCACTAGTGTGCAATGTTCATCACAAGCGCCTCTGTTCGATAACTGGCTAGTCACAACGAGATTGAAAAAGTTCAAATATTGCCTATGCAACTTCACTTGGACTCATCATAGTCGTACATTCATTTTTGTTCGATTGAGAGCACTATTCAAGTCATCGGTATTGATCAAGACCAATACTCAAATTTGTACAAGAACAGCTACATTCAAACACAATCAAGAGGTGGCATAAAAAATTACAAAAGGGTGAAAAACCATTTACAATTAAAACAAGGATCCACAAGCTCAAACATCGCAAAACAGTACCAAAACACAATTTACATCACAAAACCCAATGTATAAATAAAACAATAATCACAAGAGGTAGGTATGGAAATACCTCACCCCACCAAAAATAAAAACCAATTTATCCTCAAATGCAATAAAAACATCCAAAAACTAAAAAAAAGGGACAGAGAGGGAGGTAAAGAAAAGTCTTGTCTACATAGTCTCTCCATTTGTCGGGGCATCAGTGCCCGGTGTCTCATAAGCAATACCAGCTCCATTGGACCGAACCATGGCTCTCAATGAAGTCAGTCGGGTAGTCTCAAACATCGCCTCCTCAAGGTTGGCCAGATCATCATAAACATCAACATCTCGCTCCCCAAGCTACTCCTCATCAATCTCCGCCTCTGTGCATCTTTGGTGGTAGTAGGAGAAATCTCAGATATAGTTGGAGCACCATCTGTCTCGATTGACTCAAACAAAGAGGTGAAGTCTATAGACTTGATATAGTCTACATTATTACTTAGATTTGCCACCTCAACTCTCAAAGCACTCACCTCAAAAGACTCCCTCTGTCGACGCTCACAAGTCGCGATACTCGCAGTCAAATTAGCAACAGAAGTATGGAGGGGGTTAGTGCAGCAAGGATGGCACTCTCGATCATTCATGGGACTGCAACCTCTAATTTGGTAGCCCTCACATCCGGAGAATGGGCTAAGTTCCCCATATTAAGGAGCATGGCCTGAGTGATCTTGGTGGGCTGGGCTACAGTAAAAGTACCAGGAGTCTGGGCGGTAGAGGTGGGAGCAGGTGTACCTAAAGGCCTGTGTAGGAAAAGATGCCTATGCAGGAATCGAATCTAGTTCAATCTCTGGGATGTGTCCACCGGAGTTGCTCTCCTCCTTTCTAGCTCCTCCCGAGTGTACTCGGCCTCTATACGCCGGATATCTGTGGAGGATTTAGGGGTGACCTGAAAATCTCTCATCTCATCACGAGGAACTCCACCACGTCGTCACAGCTCAGTGATCAAGACTGGGAAGGGAAGGGAAGTCTGGCTCTACTTGGGCCTCATGGCAGTCTCCTGTTCTATGATAAGTCCCTTATCAATGCTCTTCCTGGATATGATGGATCCGAGACGAGCTGCCTTTGGGTGGAAAATGATGGACTCGTTCTGTGAGGGCATGATAAAGCTGCTAATGAACCCGAACCAGTACCGAGCAGCAATATTCAAATCATTTTTCTCGATAAGTGCTCCTGCCTTGATCCACCTCAGGGTTGTATCAGAAATCAATGGTGCAAGCCACCCCTTTAAATCATCCAAGGATTGAGTGTTAGGCAGACCCTCATATGCATGTGTAGAACCCACAGCCCTGTAGAATACATTATTAATATGGTCACTTCTACACCCTACTTTCTTCCCTCAGACCGTGACGGACTTCATTGGTCTCAATGCACTGGCTTTCTTCTTTCCATTGGGCACCAGCTCACCATAGGTAGTGTAGAATTCTCGAACCCATGTAAAAGTATAGGGGGCTTGGAGACTAGTGAACTGCTCGAATCGGTGGAACTGGAGGGTGTCCCTCACCACAGAATATCTACCCACTAAACCCTCTGTGGATAGCAGCTTCTAAACTTAAAATGGTCCTCAACCCGTTAGCTTTTAATTTGTTGAGTAGCCAAGGAGGAGGAGCCTGTACTGGTGGCACTAGGGCCACGGTTGGTGCCAGAGCTGGCACTATATCTGCTGGAGAGGAGGCTGTTGGAGCTCTAGAGGAGTCAAGATGAGACCTAGCATGGATCTCCACTCACCTAGACTACAATGGTTGATCATTATTTGGCTCGGAGAACGCAACTCGGGAGTCAAGAAACTATCCCTCGGAGCCAGAGTTGTGCTCCGAAACCTAAGTCATGGGTTTCTTGCCCTCTCCTGTGCCTCCATTTGGAAGATCTTTTCTTCCCTTTTTAGGAGGTTTGGGGCCTTCTTCATTCATAACTATGCCCCATGTTCTTTTATGGGGTGGCATATCAAGGTTAGTTCTTGCCATGTCTGCAAAAACATCACAAAAAAATAGTTTCATTTCCAGAAAAGGTGCAGGAAAATAGTTGGAGACAGACTCGCCGAACCGATCGGTGAGTCGCCGAATCGCTTTGGTGAGCAAGATCGGGCTCGCCGAAAGGATTGACTTCAAAAATTTCTTGAAAAAGTCATGTCAGCGATGGGAAGGGTGTTTTAGCGAATCACCAACATCATTCGGTGAGCAAGGACTAGCCCACCGAAAGTTACAGTGTATTTCAGGGGTTAGGGGCGTAAAAAGAGCGATCAAGAAAGACGATCGGTGAGTCGCCGAATGCACTCAGAAAACTCAGATTTCTCACCGAAAGTTATAGAACCCAAACTCTAATTTAGCATGAAATTAATGGCGATCAAGTGGGATTCGGTGAACCATCAAGTGATTTGTCGAGCTTGACCCAGCTAGCCAAACTGCCCAACGTGCCTACTTTCTACACCAACTTCAAAAACCAACCCCGTAGACCCCGAAAACAAAATCAAAGCATACACAAACTTAATTAGATTGAGATCCATGCTACCCATGCCCCCGTGATACTAAGACTTCTCCCGATTTACCCAAATTTGGACATTTGACGACTTAATCCCTTAAGAATGACGTCAACCGCTCCATCATTAGGCATAGTAATTCATTTGGCACAAATGTAGGTTACGTAGACTTCACCTGACTAGACCCAACAACTAATTAGCATAACCCAACAATTTTAGATCAATTTTAAGCATGAAATTTTGGGAAATCAACAATTTATCATTACTGGCAAGACTACAAATTCAAAACAGGAAAACAAGCACACATCAACAGATCACAGAGGCCCAGCACACATCACTAAGACAAGGACAATTGCAAATGAGTAAAAATTGCTAAATATAAGTTTGGGGTTCGGAAAACTAACCATTGATGTCGAATAAATACTTTGATACGCTAGGCGGATAAGAATTCCAACTCTGAACACACAATCGATGACTAATGAGCGGTAAAAACACAAAAATATAGAAAGATATAATGCAGGTGTGAGTTTGGAAAGTTAAAAAAAGGAGGGAATGTGAAAGAGTTTGAAAGTTTAAACCTTTTGGTTTTTAAAACCGTCTAGTTCTCACCTATTCGACGACATTAATTTTGCTCACCGACCCATTCAGCGACACGCCAAGTGGGAACTTACCTCACCAAGTTTTACAAGACCTCCGATTAATGTGGGGGCCCAAACGATGGACAAAGTCAGGATCGCCGACCTGGTCGATGATTCACTGATTTGCTCCTGGGCTCGCCGAGTTTTATAGACTCGAATTTCAGAATTACATGAGTCTAACGGTGGTCTAAGCCGGGCTCGCCGACCTCTTTGGCGAGTCACCGACTAGACTTTTAACTCACCAATCACCACGTTTCAAACACATTCCACACTTTAACCTACACAATCAACACACGATTATTTCCAAAACAAAAGGAAAGCATATAGAACTTGGGTTGCCTCCCAAGCAACACCTTAGTTAACATCGCGGCCAGACGCAAGTCCACTCTAAAACATCATTCTTGGGGTTGGCCATAGTATCACTAGGAAACCCCCTTGTTGTATCGGGTTTAAATGAGACGAGATATGACCCATATGGGTCTCCAACTGTTTGATAGAGACAGAATAGGAGGTAACTGTCTGGCTAAGGGTCGACACATCTTCCTTCATCTCTTTGAAAATTTTGTCCGACCCTTAACCTTGTTGAGGACACGAGAAAGCATATCCTCCGATCGACTACCATTAGAATCCTTTTCCTTTTAACGTTCATGGGGAGGAATGTACTTGTCCTTCTCCCCATCTTTTTCCTTCCAAGTGGGGTTACGATCCCTCCACTCTCCATCACAATCTCTCCAACCATCATCCCTGTTCCAACCTTGGTTACCACCTTGCCTCGGGTAGTTTGCAAGATAACCACCTCCTTGGTTGGCTAGGAAATTCAAATCCTCATTGTAGAATGCTTCAAACTTGGTCTCTTCGGGATTTACACACCCGACACCCACAACATTGACACTTCTAGCACTAGCTCCCATGACATTTTTGGACAAAATGTTAAGTTGGGTAATGATCTTAGCCATGATTTGGTCCCTCTTTTGGTCTTTCTCAAGCAGCTCCTTGGTCAATTTAAATGTGAGAGGAGAGGCCTGATCTTCGCGGGTGTACCAAGCCCGATTAATTATGGTCGTACCATCCGAAAACTGGGCTACTATAATGTAAGGTTGTTGCATTAAATTCCCAGAGAAAGTTGGTCAGCTACACCTTCGTTCACCGAATCAAGGCTTCGGTAAAAATATTGCACCAAAACATTATCGGGTAAATCATGTGTTGGGCATTGCAGCACCAACTTCTTGAATCGTAGCCAAGTCTTATGGATTGGCTCACACTCCAAACGCTTGAAGCTTTGGATCTTGTTCCGAAGTGTCATCATCATCAAAGGAAAAAATCGCACTTGAAATGCGGTGACCAGCTCTTCCCACGAAGTGATTGAGTCTCGTGGCAATTCAGCTAGCCACTTATAAGCTTCTCCTATAAAAAAAATGGGAACGACCTCAACAGAACTGACTGTTGGGATATGTTCTTGAAGTAGAACGTCCCGAAGACATCAAAAAAGTTTCTAATATGCTCAATGGGATCCTCATTAGCCAACCCACCAAACAAACCTTTTAACTGTAAGAGCTGCAACATGGTACTTGTAATATGGAACACAGTGTTCCCTTTAGCTGGAGGCAAGCGAATGTCCCCAATTCCACCCATTAGATTATGGTCATTAACATTATGCTCATTGACGTCGTTGAGGTTGCCGATGTCATTTTGGTGGCCCACTTGGCAACCATTGTTTCCGTTCACACTCATACTCTCTGTTTCAAAACATATATAGGAAAACAAAAGTAAAAGTAAGTAGATTTGACTATGACTAAAAAGAACAAAATTCAACTTAACCAAAGAATCTTTACTAACACCACTCCCCGACAGTGGCGCCATTTTGATAGAATAACGCTATCAAACAAACTTCATCCAATTCTAAGTGTCAACAATCGTTAATCAGTATATAACCCAACTAAGTGAGTTGGGGTCGAATCCCACAGGGAGCGGTACGTGTTTGAGATTCAATAGGAAAGTACAAATATGATCAAATCAGTCATAGGAATAGGCATTATCAAATAAAAAACATAATTCAAATCAGGAGGTGACACGAATGTCAGATAACAGGGGGTTTTGGTTTTACCTATCAACTACAACAACAACAAATAGTATGAGATAACAATAATAAGACGGGTTCTTGGGATGTGATTCATTTATGGGTTAATATATACAAATGGGTAAGTGCAACTCTTAGGAAATAGCTGAATATTAGTTAGTGAGCCATAAAGGGAATAAACATACTCTCGAACAATTTACCCCGAATTATGTTGGTTTCTCTCGAACACTAACAAGCAAGAAAAGTAAGATCACCCCAGACCTTAGCCTATTCACTCCCTCAAGCTGAATATGTGGAACTGAGTTTAGAATTCACTCTCTCGAGCTGAACCCATGTCAACCCAATACCCGCTGACCATCAATCAAAAAGCTTGGGTTTAAAACCTCTCTCAAGAGTAGGCAAAAAACACGAAGGTAGAATTTCATTTGAAACTACAATTCTTAAATTAAACCATAATTACTGATTAAACTTACCTCTAAATAACATTTAAACTAACAATTAGCAATACCCATAAGCTAAATCAGTCCATAATCACATAATCAAACCCCAAGAATTAAGGTTTTAGTTACTCATCATAAATAGATAAAAATCGTTACCAAATTGTGTTTCCATCATCTAGGTAAGATTAATTTCATCCTTACAATGGTCCAAATTGAAGAATCTCGACGACCCACTTCCAATTTCTCAAAAGTGAAAAACTTAAATTCTTCAAAGCTAAGGAAAACTTGTCTCAATACTCAGAGTTCAATATCCTCAAAAATATGATACTTTCTAATTGATAAAACATACTAAACTAAATGTTGAAAAATGTATTTATAGTCGCCAAAAATATGCTGCAAAGGGCCATTCGGCGCAGTAAGTCGGGCTCGCTGATCAGCTCGGTGATCCACCCTTTGGTCAATGTCTTCATCTTTTTGCCTATGCCTTCAGCATTCTCCAAGTCTGTAACTTTAGGCGATCGAACACTACATCGCGGAACCACTCGGCAATCTGTCGACTGCTCCATTCTCTCGCCAACTTGATTTTCTCCTTCAGGGCTTGGCACACTGGAACTTTAGGTGGTCAAATGGCCACTCGACGACTCACCAAATGGACTTGGCAATCACTAGACTCCCTTTTCTTCCTTCTTTTAGCTCGCTTCGTTCCTTTTTGCAAATTATTGTCCTTACATTGTTTCTCAATCCAAATACCTAGAAATCAAGGATTTTACATCAGTTATTTGCACAAAATAAGCATTTGAGGACAATAAATATATAGAAATAAAGCACTAAATGAGTCCAAATCTTGGATTCATCATTGGTCTATCTTTGATGGGGTTTGGCTGGCTTTGGATGGGGTTTTGTGATAGAATTGAGGTGGTTTCAGGTTGGCTATTCTCCGACGTCGTTACTTTGTCGGAGAAGACAAAGATAATTTGAGTTTTGGTAGTTGCCGAGGTTATTTAGGGATTGATGGGTGTGGGTTTTGATGGAGAAGGAGACAAAAGGGAGGAATAGTCTTTAGATGGTGGTGGCTGCTTAGTAGAAGCTTGTCAAAGACTATGAAAATGGAGGTGGTTTGGTTGTGGTTTCTGGTGTTGTTTTGCTTGTGGATTTGAAGCTTGATGGTGGTTGTGGGTGAGAGGGAAAAAAAGGAAGAGAAAGCTTTTAGGGTTTGGTCAATTTTTGAAACTTTACACCACATATGAAAATTATTTTACCACCAATATTTTAATGAATAAGCAAGACTTATATAGAAAACAAACCACTTT
Organism: Solanum stenotomum; assembly: GCF_019186545.1. NCBI lineage: Eukaryota > Viridiplantae > Streptophyta > Magnoliopsida > Solanales > Solanaceae > Solanum > Solanum stenotomum. Next base: position 41,991,274 of record NC_064289.1, on the reverse strand, counting down.
TATACAATATAATGGGCTAAAACCATAGGCTCAAGACCATGGCCCAAATTCGTTGGTTAATAAAATACTAGTGTATGAATATATTAGGCTCTGGGAACATGTGTAGCATGTTTTATCCTTGTTAATGAGTTGGACGTTGTATCTTTATTAATTATCAAAAACAATGTGCCCAACAATTCTCTATCCATTTTTATTTTGTTATTTTAAACTTCATCAAATGATTTTTTATTCTTAACTTACTTGTGATTAGATTATTTTTTGTTCTCTAAAAGGATGTATTAGAAATACAAATGTCAAACTTTGAGAATAGAGGTTGAAAAAAAACATAAAGTGGTTTAGATAAGTGAAGTTTTTAAAAATTACTACTTTTGACGCACGTGCTTTGCACGTGAATATCAAATAAAATATTATTAAATTTAAAAATTAAGTAAACAATTATAAAATGAATGATAAAGTATAACTTCCTATTAATAGTGGATGTAAACTTTCTTACGATTACTACTAAAAGTAATTTTCTCTTAAAATCTCTCAATTACACCTCTTAAATATACTTTCTCCTCCATCCCTCATATTGCATTACTTAGTTATTATTGTCTTTTTGAGTTCTTACTTTTAATATAATATAATATAAATATATATTGATAGAAAATATAGAAGATATATAAAATTGAGTGTTTTAGTTGGAGTATTATAGTAATTTAACATTTATGTTAGGGAGTGTTCAAATTTCATTTAACTTTGAGATTGTCAACGTCTGTAAATCAAACTTGAGTTTTGAAGAAGACAAGAATAGAAATATTAAATAAATCGTAGTTTAAAAATGAGAGGAATCCCATCCATTTATAGTTAAAAAATGGTAGTATGAGCATGTTGATATTGTTTCTTATCATAAAAGTCACAACCCTTCGAAAATGTCACAACTCAACGAAAAAGTCAACTCTTTTGAAAATTCATAACCATTCAATGTGAAATGATGTCTTCTTTTAATATAATATATTATAATAAGAATAAATATAACATAAAATATAGAAGAATGTAATGGGCCAAAAGCTCATTTTGTAATTTTTTATAAAATTACTATTTTGCCCCCTCTGAATAGCTGCCCCGAGTCATTTATGATCAATCGGTGAAGTTGGTTTGGAAATTTGAGCTATTCGATAACTCTAGCTATTTGATTTCTATCGCTTCATTCCACACTCTCTATTATAGTGATGACTCGTGCATAGTTCCTCATGTGAGCAGTTGGTGTATCATGTATGGCTAGGATGCTAGACCTAGTACTAAAGTTGAAGTGATAAACTTTTGGAAATAATGTGGGGTCAAATTATGAATGTTTAGCAATTTTATCGAATTGAGTAAGGTAATGACTCGATGATACATTGTGATGCTATTTGAATGATGAGGTCGAACAATTGTTTGAGGGAATTCATGAACGTATGATCTTTTTAGGTTAGTCACCCCAATAGAGGGAATAATACTTGTGTGGTATAGGCAATATCAAGAATGATTCGACAATTGAGAGTGAAATTATTAAAGGGGTGGCTAGATAATGAACAACGTAACTTGGAAAATACAGTTGGTATAGTTGTCATAACATGTATGGATGTAACATCTCGCAATTTGAAATAAATAGGAAGAAGCCAATAACTGGAAATAGTCATTTTTGGAAATAATTAAAATCTGGAAATTTTGTTTAGTTAGAATAAGTTAAGTTTTGGCCAACTTCAAACGGCAATAAATTCTAGCTCAAGATGAGTTAGAGGTACTTCCAGATATGGTAGGAAAGCTCTTGGAATGATCTTTCCAATGCCGCTGAGTTTCCGTGATTCCGAGTTCGTATGAGTAAGTTATGCCCTTTGGAAGTTGAGATGTTGGAATAAGAAAAGTCTAATCCGGATTTTGAAAGGGTAGTTTGGTCTTTTCCTTGCCCAATTATTTTATTTCGTTTTTGGTAATTAAGTTAGGGTCTAATAAGAATTAAAATAGTTTAGGCTCTTACCAAAATACGTTAGGGCTTGGAGAAAAGAGAAAAGAAGAGGAGAAAGGAGAAGAGAAGCAAGATTCGTCAAGATTGTCGAGTTTAGCTTGTGGATTTCATCGGGGGTGATCCCTACAAGGTATGTGAGATCACATAGAGTTGGGTTAGTTCATCCACGCGCCAAGCAAGTTTAATTCAACGTATTTTCGTCCTAAAAAGATTGAAAATTTGATGTTCTTGATAGATGTTCTTGAATTGATTTCTTTCTTGAATATGAGTTGGGATTAAGGAGTTTCTTGATGTTAAAGTGTTATTTCCTTGAGTTGTTTGGGTTAGATTTTGTATATATGATTTGGGTACATGACTCTAAAGTGAATTTGAGAAAAAGAATCGGATTAAAACGATTTAGGATCAGAAAACGAGATCAAATCTTCATCAGAATTTTGCCTGAAGGGAGGCTGGCGCGACGCACCCTTGTAGCGCCTGAGAGGCTGGTGTGGCGCACCAGCAGTGCACCAGATTTAAGCCCCAGTAAGTTGGGGCTGGCGCGGCTCGGCCGGGATGTGCCCAAATTGTCGTTTTTCACTAGTTTTTGTCGTTTAGTCTATTTAAGTCCTTCTAAAGTGTACTAACACTCTCCATTGATTCTAACTACTCTAAATGACTTCTATACTTCTAAAAATCATCCAGAAACATTAATCATAACCTTGAATCCATAAATTCAAATTCAAGGAAAGTCAAGAGCCAAGTCTAGGAAGTTCTTAGAGTCTTTTCAAGAAGTCTTTTGCAAATGCTTTTAACTTTGTTTTAAGACTTAAAGTTCAAGTTGAGTAAAGAGTAAATATTAGAGCTTGAAGTTCATTTCTTCAAGAGTATATGGGGACTATGTATTCCGAAAGAGTTTAAAATGTTTTTACATTTAAAAAGGAAAGGAAACCTTGATTTCCAAAGAGCCTTTGGGCTAGTTTTCAGAAAAGAGTACATGCTTTCACAATAAAGCAAGAGGGGAAACTTCGATTTCCAAAATAGCCTATGAGCTAAGTTTTTGAGCAATTATCTCAAATCACAGAAAGAAGAATGTTTTTCAACATAAAGAGCCAGTATCATATTTTGGGAGTAGTATTGAGCACCGATATGGGGACAACCTTGAATTCAGATAACTCACGTCTTCATAAACCATGTAGTCATCATGGGTAGAAAAGGGTCATATTTTTTAGATGAACCCTTTAATGATTTTAGCATAGACTAGTGGATCCACTTAGTGAGTTAGGTCCTATACCCCCGGCAAGGTATAGGATGGTTCTTGGCAGCGTGAGATAAAGTGTTGTATCATCAATATAGCTCTTAAGTGATGGTTGTCGGTTAGAGAAACTCCCACAATAGTACTTTGTATTTTTATATACATCCCTTTATTTGTATTTTTACATACATCTCAGAGTTATATGTATCTTTGCATACACATAGACTTGACATCATGTTTTAAATAGATTTTCTTTATATTGCACTTGTTTTTAAACTGCTTTATATTGAAATGAGTTCAGTTATGTTGAGTTGAGTTGAGCCAGGTAAGTTCTTCAGTTCCTTTCAAAGAATATTATAATAAAATCCTTACTGAAAATTAATATAAGAAGGAAGAAGTCCGCACCTACGAAAAATGGTATCAGAGCTATGGATGAAGAGATATATAATAATCACACTAGTAGAAAGTTAAGAAAAATAAAAAGAAAATTAAACAAATTATATCCAGAATATAAACAACTCAATATCACAAAAACTGATAACGACAAATTAGATCAATTAATAGATAATATATCTAAAATAGAATATAAATATATTCAATATTTAAAAATACAATGAATAACGAGAATAACGAATACAGACAAAAACTTACTAAAATAATTATAGCAAAAAGATAAGAATTGAGACATAGGCAAAATAGACTTAACAGTAATATATTTGCAGGAATTTGTGAAAATCAATAGTAGCACAAAGAAAAACTATTTTATACCTACAGATACAAATAGAAAACTTAGAATATAAACTACAACACAATTTATAAATGAATAAAGAAGAATACGCAATAGATGAAAAAATATATGAAAACTATGATGGATTAAAAATAAAGATAATATTTTCTAATATGGGAAGAAGATATAAGAAAATAGGTGACAATCTATGTTTAATGTTAGAAAAAGAAACAGTAAAACTAGAAGATAGTTTAGCTGCTATGATAAGAATAACAAAAGAAAATGATGAGATAGATAGAAAAACGGAAATTGAAAAAATAAAACAAGAAGCAAAAAAGGAAGTACAACAAATAGAAGAAGTAAAAAATACTAAAATAATAGAACTAGAAAAAGAGCTTGCAATATTGAAAGAAATGTATGAAATTAAACAAAAAGAAAAAAAACAAAAAACAAAATTAGCAAATGAGATAAATAGATTTAAAGAAAAATTGCAATTAGAAGAAGAACTAGAAGAAAAAGAAGAAAATAACCAAGATAATCTACCTGAAATAAGAATTGATGAAATAAACGACGAAGATCTAGATAAACAACATTCAGAAACAAGCGAAACATATACGGAATTTTAAGTAAACATGGATAATACAAAGAATTTAGAAGTAAATACAGGAGACGTAGACATGGATGAAAAACCTAGTACATCAGGAATAAAAAACCCAAAAACATTTAAAATATTATAATGCAAACTATGAACAATATGATAAAGAAAAAACTATATGGGATAAAAGATTGAATAAAAAATGGACACCTAAACCAATAATTGAACAACATATTTTTTTAGATTTAGACTGTGTAGCAGATATAAATAAAACAATCCAATTATGGATGGAATATATATCAAAACAATTAATAGATAACAAAATAGGAATGACAGAAACAACAAGATAAGTAGAAAGAATACTTATAGGAATAGTAAAATTATGGCTACAAAATTTATCAGAGGAAAGTTTAAAAACTTTAAGAAGTAATAAAAAATTTGATGGTGAATTAGCTGCTACAACTATGGAAATATTATATAAATACAAAGTAGTTATAAGAAATGAATTTAGTAGTATGACAATAGAAGTAGAAGAACAAAATAAAGAAAAAATCATAAACCGGAATCTAATGACAAAATTAGCAATATGTAATATGTGTTATATAGATGAATATACATGTGCATTTAGAGAATACTATTATAAAGGAACATATAACACAGAAGAAAGTAAAGAAATAAGAAAATTATATTTTACAAAATTACCAAAACCTTTTAATTCAAAAATAATAAAAAGTTGGAATGAAGCAGGATTAACAGATACTTTAGGAGCTAGAATGAAATTCTTACAACGATGGTTTATAAAACTGTGTGAAAAACATAAAGAAGAAATAAAAAAGGAAAAAATATTAGTAAAAAACCTAGCATGTTGCAAAAATAAAACAACACCCCAATTTGGTTGTACGGATAGGTATTATAAAAATAAAAAAAAAGAAACTATAAAAAATACAGATCAAAATATAAGTATAAAAGACCAAGGAGAAACTACTACGTAAAAAACTACAAAACCAAAAGACCATATAGACCAAAGAGAAAACTAACGGAATGTACTTGTTATAATTGTGAAAAATCAGGACACATGGCTAAAGATTGCAAATTATCTAAAAATCCAAAGAAAATAAATATCAGAAATACTAGTAGACAACGAAAAATATATACCAATAGAGTTTATAGATTATGAATTACAAAGAAATGCTAGTATATATGAATTATCAGAAAATGAAACAAACGAAATAAAAAATAATTCAGTAACAGAATCAGATAATGAATACTATATAAATGACTGAAACAGATATACAAATAATAACTAAAGAAAAACATCAAGATGAAGAATCTTTGGAACAAAAAATAATATTTGATAATAGTATATTTGAACAAATAAAAGGAAAAGATTTAGACCTAAGCGTAGAAAAAATATTCGAAATACCAACAATAAGAAACTGGTTTAAATGACAAAAACAAGAATATTATGTAGTAAGTCAAAGAGAACATATCATAGATTGCAAATACACCAAAGGAAAGGCTAAAATACCAATAATAAACAAACGAATAATAAATAAAGAAATATAAGATATTAAGGCTAAAAATCCAATTAAATATGTACATTTAGGAGGAACAGAAATACTAATAAAAGCATGTTTTAGAGAAGAAATAGATATACTCATAGAAATATACTTAGCAGATGATAGAATTATACAACCCATAGAAAAAAATATAATAAGTGAAGTAAAAGGTAACCTCATATATCAAAAATTTAAATTTATAATAAGTGCTAACTACTCAGTAGCAATAAATGATAGAAACATAGATAAATCACTAGTATTATATTGAAAAATGTCATGGATAGAACTAGCCTCAGGAAGTAAAATATTTACAGCTAGATGTAAAAACTTATATGTTTTAAAAACAAAACATAAAATAACAACAAAAAATAAAATAAATAAAATAAAAATAGAAAATCCTTTTGAAAGAATAGTTACAGTCATATATAATAATGATTATAGTTATAGTGAGATTGATATAGAAGAAGATTTAGAAATAGTAAAAGAAAGATTAAGCACATAAAAAAGAATAAACTATGAAATACCCCAAATATCATCAAAAAATGAATACCTCAAGAAGAATAGATAAAACTACACAAAAATCAATAGAAGAAGAAATAAAACCATATCATTACTACATAACAGGAGTAATGGAACAACGAAAATATCTAATATTAATAAATACAGGACAAGAAGAAAACTATATTACAAGAGAATTAGTAACAGAAGATGAAATAATAACTACTGAACAATTATGCTCTGAACTACCAAAGGCATTAATAAACACCGAAAAAACTACAGAAAAGGAAATAATCATTGGAGAAGTACCAATAGTAATAAAGTTTAAAATATATCAAGGAGATAAAAATATCACTTTAGGAATAAAATGGTTAGAACAAGTAAAACCATATAATCTAGAAGACAAACAGTTAACAATAAATTATGAAAATAAAAGAGTAATAATAAAAAGAACTTTAGTATGATAAAAATATGAAAATATATATACTTGCAAAAATAATAATAGAGGGATATTACAACAGATATTATACACCAATGATAGATATAGGAGCAGAAGCTAATATATGTAAATACAATTGTTTACCAGAAGATAAATGGGAAAAATTAAAAACACCGATAGTAGTAACAGGATTTAATAATGAAGGAAGCATGATCACATATAAGGCAAAATATATAAAAATACAAATATGGGATAAAATATTAACTATAGAAGAAATGTAGAGTTAATTTATGTAATATTTCCATAGTTGTAGTAGCTGATTCACCATTAGATTTTTTATTACTTCTTAGAATTTTTAAACTTTCATCTGATAAATTTTGTAGCCATAATTTTACTGTCCCTATAAGTGTCCTTTCTATATATCCTGATGTTTCTGTCATTACTATTTTATTATCTATTAATTGTTTTGATATATATATCATCCATAATTTGATTGTTTTATTTATATCTGCTACACTGTCTAAATCTAAAAAATCATGTTGTTCAGTTATTGGTTTAGGTGTCCATTTTTTATTTAATCTTTTATCCCATATAGTCTTTTCTTTATCATATTGTTCATAGTTTGCATTATAGTATCTTGGATTTTTTTGGGTTTTTTACTCCTGATGTACTTTGTTTTTCATCCATGTCTACGTCTCCTGTTTTACTTCTAAATTCTTTGTATTATTTATGCTTGTTAAAAGTTCCGTATATGTTTCGCTTGTTTTCGAATGTTGTTCATCTAGATCATCGTCATTTATTTCATCAATTCTTATTTCAGGTAATCTTGGTTATTTTCTTCTTTTTCTTCTAATTCATCTTCTAATTACAATTTTTCTTTAAATTTAATTATCTCATTTGCTAATTTTGTTTTTTGTTCTTTTTCTGTTTGTTTCATTTCATACATTTCTTTTAACATTGCCAGCTCTTTTTCTAGTTCTATTATTTTAGTATTTTTTACTTCTTCTAATTGTTGTACTTCTTTTTTTCCTTGTTATTTTATTTTTTCAATTTCCGTTTTTCTATCTATTTCTTCATTTTCTTTCGTTGTTCTTGTCATATCAGTTAAACTATCTTCTAGTTTTACCCTTTTTTTTTTCTAACATTAAACTTATATTGTCACCTATTTTCTTGTATCTTCTTCCTAGATTAGAAAATATTATCTTTATTTTTAATCTGTCATAGTTTTCATATATTTTTTCGTCTATGGCATATTCTTCCTTATTCATTTATATATTGTGTTGAAGTTTATATTCTAAACTTTCTATTTGTATTTGTAAATGTAGAATAGTTTTTCTCTATGCTATTATAGATTTTTTACAAATTTCTACGAATATATTACTGTTAAGTCTACTTTGGCTATGTGCTAATTCTTGTCTTTTCGCTATAATTATTTCAGTAAGTTTTTGTCAATATTCGTTATTCTTGTTATTTATTGTATTTTTAAATATTGAATATATTTATATTCTATTTTAGATATATTATCTATTAATTGATCAAATTTGTCGTTATCAGTTTTTGTGATATTGAGTTGTTTATATTCCGGATATAATTTATTTAATTTTCTTCTTATTTTTCTTAACTTTCTACTAGTACGTTTCTTCTTATATTTCTTTTCATCTAGAGCTCTGATACCATTTTTTGATGCGGAATTCATCTTATTGGTAGGTGAGATATTCATGATATTTTTAGTAGTGTAGTAGGTGTGGAATTCATGACTTTTTTGGTAGGTATACCATTTTTGGTAGGTGAGGAATCCATTTTAAAGATTTTATTATAATATTCCTTTGCTAACTGTTTTAATCTCGATATCTCTTTAATATTATTTATGATATATTCTAGATGTAACATATCTTGGGTTCTTGGGTACATATATAAATTATTTTTCATTAATTGTTCTAGTAGTTTTATATTATCCATAGCTTCTGTCCAATATTGTAAATATTCGTAGTTCATTTTAATCTGAATTTGTTTCTAAATCATATCATTCTATTCTTTCGAGGTCTAAATCACGTAGGTCTATTTCATACCATTGTTGGTTTAATATATCTTCTGATTCGTTATCATTAAATATTTTTTCCCATATTATTCTCCTTAATTCAATTATTTCTATACCTTTAAGTATATATAAGATTAAAGTAATAATTGAAGTTTAATAATTTGAGAAAAAAAAGTCACAACAATTTAGAAAAGTTACAACCCTTCAAAATGTCACAACTCATCGAAAAAGTCATTACTCTTTGGAAAAGTCACAATCCTTCGGAAAAGTCTCAACTCTTCGGAAAATTTGCAACCCTGTAAAAAGTCACAACACTTCGAAAATGTTACAACTAATCAGAATAGTTATATGTCTTTGGAAATGTCATAACCCTTTAATGTGAAAAGAAATCTTTTTTTTGATATAATATAATATAATATAAGTAAATATAATATAATCTAAAATATAGAAGTATACTAAATTGGTTGTTTTAAGTTGGAGGTTTTATAATGATTTAACATTTATGTTAAGTAGTTCATTCTTTTAAGGCAGTAAGATAAAAAAGATAGATATAGATTTGTCTAATTTTAATATTGTATGAAATTTTAGAATATAAATAAGACTTTTAATTTAAGGATATGTAGAACAAATAAAAATATCTTTTAACTATCTTGTCTTAAAGATGCACCCCCGAGACGCAAGGAAAAGAACATTCTAATTAAACTGAATAAAAATATAAGTACAACAAATGAATTGGAAACAGAGGAGTACCTATTAAATCTAGTTTGGACTCTTCAAACAAGTTTTTGATCAAATCCATTTTCTTCAATACTTAGAGACTTTGCACAACTTGAACACCAAGTTATAGTTTGTGCACCAAATAATCATTGGACTTCTTGTAAAGTAGAAGTTAATGAAAAAGATATTTATGGCTATTAAAATGTGTGCCTATTAATATCTAGATAGTCTTCTTGTTTGATGTTGAATATTTCTATTATACTTGTTGAATCATTTTTTGTTGATATATCTAGTTTACCCACAAATTTTTTTGTAATTGGATTATTGAACAACTCTCACAATCTTCCTTATTTGAAGAAGAATGATATAAAACTTACAAAATTTATATTTTAAAAATTTGAGTAAACGTCTCTATTTATATACAAAAAAGGATAGTATGAAAAGGTGTTTGTCGTTCCTTATCAGACTACCCTTAAGAAAAATCACAACTTTTCGGAAATGTCATAATGCATCAAAAAGTCACAACCCTTCAAAAAAGTTACTATCCATCAATGTGAAAAGGTGTCATCCTTTTAATATAATATACAAGAAATAAATAAATTAATAAATTAATATAGAATATATAAATATATATACACACTATATTGGGTGTTTTAAATTTGGGGCATTATATTAATTTAACATTCAAGTTAGGGAGTTCATGCTTTTATGGTAGTAATTATAAGTATATATACATCATCTCAACGTAAAATATGATAAACTTATTAAGGTGTTTTTATTCTTTGTTGTGTATCTTGCTTTTTCGTTTGCTAAAGATTATTTTAAAGTGCTAAAATTACTTACAAATTTATGATATCTGTAATTTTCAAATTATTATCTTTATAAATAAACTCAGCACGAAGAGGTAAGAGGAAAAACATAATTGTCTTTAATAACTAATTCTATGTGCAGATGCTAAACTTATCCTTTGGAAAGAAGATAGTGAAATATTGTGAATTAAATACTAATACCTCCATCCAATTCTAATTGTCATAGTTTCCTTTTTTTAGATTCAAACTATAAAAACATTGACTAACATTATACAATGTATTTTTTCATCATATTGGTATGCAAAAAAATGTAGTTCACAGTAATTTTCATATAGTTTTTGAATATCTAAAATTTTAAAATATCAAATATATGTAATTCAATTTAACTTTAAAAATTAGTTAAATTGACTTTCAAAAAGCACAACATGACAAATAAAAGTTAACGGGGGAGTAAACAAGTGCACTATAAGCAATGTTGATAAATCAATGACAAGGTTATCAAAGACCGATTAATATATACATTGATCAGCCATGAACTTAATTATGATACATATATAAAGAGATAAAAAGATATGAAATTGTCGTTTGGGTGATCCATGTTTAACGTTCATAAATTTGTGTGTTTGGACATATTAGTTTTAAGTACTTAAAGATGGAAATCATGAAATTATGTAACCAAATATTTGCTGAAAATCTATCTGTTGTAGGGGTACGCATCGGTCGGTTCGGTTCGATTTTATGTGTTATTGGTTCGGTTTATCAATTTTCTGTTTGTAAATACGTCAAACCGATAACCAAACAAATAACATATTTCTTATCAATTTTTGGTCTCATCGGTGTATGGTACTTAACAGTTCGGTTTTCGGTTTAGTCATAAAAGTAACAATCATTTTTCTTGTAAGTTTAGACACTAGACACATTCAAAGGAAAAAGTGTGAAAGTAACAATCGTTTAACCATTAACAATAAGACTAGTAAATTTAATATAGTCTTATTGGATTATCGGTTTAACCATTAACAAAAATCATAAAACCGAAAACCGAACCAATAACCCAATAAAAAGTTTTGCAAAACCGTTTAAAAACCATTAGCCCAATAACCCAATAGCAATAAACAAATAGTGTTTTTTTCGGTTCAATTTATTGGTCAAATCAGTTTTTGCACACCCCTAATCTGTTGCTTGATAAAATTAATGATAAACTCTCTTAGAAAAATCTTTTGAGTAGCTTTGTGATATAATTATTGTTTATTATATCTTTGTTATAAAATAAAATATTGTATGTTCACTACAAGAAGAAGTTACTACATTACATCCCTCCATTATGAAGATAACCTCCACCTTTATGATCATTATTCTTGTAACCTTTCACCTCCATAACCTCCTCCATTATATTCATGTTTAATGTCATTTATGACTAACCTTTTGTATACCTCTATGTTACAATATAAATAGAGGCATAAGGGTTCATATTGTATAGACTTGAAGATTTGGTCATGAACACTTGAACGAAAGAAAGTTATCTTATACTGTTCCTCTTGTCTTATATAATTCTTGTCTTCATCTTTATATTGTTCTTTTGTCATTAAGTTTTACAACACGTTATCAACACGAATATTCAACCATTGCAGGATTGAAGCAAAGTAAATAAAACAAGGTAAATTAATTGTGTTTATTTTTCTCTCGGGAACAAAGTAAATTATTATGGAATATATTTATATTTTACTTGTGAACAAGGTGAATGATAAATATTATTGTTACTGTACATTTTTTTCACCTATGATTATATATACTTTCTTTCCTATGTGAAACATATTTTATATTCTATTTATGATTATGCTCACTGTTTTGGTTATTACATAAGCTTTTGAATTATTTTTTTTGTATGTGAAATATTTTGGTTTCACTTGGAAATTGAAAAAGGGGTGGTGGTAGTGAGAAAGTTTATTTTAGTGTAATTGAAATTATTATTTTCTTAGTGTGTGATGAGTTCGAGATTTGGACTCATTTAGGGCTTTATTTATATAGATTTAGTGCCCTCAAATGCTTATTTTGTGTTGATAACTGATGTAAAATTCTTGATTTCCAGGTATTTGGATTGAGGAACAGAGTAAGGACACTAATTTGCAAAAAGGAGTACAGCGAGCTGAAAGAATGAAGAAAAGAGAGCCTGGTGATCGCCGAATGACCATTTGACCTCCTAAACTTCCAGTGTGCCAAGCTCTGAAGGACAAAATCAAGTTGGCAAGAGAAAGGAGCAGTCGCTGGATCGCCGAGTGGTTCCGCGATACAGTGTTAGATCGCCTAAAGTTACAGACCTGGAGGATGCTGAAGGCCAAGGAAAAAAGGCGAGGACATTGGCCAAAGGGTAGATCGACGAGTTGATCGGCGAGCCCGACTTTTTGCACGGAATGGCCCTTCTCAGCATATTTTTGGTGACTATAAATACATTTTTGGACATTTAGTTTAGAATCTTTTATCAATTAGCAAGTATCATATTTTCGTGATATCTAATTCTGAGTATTGAGAGATGTTTTTCCTAGGCTTTGAAGAATTGAAGTTTTCACTTTTGAGAAATTGGAAGTGGGTCTTTGAGATTCTTCAATTTGGACCATTGTAAGGACGAAATTAATCTTACCTAGTTGATGGAAACACAATTTGGTAACGATTTTTTGTCTTTTTATGAAGTCTAACAAAACCCCCAATTCTTGGGGTGTGATTATGTGATTATGGGCTGATTTAGTTTATGGGTATTGGTAATTGTTAGTCTAAATGTTGTTTAGAAGTGAGTTTAATCAGTGATTGTGGTTTCATTTAAGAATTGTAGTTGCAAATGCAATTCTACCTTTGTGTTTTTGGCTTGCTCAAGAGAGAGGTTTTAAAACCAAGATTATTGATTGATGGTCAGTGGGTATTGGGTTGATATGGGTTCAGCTCGAGAGAGTGAACCCTAAACTTAGTTCCAGATATTCTGCTTGAGAGAGTGAATAAACTAAGGTGTAGGCTGGTCTTATTTTCCTTGCATGTTGGTGTTCGAGAGAAACAAACTTGATTAGGGGGAAATTGTTTGAGAGAAAGTTTATTCCCTCTATGGCTTAGCTTACTCACTAATATTCAGCTATTTTCTAACAGTTGCAACTACCCGTTTGTCTATATTTGCCTATAATCGAATCACATCCCAAGAACCCATCTCATTATTGTATTTCATTTTGTTTGGTGCTGTTGTAGTTGATAGTTTTAAACCGAAACCCCTTGTTATTTGACATTCGTGTCATCCCCTGATTTAAATTATGTTTTTATTCGATAATGTCTATTCCTATGACTAATTTTACCATGTTCACACTTTAATATTGAATCTTGAACACGTACCGCTCCCTGTGGAATTCGACCCCAACTCATTTAGTTGGGTTATATACTGATTAACGACCGTTGACGCTTAGAGTTGGATGAAGTGTCTTTGAAACGTTAAAATCAAAATGGGCCCGCTGTCGGGGAGTAGTGTTGGTTAAGATTCTTTGGTTAACTTGAATTTTGTTCTTTTCAGTCATAATCGAATCTACTTACTTTTAGTTTTGGTTTGTGTGTTGTAGTTTGAACAGAGGAAATAAGTGTGAATGGAAGCAATGGTAGCGAAGTGGTCCACCAAGATGACATCGGCAACCTCAACAATGTCAATGAGCCTAATGTTAATGACCCTCATCTAATGGGTGGAATTGGTGCCATTTGATTGCCTCTAGCTGAAGGGAATGTTGTGTTCCATATTACAAGTACTATGTTGCGGCCCTTGCAATTGAAAAGGTTGTTTGGTGGGCTGGATCATGAGGATCCCCATGAGCATATTAGAAACTTTGTTGATGTTTGCAAGCCATTCTCCTTCAAGAACATATCCCAAGAGTCGGTCTGATTGAGATTGTTCCCATTTTCTTTAATGGGAGAGGCATGTAAGTGGTTTGCTGAATTGCCACGAGACTCAATCACTTTGTGGGAAGACCACCACATTTCAAGTGTTATTTTTCCCTCCTTCGAGGATGATGACACTTTGGGACAAAATCAAATGCTTCAAGCGTTGGGAGGGTGAGCCAATTCATGAGACTTGGTTACCATTCAAAAAATTGGTGTTGCAATGCCCAACTAACGGTTTGCCCGACAATGTTTTGCTGCAATATTTTTACCGAAGCCTTGATTCGGTGAACAAGGGTGTAGCTGACCAACTTTCTCCGAGAGGTTTGATGCAACAACCTTACATTATAGCAACCCAACTTTTGGATGGCGTGACAAAAATTAATCAGGCTTGGTACACCCGCGAAGATCATGTCTTCCCTGTCACATTTAAATTGACTAAGGAGTAGCTTGAGAAAGATTAGGAGAAGGACCAAAACATGGCAAAGATCATGACTCAACTTGATATTTTGTCCAAAAGTGTCATGGGAGTGGGTGGTAGGAGTGTCAATGTTGTGGGTGTTGGGTGTGTTAATCCTGATGAGGCCAAGTTTGAAGACCAAGGAGGTGGTTATCGTTCAAACTACCCGAGGCAGGGTGGTAACCAAGGTTTGAACAGGATGAAGGTTGGAAAGATGGTGACAGAGAGTGGAGGGATCGTAACCCCACTTGGAAGGAAAGGGATGGGGAGAAGGACATGTACATTCCTCCGCACGAGCGTCAAATGCCAAAAGAATTCTGAGGGTTGCCGGTTTGAGGATATGTTGTCTCATATTCTCAACAAGATTGAGGGGCCTGAGAAAATTTTGAAAGAAATGAAGGAAGATGTGTCAACCCTTAGCCAAACGGTTACTTCTCACTAAATCTCTATCAAACAGTTGGAGATCCATATGGGTCAGATCTCGTCTTATTTTAACCCGAGACAACAAGGGGGGTTGCCTAGTGACACTATGGCCAACCCCAAGAATGAGGTTTAAGTGAGGACTTGCGTCATGCCACGTCGTTAACTAAGGCGCTCCTTGGGAGGCAACCTAAGTTTTATTTTCTTTATTTTTGTTTTTGAAATAATTGTTTGTTGATTGTGCACGTTAAAGTGTGGAATGTGGTCTGTCGTGTGGACCCCATGAGCAAATCGGTGTGTCGCTGAACAGGTCGGCGATCATGATTTTGTCCGTCATGTGGACCCCCACATTAACTAGAGGTCCTTTAAAACTCGGTGAAGTAAGTGCCCACTAGGCGTGTCACCGAGTGGGTTGGTGAGCAAAACTGATGTCGTCGAATGGGCGAGAACTGGACGGTTATAATAGCCAAAGGTTTAAAATTTCAAACCCTTTCACATTCCCTCACTTTTTAACTTCCCAAATTCACACCCCACTATATTTTCCTATATTTTCATGTTTTTACGGATTCCTAGTCGTCAATCCGGTGTTTAGAGTTAGATATCTTTGCTGCCTAGCATTTCAACTTATTTATTTGGCATTAAAGGTTTGTTTTCCGAACCTGAACTTTTAATTAGCAATTTTTACTCATTTGCAATTGATATAATCTTAGTGATGTGTGTTGGGCCTCTCTGATATGTAAATGTATGCTTTTGTGCCTGTGTTAATTTGAATATCAAGCCTAAATTGCATAAGTTGTTGAATGTCCGTGTTTCGTGCCTTAAAATTGGTCTAAATTGTGGGGTTGTGCTAATTTGTTATTGGGTCTAGTCGGGTGAGGTCTAAGTAGCTCGCATTTGTGCCAAATGACGTGATTTTCCCAAGGATGGAGTAGTGGACGTCATTCTTAAGGGCTAAAGTTGTCAAATGGACAAATTTGGCTAAACCAGGAGAAGTCGGAGTATCCCGGGCGCATGGGTAGCATGGGTCTTAGTCTAAATAAGTTTGTGTATGCTTTGATTTTGTTTTCGGGGCTGCGGGGTTGATTTTGGGAGTTGGGGTTGAAAGTAGGCACGTTGGGTAGTTTGGTGTGCTGGATCGAGCTCGCCGAACCACTCGGCAGTTCACCGAATCCCCCTTGATTGCCTTTAATTTCATGCTAAAATTGAGTTTGGGTTCTGTAACTTACGGCGAGATGCATGAGTTCGCCGAGTGCACTTGGCGAGTCGCCGATCGTCTTTCTTGATCGCCCTTTCTGTGCCCCTAACCCCTAAAATACACTGTAACTTTTGGCAAAATAGTCCTTGCTCATCAAATGCTGTCAACGATTCGCCGTAAGGGCTCTTCCATTGCCGACATGCCAATTTTTCTGAGAAATTTTGAGCTAATTCTTTGAGTGAACTTGACCTGGCTCGACAAAGCTATTCGGTGACTCGCCGATCAGTTCGACGAGTCTGTCTGCAACTTTGTTTGAACTATTTCTTACTTTCTATAATGTATTTACAGATATGGATTGACAAAAAATGGCTGGTAGAGACATGTCACCCTGCAAGAGGGATAAAGGAATTACATTCAACGAGGATACAGCTGCATACAGGGCAAAGGTTACTAAACTACCCACCATAGGTGGGAAAGAAAAGGCAAAAGGCAAGGTTCCTGCTCCTGCATCACCGGAGGCCAGCTCCGACAGTGACGGAGTTTATGCCACTCACCTCACTAATTCTAAGAGTGACGGCCAAATGAAGTTTATGCCACTCACCTCACCAATTCTAAGAGTGATGGCCAAATGAAGTTGCATAGGAAATATGTGAACTTTTTGCATCTCGTTGTGACTAGCCGGTCACCGAATTAAATCTCTTGTAATGAACATTGCACACTAGTGAAAGTGTGAAGTTTTGTTTGATATTGGTGCTAATTCCTTGTGTGATGAGCTTACCGTGATTACCCCGTTGGTCCATTTAACTAAGTGATGCAAGTTTTTGAAATGATCTTAGGCAATAATTTTAAAGAGTGAAACAATTTGACTTTTTACCACTTTTGTGGCCAACCTTGTGAGTGTGTGAACTTTGCTTGAGCACCCTTTAAGCCTTATCCTTTTTTTGGAAGAAACTTGAGCAAATGTGACCTTTCTTTATCCTTTCAACCATAATCCTCATCAATTGTGGTTTGTTTGAATATCCAACTTAGGCCAAAAGCCTAAGTTTTGGGGTGTGGTGAAAAGAAAAGGTATATCAAGAAGTGTGAAGAAATTCCAATTTACCTATGCTATTAAAAAAAACAATGGAACCTCTCCAAACAAAAAAAAATAGAGAGAAAAAGAAAAGAAGAAAGAAAAAGAAAAGAACGAAAAAGTTGTGAAATAAAGTTGAGAAAGTTGCAAAAGAAATGGGGTGTCCGGTATTCCATGAAAAATGAATAATAAGTTGAATTTTGAGCATGAATGAGAATGATGAAGAAAAAGATGGAAAGTGTTGTTCATACCACATTTCATGAGGATATCATCCATTGAGTTTAAATGACCATACATTTACAGTCAGCCCTGTTACAGGCCTTGAAAAGACCTTTTTGATCGTGAGTGAGCTGAAGCGAGTGTTGATTGGGAAATAAGGGCAAACCGATGGGTAAAGTCATGCATTGTGTTCATCTTTGTGAGTGTGAGAGTTGTATGTGATTCTAGAGTTTTAAATTGTGAAGAATAGTGTGAATTTGGAATCATTCTTTGGTAATGGTGAGTCACAACTTGAATTTGATCCTTGCATGATTAAGTTCAGTCTTGTTATGTGAATTCATGATTGAGTCTTGTGTAGCACTGTTTGAGATATCTTTTTTGAACCGCTAAACTTGAGTTTTACTTGAGGACAAGGAAAACTTGAGTTTTACTTGAGGACAAGGAAAACTTGAGTTTTACTTGAGGACAAGCAAAACTTTAAGTTGGGGGTGTTGATGAGTCTGAGATTTTTACTCATTTAGGGCTTTATTTGTATAAATTTAGTGTCCTCAAATGCTTATTTTCTGCCAATAATTGATGTGAAATCCTTGATTTCTAGGTATTTGGAATAAGGAAGAAAGTGAGGACACTAATTTACAAAAAGGAATGAAGCGAGCTAAAAGAAGGAAGAAAAGGGAGCCTGGTGATCACCAAGTCCATTTAGGGAGTCGCCGAGTGGCTATTTGACCACCTAAAGTTCCAATGTGCCAAGCCCTGTAACTTTGGGCACTCGAACACTACATAAGGCAAGGCAAAAAGGTGAGGACATTGACCAAAGGGCGGATCACCGAGCTGATCGGCAATCCCGACTTACTGCGCCGAATGGCCCTTCGCAGCATATTTTTGGCGACTATAAATATGTTTTTGAACATTTAGTTTAAAAGCTTTTATCAATTAGCAAGTATCATACTTTCATGATACTGAGTTCTGAGTATTGAGAGATGTTTTTCCTAGGCATGAAGAACTGAAGTTTAACTTTTGAGAAATTGGAAGTGGGTCTTTGAGATTCTTCAATTTGGACCATTGTAAGGATGAAATTAATCTTACCCAGTTGATGAAAACGCAATTTGGTAATAATTTTTATCTTTTTATGATGTCAAGCAAAAATCCCAATTGTTGGGGGTGTGATTATGTAATTATGGACTGATTTAGTTTATGGGTATTGGTAATTGTTAGTCTAAATGTTGTTTAGAAGTGAGTTTAATTAGCAATTGTAGTTTAATTTAAGAATTGTAGTTGCAAATGCAATTCTACCTTTGTGTTTTTGTCTTGCTCGAGAGAGAGATTTTAAAACCAAGATTATTGATTGATGGTTAGTGGGTATTTGGTTGATATGGGTTCAGCTCAAGAGAGTGAACCCTAAACTCAATTCCATATATTCTGCTCGAGAGAGTGAATGGACTAAGGTCTAGGCTGGACTTAATTTGCTTGCTTATTGGTGTTCGAGAGAAACCAACTTGATTCGGGGTAAATTGTTCGAGAGAAAGTTTATTCCCTCTATAGCTTAGCTTACTTGCTAATATTCAACAATTTTCTAACAGTTGCAATTACCCGTTTGTCTATATTATCCTATAATCGAATCACATTCCAAGAACCCGTCTCATTATTGTATTTCATTTTGTTTGTTGTTGTTGTAGTTGATCGTTTTAAACCAAAACCCCTTTGTTATTTGACATTTGTGTCATCCCTTGATTTGAATTATATTTTTATTCGATAGTGTTTATTCCTATGACTTATTTAACCATGTGCACACTTTGCTATTGAATCTTGAACCCATACCACTCCCTGTGGGATTCAACCCCAACTCATTTAGTTGGGTTATATACTGATTAACAACAGTTGATGCTTAGAATTGGATGAAGTGTCTTTGAAACGTTAAAATCAGTGTTCAATTGATATTTTTATTTATAATGGTAATTCACTAACTTAATCATTGTGCACCAAACACAATATAATATAATGTTATATGTAACTCTTTGTTTTGACAAGTTTAAGATATTAGTACATATATTGTTGAGAATATTTTTATTGTGTTTCTTTTGTTCTATATTTATTTGTGCATGTTAATCACAAAGTGGCAATATTGTTCTACAGCTCAATGGTGATTCCCATTATATTTGGCTTACTATGTCATTTATTGAGGGTAAGATGAATGATTCAAGTCCTATCGCACCAAGAGGGTAATATATCGGGTGAGAGTCCTGATGCATCATGATAATAAACTGTTGGGTTGAGTCCCGACAAATAATGATCTAAAATGTCTTCTTATGATTAAGACGTTGGTTTCAAGTCCCAACATAAAACAATGACGACGTAATGATGACTGGGCAAATTGATATGCTCTTGATAAAGGTCATGAAATTTGTCCAATTGTTTGCTCCATTCACTTATCTGAATGTGGTAGCATGACATAATGTGTTTGAAAATGACAAGTGGTTAAATGTATGAATATGAGTGTGGTAAAATGTTAATGTTCAATTGTGATAATTAAAAAGAAGAACATAATGGGTTCTTAAGATGGTCCTTCAAATGTGAAGGTAATTTTTGTCCATCAAAGTGGTATGAAAGGTTATTGGGGACATTGGGTTGGTGTAACCCAATTTGAAAGTTTTGTAAATCCTCCATCCAAATAAAGAAATACAAAGTAGTAGTGCATTTATTACTTTTAAAGTGATGTTGAGGTGGGTCAAATAAATTTGATAATGTCAAAGTATGATTAATAATAACTTATGGAGCATGTACAAATGATTATGGTCATTTCTCGAAAAGAATATGATTTGTGTTAGCATGAATAAACACATGTTTATGTATGGTTGGATAACTTTCATATCTCACCTATACGAGAGGTTTAAGAGATTGAAAATAAATATTTTGACATAAATGATTATTAAGTCATAAATTTTTAGCTCATAACACATATCGTGGTATGTGTTATTATAAACTATTGGAGGACGAAAGAAAGAAATAATTCTTTTCTATAAAGGTTGTGATCATGGTCAAAATGAATGTTGTTGTGTGGCAACACAAATTTGTCACTGGTCTTCATGAAATAAGCCTTGTATGCAATAATTTTTATCATGACAATAAAAAAAAAATTTATCCTTGAAGGAGATGGTCGCCATAAGAATGATGTTATGAAATTTGTGGCAGTACACAAAATTAATTGAGAATTTCGGAAGGGCTAACATTATACAATCTAGAGGAATGAAATTGTTCATAATATTGGGTTGTAATAAGTCTCAAAAAAGAACTTTTAAGTTTTGGAGGAATTGATTTTTTAAAATTATATTGAGACTATAAATTATGAGAAGATTTAATATCTTCACATTAATACAACTGAAGTGGGTTATAAATATTTACGTATGAGATTACCCATTATTTCCTCTTGTTTGTTGTATATAAATATGGACATGATAATAGAATCACATGAAAAAGTAAACTGAAAGTTTACTAAATATCAGTTGACATAACTGGTTGGTCATTTCGGTTCAAATGTGATGCAAAACAATTTGAGAATTCACGTGACTATATGTTGAAGAAATAAAAAAAATCTTCAAGAATTCTCTTGTGTTGCTTGTTCTCATGATAAAATAATCATAGTGCCAGCTTTGGTTGGATTGTATTCCCTAAAATTATTTAGACAATATGAAAAGGTGAATATGGGCCCGTTCACCTGCCACGTGGATCGCTTAATATTATGATTTAACAGATGCATCTATGGTACGGTCACATGTGCATTTGTATCAACTTACGAATTGGATTCTATAAGTTTGTTTGCTCGAATTGTTAAATTAAGAGCATGGTTCCAAACTATAAAATTATGTTGATAATGTTGGTTGGTTTAGCCGAAATTGTATGCCTCCAATTATAGCTAGACCATTGGTTATGAGAATAAATCTCCATGAAATTTCGTATGAGATGAGTTTATTTAACATGTACGCATAAACCCAACAAAGGTTCTCCCATCACAAATGCTTCAGGATCAGGAACCAAACAATTTCCATAAAAAAAATTTGATGTGTGCACATATGATTTTATTGCTCCATCACGCACAAAGATGGATCCTCAAGTGAGGTTGGGGGTAAATGTTATACTTTCTAACAATAGGGGTAGATATGATTAGAAGCTGAAAATTATGTGTGGGATAAATTATCTAGATCCTCGGTAAAAAAATATGAACTTGATGTTCAAGAGACAATTCATTTGCAAATAATTTGCGAGATGTATTTGCTAACACAATATTTTAATTAAGCCGCAAATGCTCTAATAAATGGTCCTTGAAGGACAAAGTCGATGGTACTTTAAAATTGTGATAGACCAATCGATTCCAAATATAAAACTCCTTGAGTAAGGAGAGGAGAAAATTATCAAAATGATCATGATAATGTGGAAACTGCTTTACAAGAGCACCATGACATAATATTTCATAAAACCTTGGCAAAGGTTCATGTACATGAAAATGATGAAAAAAAGTGATCTCGATAAGTTATGTCTATTAGAATCAATATCAAAATGACCGTCGATGGTATCTTTGGTATAAAGTAGCACTCAATGCTATAAATCGTTATGAAGGTCTTAAATTCGAATCTGTCATATAGTATGGAGAGATAAATGATTGGCCCAATAAAATGCACTATTCAAGTATATTTTGTTTCACTTAGAAAAGTGATGTTTTTTTATCTTATAGTTCATATATCAAAATATAATGTCAGTGTGGTACAATTGAATTATTGTGCAAAAGTATATCCGTAAGATATAATGTGTGGTTTGTGTCTCGGGGCATAAAAGATTTTCGCAAAAATCCTAACATTATTAAATGGAGATATATTCTCTAGTGGTGGATGCAATGAGACTTATTTTAGTCTGTCAATAGATTAAATACTTGAATATGTATAATGAATGATTATTATGTCTAACTAGATGATAAAGATTATATGGAAATACTTGAAGGATTTAAAAGGTCTTAAAGAAATTCCATTCAGTACCCAATGGCTTTGAGACTTCTTAACACAAAGAAAGAATCTTTTTGATCTCATGAAAATGATTTAATATTTCATGTATTAGTGCAATTGGTGCACTTATAGATTGTTGGTTATACAAATGCTAGAAGATTAATTATTTGATATACATAACGAAAATTATGTGAAATGAATGTCATATTATCATTAACGTTATTACAAGAAACTAACAAAACAAGTGACTCAACACATAGAACATGTGTGATTTTCATTGAGAAGAAAAGACTAGCTTCAATAAAATTGAAATGTTCAATCTCCGAGTTAGAAAAGATTTTATTATGTAGATACAAAATATTTACTTGATCCACATAAATCTCGATCACAAATGGACTATTTATTTACATATGGAGGCACAACAATATCTCGGTATTCAAAAAATCAAACATTAGTAACCACTAATTCAAATCATGCAGAAATAATATTGATCTATGAAGTAAGTTGGGAGTGTGTTTGGTAGGAATCATGATCTACCATATTAAAAAAATATATGTTTTTTTTTCTGGAAAGGATATTGCACCCACCATATAAGAAAATAATATATAGCTCAATTGAAGGGAGGATACAATTAAAGGAGATCAGACAAAGCATATTTCTCCTAACTGATTCTCCAATCAGAGTTTTTACATGTAAGACTGGTAAGAATTTGTAGGAGTTTGGTAATCACTGAAGCTGAGTTTGGTAAACCAAAAGCAGACAGTGCTCCCACATTCCTCAAACATGATTGGATTTCATGCTTATTCGGATTTTGTCCATGTATGTAGCCATCTAGTGTTGCTTCACATCGAATGTAACTATACCCATCATATTCCAAACTGATAAACTTATAACAAAGGATACAACAACAATGTTGGCAAAAACAAGGCTCACTCCAACATAGATCACAAAGCATGGTCTCCGATAAAGGTAACACTGCTCCTGCATTCTCCAGGTATGATTGGATTTCGTGCTAATTTGAATTTTGTTTTTATTGTTCTTCCCATTCCTCTTGTTGGAACTTTATCCTCTTCTAGACGGATAAGCTAATAACTATAAGGGAGTCAGAATTACTAGAGAAGGTAGTGGTGGTATACCTGCCCTTCCTGTTTGTGATCCACTTCCACCTGCTCGTGGGCCAGAATTAGCACCAAATGGAAGAGCTATAATATTAATGTTGAGGCCTTGTGAAACACTACCTTAAAATAGACGTAGTATGTATATAAGAAGTTGGTTGATGTTATATCGCTTCCCATGACTTCCAGAGCCACCAAACCTCAGACACAGAAACTTTGAGAACTACAACCTCAAGTAGGAAGAATCATGGTAATGTTTATTACATAACCTAGAAATAAATTTGTATTATTCATTTTGTAACACGATTCTACCTGCTTGAGGTTACAATTCTCAAAGTTTCCATGTTTGAGGTTTGGTAGGTCAGAATGTTGTGGGAAGCGATAAAATACATCCACCAGCTTTTCATTTACAAACCACCTCGGTTTTTTAAGGTAGTGTTTCACGAGGCCTCGTCATAAATACCATAAATATTCCATTTGGTGATAGCTCTTGTCCACGAGCTGATGAAAGTGGATCACGAACTGGAAGGGCGGGTATACCACCACCTGCTTTAGAAAATCCAACTCCCTTATAGTTATTAGCTTCTTTGTCTAGAAGAGAAGAAAGTTTCTACAAAAGGAAGAGGAAGAAGAATAAAAATAGAATTTAAATTAGCACAAAATCCATATATACTTGAGGAATGCAGGGTCAGTGTTAGCCTTTTCTGGAGACCATGCTTTGTGATATCTATTTTAGTGAGCATGATTTTTGCCGAGACTGTTATTGTATCCTTTGATGTAAACTTATCAGTTTGGACTATGATGGGTACAATTACATTCGATGTGAAGCAACACTAGATGGCTACATATGTAGACATGTTTCCCATATAAAATTAACAAAGTTAAAATAACATGCAATCACTAACAAATAGTAAACAAAATGACCCACGATAAAATGCCCTAAATCAAAGTGTAACAAGATTATGAACAAAATAGAGCAAAAACTGAAAAATAATGAGGAAATTAACATAACTAAAATAATATACACATTTTGGGAGAATAAAATATGGCAGTATAATAGTAATAAAATTTTAAAACTAGACAAAGTAATAAGACAAAATCAAATAATAGCATTGACACATATTTGGTAGAAACCTTAAGCACATAGTTAACTAAATAGAATCAACGTAGTTCAGAATACCAAGAAAAATTACTAAGTCAGTGGTGAATGACAAAATAATTAATGGAAACAGAAATTGTGCAAAACCAACCTACTAACAATAGTAATTTGTCATACAATAACACAACAAGAATGAAATAACATCTGAAATAGAAAAAGTAAAATCAAGGTACCCAATCTTTATGGAGTTTATTGGAGAAACACCAGGCTGAAGTGCAAACATAGTAGCAAAAATAATATAAAAAAAGTAAAATAAAGATACAAGAGTCACTAAAGAAGAGGAAACCAAGGCAGTGAGCCGGATATGGTTCACCAATGGTATTTTCAGCGGAATCTAGTTTCTCAGTGTGACGTTGTTGGTTGTTGTACAATAAAGTTATGTTGCATCTTTAATCTTGCCGAAATGCTTAGAAAATATATAAAAGACACAAAAATGGGGAAAGAGGAAGGGAAACTGTGGTGGTGTGGGTCTATATCTGAAGGATTTATTAGGGTTTTGGATGGCTTTTGTTGGAGTTTTGTAATAGAGTTGAGGTGGTTTCAGGTTGGCTGTTCTTTGACGTCGTTACTTTGACGGAGAAGACAAAGAAAATTTGAGTTTTGGTGGTTGCCGAGGTTTTTTAGGGATTGGTGGGTGTGGGTTTTACTGGAGTAGGAGAGAAAAGGGAGGAATATATAGTCTTTAGATAGTGGTGGCTTCTTAGTAGAAGCTTGTTGAAGACTATGACAATGAAGGTGGTTTGGTTGGGGTTTTAGATGTTGTTTTGCTGGTGGATTTGAAGCTTGGTGGTGGTGGTGGCTGAGAGGGAAAAAAAGGAAGAGAAAGCTTTTAGGGTTTCGTCAATTTTTGAAACATTACACCACAAATGAAAATTGTTTTATCACCACTATTTTAATGACCAAGCATGACTTATATAGAAAACAAACCACTTTTATACAATATAATGGGCTAAAACCAAATTCTCAAGACCATGTCCCAAAATCGTTGGTTAATAAAATAGGTGTGTATCAATATATTAGGTTGTGGGAATGTGTGTTGCACATTTTATCCTTTTTAATGAGTTTTACGTTGTATCTTTATTAATTAAAAAATTCTCTATCCATTTTTATTATGTTATTTTAAACTTCATCAAATGATTTTTTATTTTTAACTTACTTGTGATCACATTATTTTTTTCTGGTCTCTAAAAGAATGCATTAGAAATGCAAATGTCAAACTTTTAGAAATGAGGTTGAAAAAAAACATAAAGAGGTCTAGATAAGTGATGTTTTAAAAAAATTACTAGTTTTGATGCACGTGCGTCACACGTGAATATCGAATCAAGTATTATAAACTTTAAAAATTAAGTAGACAATTTTAAAATGAATTATAAAGTATAAGTTCCTATGAATAGTGGATGCAAACTTTATTATGATTACTACTCGGAGTTAGTTACTCTTCAAATATCTCAGTTACACCTCTTAAATATACTTTCTCATCCATCCCTCATAGTGCATTACTTAGTTATTATTGTATTTTTGGAGTTCTTACTTTTAATATAATATAATAATAAATATAAATAAATATTGATATAAAATATAGAAGATCTACTAAATTGAATGTTTTAGTTGGAGTATTATATTAATTTAACATTAATGTTAGGGACTGTTAAAATTTCATTGAACTTTGAGATTATCAACTTCTGTAAATCAAACTTGAGTTTTGAAGAAGAGAAGAACATAGATATTAAAAAAATTGTAGTTTAAAAATGAGAGGAGGCCCCTCCATTTATAATTAACAAATGGTAGTTTGAGTATGTGCATATTGTTTCTTATCATAAAAGTCAAAACCCTTCGAAAATGTCACAACTCATCGAAAAAGTCACAACTCTTTAGAAAATTCATAACCATTCAATGTGAAATCTTCTTTTAATATAATATATTATAATATGAATAAATATAATATAAAATATAGAAGATAAACTGAATTGGGTGTTTTAAGAAGAAGAACAATGAAAAACTTTTAATAATTGTAGCTCAATAAATTGAGGAAAAGAAGTCACAACCCTTCAAAAAGTCAAAACTTATCAGAATAGGCATCACTCTTTGGAAAATTCACAACTATTCAGAAAAGTCGCAACCCTGTAAAAAGTCACAACACTGCGAAAAGGTCACAACTAATCAGAATCGTTATATGTCTTTGAAAATGTCACAACCCTTTTATGTGAAAAGGAGACTTTTTTTTTATATAATATAATTTAAGTAAATATAATATAATCTACAATATAGAAGTATACTAAATTTGGTGTTTTAAGTTGTAGGTTTTATAATAATTTAACATTTACGCTAAGTAGTTCATTCTTTTAAGGTAGTATACATAACAAAGATAGATATAGATTCGTTCAATTTTAATTTTATATGAAATTTTAGAATATAAATAAGACTTTTAATTTAAGGATATGTAGAACATATAAAAATGCCTTTTAACTTTCTGGTCTTAAAGATATTCCCCCGAGCCCCAAGGAAAGGAACATTCTATATTAAACAATATAAAAATAAAATTACAACAAATAAATTTGAAATGGAGGAGTACCTATTAAATCTAGTTTGGACTCTTCAAACAAGTTTTTGATCAAATCATTTTTCTTCAATAGTTTGAGACTTTGCACAACCTGAACACCAAGTTATTGTTGGGTTTTAAAGGTGAGAACAGGAAATGAAGGGTTGTGACTCTCCTGAAGAGTTGTGACTATGCTGAAGGGTTGTGAACTTTATGAAAGGTTGTGTCCTTTCTAAAGGATTGTGGCCGTTTGAAAGGTTATGCCTTTTCCAAAGTGTTGTGACCTTTCTGAAAGGTTGTCTTCTTTCCCAAGGGTTGTGACCTTTACCCTTTGTTGGCTATAAATAGAGAGGTTTTCTCTCATTTTTCTGTATCGAATTCTTCCTTTCTTTTGCATACATTTCTTACAAAACAAAATCGATCGATTGTGTATGTGTGTGTGATTCGTTGCTGTCATTTTGAGTTCGTTGAAATTATCGAAGTTTGAGGTACCGCTACTTTTTTAATGGTTAATCCGTTTTATCTTGGGAGGAATTAATCTGCAACCTCGGGTACTTGAGGGGATTGAATTTCTTAAGGACACAGTGGGTTTTGTGGACTCGGATAGTTCTTTGTGTTTTTTTCTTTTCATCTTTTATTATTTCTAGTTTGCTAATCTGAATACAGGAGATAACAAGCTGAAGAAATTTATTGATGGTATTTTCTGTGGTAAGGAAATTACTTCTATTTTCTGTGTTCTTCTTATTTGGGAAAGAACAAGATGAAAAAGAGAATTATTTTATCTTATGATAAAAGAGATTTGGGATGAATCAGTACTACTTTAGTATGTTCGAGTATATTTTTTGTAGTAAGTTTTCCTTGGATGGGTAAGATTATTATTATTTTCTTCCCAAGTGCATTCAAACATTGCACCCCTTCAGTTTTCTTTTCAATGAGAAAAGTTATTATGTGCATAAAAGCTAAGATGTGCACTTTAATTATTTTTCCTATAATCTTGGTTTTATATAACTATAAGAAGAAGTAAATGAACATATGTTGTCTTCTAACAATATTTGAACATGAGTTTAGTTTCTCGTTGAAATTCAATGTCTTCTGAGGAAAATAGGAATATGATGGAAACTGAGAAAAGAAAAAAAATTAGCAAGAAAAGTGACCTACATGGAATTATTGCTGACAGATAGAATATGATTCAATAAGAGTAAAAATCAGGTTCTATCTTTATTTTTCTTGATTATTATTTTATTTTTCTATCATTTATAAGTTATGAAATTTATTTCATAAATGTTAGGATAGATGATCATTATGTGATGATCTCAGAATATATATTTATTATTATTAATATGTATTCTGTTTAGAGGAGGAAAAATAAAACTTTTGAAGTTTTCTACTCCATGTGAAATTTGATTGTGTTTGACTTTTGGAGATTTTTTTTCTCCTTTGATTTGAAGAATATAAGAACTTCACGAACAAATCAGATTGTGCATTGGTTTGAAGAACATAGAAACTTCAC
The DNA here is from genome assembly GCF_019186545.1 of Solanum stenotomum. Taxonomy (NCBI): domain Eukaryota; kingdom Viridiplantae; phylum Streptophyta; class Magnoliopsida; order Solanales; family Solanaceae; genus Solanum; species Solanum stenotomum. The sequence continues at coordinate 41,962,097 of NC_064289.1, read as the reverse complement.
CAATTTGTTAAATACTCTGTTTGAATGAATATTTTGACTTGAAAAGTACAAAATCTTCGTCAGGAATATTAAGGTTAAATGATTGAAAAAAATAAAATCTTCATCATTAGCTCGAAACAGTGTTGTATTTGAGGTTTCTAGAGATTAAAACCTTTTTGGTTTACTACTCTGTCTGAATGTGAAACTGATTCGAAGAATATTAAAACTTCATAAGAATTCAAGGTTCATTCAGTTATCGATTAGAAGAATATAAATACTTCATCGTTAAACTAGAAACAAGTTGTATAAAGATTGAATCTTTATTGTTAGTATGCTAAATACTAAGTGGTTTGTCTAGTTGTGACAAAAAGGGAAAAAAAAACACTAGTGACATAAAATTAGTGGTTTTTGTGCCTGCAATGGGTGTTTATATGGATTGAATCTCCAAAAGAAGACTTCGTGTTGCCAATGTGTAAGCATGAGAAAAAATATGTGGAAAGTAATTTGATATACTTGAAAAATATTTTTGAGAACATATTTAAAATGTGGGGGGTTCTTTACTTGTGATAAAGACAAAATTAGACTTACTATCTAATTTAAATTTGAAAGTACAAGATATGAAATTTAATGACAATCTTGTATTATGTTAGACCCACAAAATTCTTGGAGTATATTTGATATTGTGGTCGTTGAGTCTCTCTTTACTAGTATATGATATGACTAGTATGAAACCACAAAATTATATTACTCATTGAAAAGAATTGTATTCTTTGATGAAAAAGTTTCACTTTAAAATATTGTAATTTTTCATGAAAAGATATGTCTATTAAATTTTTTTATAGACATGAACATAGGTAAAAAGTGATATGTTATGTTTGTGTTGTAAAATAAACATTTGGGTCATATTGCCCTTATTGACAATTGCACTAGATACTGTTATGTTTATTTATTGAATGGTAAGGATGATGCAATAGAAACATATTGGCAAATATAAAACTAAAGTTGAAAATCAGTTGGATAAAAATATTGTCATGATTACAAGTGGTAGATGTAGAGAATATGAATCTTGTTTTGTAGAAATATATTTGGAAAATGGAATCATCCATCAAATTACTGCACATTCTCACCTCAATCTAATGAAATTGTTGACAGGAAAAAACCGAACTTTGAAGGAAATGTTGAATGTCCTATTTATAAGTTCAGGTTTACCACAAAATTTGTGGGGGGTGCTATCATTATAGCCAAAGAGAACAACAAAAAAATTTATCTGTTCATAAAGAGAGAAACAAAAAGTTTTGTTTGGTGTTTGTTTAGTCTTTGTTGTATCCTGATAGAGAATTGTTTGTCGTCCCTTAAAGTTTATACAAGCAATAACTCTTGAAAGATAGTGATCAAACAATTTTCAATACAGTCTATTTCATATGAGAAATGGAAATGAGGGAACTATTCCCAAAAGGGTCAAAATAGGACCTAAGACTTTGGATTGTATGTTCATTGGATATGCTACAAATAGTAAAGCATGTCGATTTAGTTCATAAGTCCGAACTGTTGGATAGTAAAGTGAAGGGTCTAAACGACCTTGGAAAGAAGTAAAGGAAATTGTACCTAATAAAGAGATTTGGAGGCGTAGTAAATGTCAATGGAAAAATTACTTCCTACGAGTTTGATTTTGTAACATTTCTTGTTGAAAATGAGTCTCATATATTCTAAAAGTTATGTCCTTTGTGGACTCATTTTCTTTGAGAAAAGTTTGTCAATAGTAAGATAGATTCAATCTTGAGCAACCATACTTGAGAGTTGGTTGATCTTCCTCGAGGAAATAAACCTTTGGATTCAAAGTGGATCTACAAAAGGAAATGAAAGTTGATGAGACTATTGACAAATACAAAGACAGACTTGTTGTCATAGGTTTTAGACAATAAGAAAGCCTTGTTTGACAGATAATAGCACTAACTAGGATTACATCAATTCAGATGTTAATTGCGCTGGTTGCGAAATATTAGCTTCAAATTCGTCAAATTGGATGTGAAAACATTTTTATTTTAAATGAAAAATTGGAGGAAGAAATTTACACGGAACAACCCAAGGGCTTTGTGGTTCTGGTAAAGAAAACAAAGTCTGTAAACTTGTTAAGTCACTATGTGGACTAAAAACAAGCGCCCAAATAATGAAATGCGAAGTTTGACCAAACTATGTTGGCAAATGAATTCAAGATTAATGAATGTGATAAATGTTTTTACATTAAAGACACTCCAAATCACAAGGTCATTATTTGTTTTTATGTTGATGACATTGTGATCGTCAAAAGAGACATTTCTAACATAAATGCTACTAAGCATATACTAGAAAGTAACTTCGATATGAAAGACATTGAAGTTACTGATTTGATTGAAAATGTACTTGACAAGTTCAAGCATTTGGATTTCAATATTGTCAAGACTCCAATAAATGTGAGATTTCTACTTCAAAAGAATGAAGGCAAAAGTGACTCACAATTGGATTATGCTAGAGTATTGAGAAGTATGATAAATATCATGAAGTGTACGCGATCAGATATAGCATATGCTATTAATAAACTAAGTCAGTTCACGAGTAATCTCAATCAAACTCATTGGATGACAATGAAAAGAGTTTTGGAGTATTTAAAACATACTTTAAAAAAACTATTGGTTTGCATTATAACTAATATTCAACAGTATTGGAAGAATATAGTGATGCAAATTGAATCACCAGGTCAAATGAAGTAAAATCCACGAGTGGATGTGTATTTACTCTTGGTGGAGGAGCAGTCTCTTGGAAATCTTCTAAACATAGATGTATCACTCGCTCTACTATGAAATCTGAGTATATCGCTCTAGATAAGACTGGTAAAGAAGTTGAATGACTCCAAAATTTCTTGAAAGATTTTTGGCCCAAACCTTTTAGCTCCAGTATGCATACACAGTGAGAGTTAATTTGCAATAGGTAGGGCATGAATCATGATGTATAACGGAAAGTCTCGTTATATATGACGTAGACATAATATCGTTAGAGAACTACTCTCTAGTGGAATTATCATAATTGACTATGTAAAGTCAAAAGATAATGTGTCGGATCCACTTATAAAAAGCCTAACTAGACAGGGAGTTGATAGATTATCCAAGGGAATGGTACTATGGCCGAGAACAAGTCATTATGGCGGTAACTCTACCTAGAAGACTGGAGATCCCAAGATCTAGGTTCAAGGAGATCAAACAAAGTCATTGATGACGGTTCAACATTGTCAAAATATTTTTTATGGTCCATTCTCATGATAAGACAATGTTCCGTAACAAGGATAAAGACATTAGGACTTTTTAATTATTTCTAAGTTTGATGCAGGGTATATCAAATGGTGTATGTATGGGATAACATATTTAGAAATCACCTATGTAAGTGTGAAGTGTAAGCCGCTTCAAGGAGAATCCGGTAAAGCCAGTTCTCTACGCATTTATAAACCGAGATGTGTTCATGGCTGAAACGAACAAAACAATGAGAACCAAAAATAGTTGAAGGGTTGATTGTGTGACTTATGTTGTCTAGGTATACACCAAAGCTCGACGGTTCAAAGATATCAAATCTACCGATTGACCGAGTATATCCAATATATGTTCACTACGGAAAGTTCAAAGGGAAAACCACTTATCCAGAGGCAATCAATCCTTAATTACGAATCACACAGTTTTTCATATATGTTTTAACAATAGCCATTCCCTATTCATGTGGGGGATTGTTGGGTTTTAAAGGTGTGAACAGGAAATGAAGGGTTGTGACTATGCCGAAGGGTTGTGAACTTTATGAAAGGTTGTGTCATTTCTAAAGGATTGTGACCGTTTAAAAGGTTATGCCTTTTCCAAAATGTTGTGACCTTTCTGAAAGGTTGTCTTCTTTCCCAAGGGTTGTGACCTTTACCCTTTGTTGGCTATAAATAGAGAGATTTTCTCTCATTTTTCTGTATCGAATTCTTCCCTTCTTTTGCATACATTTCTTACAAAACAAAATCGATCGATCGTGTCTGTGTGTGTGATTCGTTGCTGTCATTTTGAGTTCGTTGAAATTATCGAAGTTTGAGGTATCGCTACTTCTTTAATGGTTAATCAGTTTTATCTTGGGAGGAATTAATTTGCAACCTCGGGTACTTGAGGGGATTGAATTTCTTAAGGACACACAGTGCGTTCTGTAGACTCGTATAGTTCTTTGTGTTTTTCTTTTCATTTTTTATTATTTCTGGTTTTCTAATCTGAATACAGGAGATAACAGTTAAAGTTTGTACAACAAATAAACATTGGACTTCTTGTCAAATACAAGTTAATGCAAAAGATATTTATGGCTATGAAAATGAGTGGTTATTAATATCTAGATACCCTTCTCGTTTAATGTTGAGTATTTTTATTCTCCTTGTTGAAACATTTTTTGTTTATATATCTAGTTTACCCACAAAAATTTTTGTAATTCAATAATTGAACTACTCACACAATATTCATTTTTTTTAGAAGAATGATACAAAACTTACAAAATATGTAGTTTAAAAATTTGAGTAAACGTCTCTATTTAAAGACAACAAAAGATAGTATAAAACGGTGTGTGTCGTGCCTTATAAGTGTCACGATCCAGACCGTTGTTATTTGCACCTAGACTATCCCTCTGGTGGGACAACCATTAATACTAATTAGCTAATCAAGAACTACACAACTTAATCAAACTAAGGCTTTTGAAGATACGGAAGCAGGTTTAAATGGTAAACCAAAAAATAGGGAGTTCCCATAAACTACAACAAAAGTCTAAAAAGAAAATGCGGAAATACTTGTTAGAATATGCACAACGAAAGCTATATTCAGGATCACAAATCTTACATATAGACTAAACAATATAACATTAACGAATTTAGAAGAGCACTAACCTGTTGAAACTTCTACAAAAGTCGTCCAGATGCCAAGGATCCAGAGCTACGATCTTCTCCTATTTCCTGATTGACTGTTACTACCAAGTTACTTGTGTGGGCAAGTATTTCTTGTTTTTCAAAAGATGATTTCTTTCATGCCACATTCAGCCTATTTATCTAGTTTTCCGACTCAAGAATGAATAGGAAAAACGTCCAAATAAATTTCAGGCTTAATTAGCAATCAAGAGGATCATGAGAATAAATTGAGATAAAAACGTTTGCATCCATTAAAGGCCAAACATTTTGTAATAAGAACAAAAATGTTTTCATCCATTAAAGGCCAAACGTTTTTGAAATAAGAACAAAAACGTTTTCATCCATTAAAGGCCAAACATTTTATAATAAGAACAAAAACGTTTTCATCCATTTAAGGCCAAGCGTTTTTGTCACTAACTCAATCTTTAATTCTCAAATAATTCATCCTTTAAAGAAGATCAACAATAAAATTAATTTGTCCTTCTTTTCAAACTTGGTCAATTAATCAGGCATAGTAGGGACCGTAGATATATTTAATAGAGGCTTCCAACTACGATAATAATTCTCAAATGAACGAATTAACCATATCGCAATAAATTACAAAGTATTCCACTAAAATTCTGTAGTTGCACTCCTCGATTTAATTTCGTAATCTACCACTACATCTTATTTAACCCCCCGCGTTAGAATTACCGACACCAATCAATTAAATCAAAATTATCTGAAAATTTAATTCATTGACTAAATTAATTCTTTATTATATTTACTTAACTTATTTCACGTGACGGATCTAAAATCCACCTGCAGGGTTTTCACGTGAAAACTTATAAGTAACCATAAAGGGGTGTCTTCAACTCGTGTCCGAGACACGGTTCTATCAACTAATTATTATTTCACTAATGTAATTTGTCATTATCTAATCTATTAGGAATTTATTGACTCATCAAAAAGTCTCACCTTTTAATAGATTAAAACAATAAAATAAATTACATAGATCATAATAATTATATCAAGATTGAGAGTATAAGTACATGTAGTGGACTAGAGAATTTATTTATAAATATTCAGAACATAAACAAATGTCTCTAATTGGTCCGTTCAATACAAACAAAATGTACTAGCACAGGAAGTTGAATTTAACCATTCTCATAATTAAGATCAAATTATATTTAATCTTGTGCTACGATCATCAAGATGTTCGTCCTACTTCATCTTTGATCGTGAACATAAATTTATAACTTATATGCACCAACAATTTTAATCTTCCGTGTATGAGTTAAAATACTCCATACACAAAATTGTCTACTACATAAGCAATGGACACACATATATACATAATGATCTATTTAAACAAAAAATTATTATATTAAATATATAACATAAAAAATCTTTACAAGGGATTAAATAAAAATACTATAACACAATTACATGGTTAATAGTATATCCCAACAATACTGACTAGAACATGAAAGTAAATGTACCAAAACATCTAAGTTCAACAAGTCTAAGAAAATGGGTACAACCCAATTAACATAAGAAAACCCAAGTACTAGTCTAAGTCCGGAAATGTGGACATAAACGAAAAGAAAACTCATGGCAGCCCGGAAGAACTGGCTCACCCTTGAATTCGGTTGATCTATAATGTAAAATTCACATATACAAATGCATTATAATGAAGCAATCACAAACATATATCACACCAACATGAAATCACAACCATCACCTACCTCGAACAAAACTTGAATCCCCTTATAAACTTGAGTCTTCCCTTTCCTGATTCTTTCCACTACAAACAATCAATTTAACACGAGGATCAACAAACAATGTCTAATTACCCGGATTAAAGTCAGCACTTTCAACCCTAGATCAGACCAATGATCTCAATATCAAAATTAGGGCTTTTTCCACCGTAAATCTCAAATCAAAACGGTCCCCCATCAATAATTTCCCAAGAAATAAAGTTATATAGATCGAAACATGGATTCAGTGAGTTAAAAGCTTACCTTTAGCCTCAAGAAGAGTGAAAACTATCAAGAAAACACATGGGGTCCCTACTTAGCTCTCAAAGTCGAAGAGTGAAGAATAAAATGTTTTTCGGGTTCCTTTACAGCTTAATTCGCCACTATCTCGTGATGAGTCTGATATTTGGACTCATTTGAGGCTTTGTTTATATAGATTTAGTGTTCTCAAATGCTTAATATGTGCTGTAACTGAAGTTAAATCCTTGATTCTCAGGTATATGGATTGAGGAACAAAGCAAGGATACTAAGAAGTAAAAAGGATCAAAACAAGCTAAAGAAATGAAGAAAGGCAAACCTAGTGATCACCAAGAGCATTTGGCTAATCACCGAGTGGATAGCTTGACCACCTAAAGTTACAATGTGCTAGCCCTGGGGGAAGAAACCAAGTTGGTGACAAAAAGGAGCAGTCGGCGAATCGCCTAGCAGTTGTGTGAAGCAAAGATAGATCGCCCAAAGATACAGAACTCGAAGATGTTGAATGCCAAGATGAAAATTCAATGGAAGAGGTCAAAGGGCGACTCAACCAGTGTTTTGGCGAGCCTGAATTACTTCGCCAAATGACCCTTTGTTGCTTAATTTTGTTGACTATAAATTAGATTTTGAACATTTATTTTAGGAGTTTGAGTTGAGTTTTGAGTGTTGGACAATACGATTTTAGCTCAGAACACTTTTCTCTATAGTTTCTCATAGTTTTGAACAATTTAAGAGTTTTAATTTGGAGATTTTGGAAGTGAGTTTTAAATATTCTACAAAATGCAGAATTGTAAACTCTAAATAACTCTTACCCAATTGATGGATAATCTATTCAATAATTGCTTTTACCTTATTATGATGTTTGGCTCAAACCCCAATTCTTGGGGTGTGTTCATGTGATTATGGGTTGAATTAGCTTATGGGTATTGTTAATTAGTAGTTTAAATGCTATTTTGAAGTGAGTTTAATCATTAATTGTGGTTTAATTTATGAATTTTAGTTGGAAATGCAGTTCTATCTTTCGGTTCTTGGCTTGTTCGAGAGAGAGGTTTTAGAACTAAGACTATTGATTAATGATTGGGTTGAGCTGAGTTTGGCTCGAGAGCATAAATCCTAAACCCAATCCTACCCATCTAGCTCGAAAGGGTGGATAAATTAAGGTGTGGGATGTTCTTTATTGTCATGCTTGTTGATGTTCAAAAGAAATCGCCCGATTAGGGGTAGTTGTTCCAGAGAAAGCTGTCTTCCTTATAGTCTAACCTAGTCACTGATTTTTAGCTATTTACTGGTAATTTCAGTTACACATTTATCATAATTAGCCTATAATCGATCACAACTTGAGAATCCCTCCCTATTGTTATTTCGAAGTTTCGTGATTGCGTGTAGTTGATAATTAAAACCAAAAAACCCCATCTGACATTCGTGATACCCGTTTTACTTAATTAATGTATTTTTTGATAATTTCTATTCATATGGCTAATTAGACCACGTTTCACTTCCTATCTAAATTAAAAACACGTACCGCTCCCTGTGGGATTCGACCCCAACTCATTCGTTGGATTTTATACCGATTTATGATCGTTGACACCTAGAATTTGATGAGGCGTGCTTACAACGTTAAATCTAAATGGCGCAGCTGCCGAGGAGTGGTGTTGTATGAAATTCTTTTAGTGAAGTTGAATTGTGGTATTTTTAGTTATAGTTGAATATACTTATTTTTCTTTTGGTTTTGTGTTGCTTGTGTTAAATAATGAAGGAGATGAGCGTTAACGGAAGTAATGGTAGCCAAGTGGGCCACCAAGATGATTCTAGAAATCTCAATGACATTAGTGACCCAAACTTCAATGACCAAGTCCAAATGGGTGGTGTTGGAGCCATTCGTTTACCTCCAACTGAAGGAAACATTGTTTTGGACATAACAAGCACCATGCTTCAGTTCCTACAATTGAAAGGTTTATTTTAGGGGCTAGGTCATGAGGATCCCAATGAGCATATAATAAATTATGTTGATGTTTGTGGACCGTTCTCATTTAAGAACATATTGAACGAATCGGTCCGTTTGCGGTTGTTCCCATTCTCTCTAATGGGCAAGGCAAGCAAGTGGTTGATTGAGTTGCCAAGAGATTCCATCACTTCTTGGATCAGGGGGAGGCAAGCAAGTGGGTAGCATAGTTGCCAAGAGATTCCATCACCTCTTAGATGGAGCTGATCACAGTATTCCAAGTGAGATTGTTCCCTCCATCAAAGATAATGACTCTTAGGGATAGAATCAAAAGTTTCAAACGCTTGGAAGGTGAACCGATCCTCGCAATTTGGCTAAGGTTTAAGGAGTTGTTGCTACAATGCCCAACCAATGGATTGCCCAACAACTTATTGTTGCAATACTTCTATAGGAGTCTTGACTCGGTGAACAAAGGAGTTGCTGATCAACTTGTTCCCGGTGATATAATGCAACAACCCTATGAAGTAGCTTCCCAATTCCTTGATTGTATGACCAAGATCAATAGGGCATGGTACACTTGTGATGACCAAGTCGCTCCTCTCAACTTTAGAATGAAAAAGCAGCAGATCAAAAAAGATCGAGAGACCAAAACATGGAAAAGATGATGACCCAGCTGGATATCTTGTCTATAAATGTCATGGGTGTTTGTATTAAGAGTATTAATATTGTGGGTGGTTGTGGAGTGAATCCTGATGAAGCCCAATTTAAAGTTATGTACAATGAGGAAGTGAACTTCTTAGACAACCAAGGAGGAGGTTATCGTGCTAACTACTGAAGACCGGGTGGAAATTAGTGTTGGAATAGAGATGAAGGCTGGAGAGACCGTGACATAGATTGGTGTGATTGTAACACCACTTGGAAGAAAATAGAGGGGGAAAATGATAGGTATGTTTTTCCCCATAAGCGTCAAAAGAGTAAAGATTCTGAGGGTGGACGCATGGAAGACATGCTCTCACGCATTCTCAACAAGGTTGAACGATTTGATAAAGTACTGGATGAAATGAAAGATGATGTCTCGACTCTCAACCAGACGGTAACCTCTCACTCAGTCTCTATCAAACAGTTGGAGACCCAAATGGGTCAAATTTCTTGGCATTTGAATCCAAGACAACAAGGGGGATTGCCTAGTGATACAATGGCAAACCCAAAAATTGAAGCTTGAATGGGTATTTGCGTCGTGCCACGATGTTAACAAATGCTCTTCTTGGGAGGCAACCCATGTTTTTAATGCTTTAAGTTTGATTTTGAATAACGGGTGTTGATTGTACATGTTGAAAAGTGGAGTGTGTTTGAGAATGTGCAGTTTGGTGAACTACGACTCTAGTCGGTGACTCACCAATGAGGTCAGCGAGCCCAATTTTATCCGCCATTTGGACCCCCAAATTTACTGAAGGTCATGTAAAACTTGACGAGGTAAGTTACCACTCGGCACATCGTCGAGTGATTCGATGTGGTTGACTAATACCACCCGAAAGAGTCATGAACTAAAAGGTTTTAAAAGGCCAAATAATTTAAAATTTGAAAATCTTTCATATTCTCTCATTTCAAACCCTGTAAACTCTCACCCGCACTTTAGATCTTCCGTACTTCCCCATTTTTATTCATTTTTTGTGTTTGATCTCATGCTCGGATATGGATTACTTTGATGCCTAGCTTATCAAATTCTCTAGTTGGCACTCAGGTTGGTTTTCTGAACCCCACACCTTGGATTAGTTGTTGAACTCTAATGCTTTCGATAAATATGTATTGTATTATGTTGGGAAATTGTTGAAATCATGTTTTATGTTTTGAATTGCCTATTTTGTGTATCGAACTTGTGCCTAAATGCTTAAAATGATGAATCCCCGTGTTTAGTGAGTTAAAACTGAATCTAAATTGTTGGGTTGCGTTAATTGGTAATGAGTTTAGTTGGGTGAAGTCTAAGTAACCCCAAATTGAGAAAAATGACGTAATGTTCCCAATGATTAAGCATTTGACGTCATTCTTAATGGCAAAAGTTGTCAAATGACCAATCTTTGCCAAATCGGGGAAAGTCTTAGTACCCGAAGGCATGGGTCGAATTGGTCTAATGTGAATTGCGTAGTGTGTATGTTTGATTTTGATTTCAGGAAATGGGGCTTGATTTTGGGAAACGGGGTTTAAATTTGGCACATTAGGTAGTTTGGTGAGTTGGGTTGAGCTCATCGAACAGTTCGGTGGTTCACCAACATCCCCCTTTGATCACCCTCAATTGCTCGATTTTGCTAATTTTAGTTTGTAACTTTCGACGGGAAGTTTGAGCTTGCGGAGTTCACTCGGTGACTAGCTGAATGGTTCCTTTGATAGCCCTTTTTACGCCCGTAACCCCTAAAACACACTGTATTATTCAGCGGGCTGGTCTGACCTCGCTTAGTGGTGTTGGCGATTCGCTGAAGGGCCCTGATCATTTCTGACATGCGTTATTTCTGGTAAATTTTCAAGCTGGTCCTTTCGGCGAGCCCGATCTGGCTCAGCTAAGTGACTCGACGACTCGCCGATTGGTTTGGCGAGTCTTTCTGCACCTTCTTTGAATGATTTCTAACAATTTTTTATGTCTTTTGTAGATATGGCTAGGATCAATTTGGATGAAAGTTGCATGGCTCCCCGCAAAGGAGCAGCTGCTTCCGACAAAAAATGCAAGAAAACACCTTCGAAAGGAGGCGAAGGCAAGGGTAAACCACCCGTACCTGAGAGATCGGAGCACAACTCCGATAGTGATGCGAAATGTTTTGTTTCTCGGGCCTTATTCTTCGATCCTGAGGATGACCAATTACTACAGACCCGACAAGTAGAGATTCGTGCAAAGGCTCATCAAGATCCATCTAGGATCCAGGAGTCTACCCCTCATGCTGCTGAGACAGTGCCAACTCTGGTACAAATGGTGGTTCTAGCACTACAAGTTCAGGTTCCTCCTTCCCGGTTACTCAACCGATTGAAGGCCAAGTGTTTGAGGACCATCCTAGAGGAGAAGAGATTGTCCACGGATGGTGTGGTTGACAGGTACCCTTTAGTGTGGGACACACTCCGATTCCATAAGTTTGATATATTCCCCAGGTCCCGTAGCTTATACATTCCCACCTGGGTCAGAGAGTTCTATACCGTGTATGGTTACTTAGCACCCCAGGGGAAGAACAAGGCCAGTGGATTCACACTATTTGAGTCTGTGATGGTATGGGGGAGGATAGTGAGATGCAACAATGAAGATATCAATGTTGTACTTGACAGGGCAACAAATTTTGAGCATGACTACTATAGCATGATTACAGCACATACTCTGGATGACCTTAAGGGATTGCTAGCTCCCCTCATTTCTAACACCACCTTGAGGTGGATTGAGGCCGTAGCCTCTATTGATAAAAAGGACTTGAACATAGCAGCTTGGTATTGGTTCGAGTTCATCAGCAGCTCCATCATGCTGTCATAAAATGAGTCCATCCTCCACCACACAAAGGCAGCCTATCTTGGATCGATCATAGCCAGGAAGAGGTTAAACTTGGGGCATATTATAGAGCAGGAGATAGCCATGAGGGCCAAACAATGCCAGACATCCCTTCAATTCCCAGTGCTTAAAAGAGTTATGTCGGCGGGCTTGAGTTCCTCTTGACGAGAAAATGGATGTTGAGTTTACACCCACATCCTCCACCAACATCCAATGCATAGAGGCCAAGGAAACACGGGATGAGGCAGATAGAAGGAGAGAAGCTACAATTGATACATCCCCGGAGGTTGTTGTTGATTCTATACCTACAGAGGCAGCTTTGCCTACTACGACCTCTGGGCCTTTAGGTACATCTACTTCCATTCCTTCTCAGGCCCTAGATTCTTATACTACCTCCCAGCTTCCTAGAGCTACTTCAGGTACCACCTCCTCGAGGACTCTGATCACTTAGGCCATGCTCCTTATAATGGAGCACCTTAGCCCATTTTATCGATCCGCGGGCATCTCGTCTAGAGACCAAGGTGCCCTCAATGATTAAGCAAGCCATTTTAGCTGCTTTGACACCTATCTAGACTTCCATTAACACACTCACGTCGAGAGTACAAATTTGTGAGAGAGGACAAGGGGTGACTACTGAGGCTATGACTTTGAAAGCTGAGGTTTTTGAGTTAAGGAAGGATGTGGATCATCTGAAGTCCATAGACTTCACTTCACTGTTTTAGTTAGTAGGGGTTCCTGATGTTTTAGGTGTAGAGGTCCCGGCCAGTTCTGAGATGCCTCCGGCTACCACTAGAGACGATACTATGAAGGATGTTCTTGCTGCTGATTCTGAGGCTGAGACCGATGAGGAGCAGCTTGGGGAGCGAGATACGGTTGTGTATGATGATATTGCCGACTTAGAGGGTGCTATGTTCGAGAATGCTCGAGAGACCTCTTTGAGAGACACTATTATGGTTGGGTCGAGTGCAGTTACAATAGATGCTACATCGGGCATTGATGCCCCGATAGACGGAGTGACTGAGTAGACAAGATGACATCTTACCTCCCTCTCTTTTATTTTTATTGATTTATGTTGCTTTAGTTGTATTTAAGGACAACTGCTCTTGTTTTGTGGGTGGGGTGAGGTATTTCCATACCTACCTCTTGTGATTACATTTGTTTTTGTATATATGGGGTTTTGTGATCTATATTTGTGTTTTAGTTGTGTTTGGATACAAATCTTGTGGATGTTTGAGCTTGTGACTCCTTGTTTTGAATGAAAATGGTTTTGACCTATTTTTAAAATTTGTTCCACCTCTATTGTTTGTGATTTGGTTGTTCTTGTGTGAATTTGAGTATCAGTTATGATCAGTACCGATGACTCGAATATTGCTCTTAATTGAACCAAATGAATGTGTGGCTACGACGAGGCCAAATGAAGTTGCATAGACAATATGTGGAATTTTTTGCATCTCGTTGTGCCTAGTCGATTATCGAATGAGTTTCTTGTGATGAACATTGCACACTAGCTAGAAAGTGTGGAGTCTTGTTTGATATTGATGCCAATGCCTTGTGTGACGAAATTACTTTGAATATTGTGTGTGAGGACACCTAGAATTTGTCTCGTTGGTCCAGTTGACTAAGTGATGCAAGCTCTTGAAATTATCTTAGGCAAAAATTTTGAAGAGTGAAACAAATTGACATTATACCTCTTTTCTGGAAAACCTTGTGAGATGTGTGAACCTTTCTTGAACCCTATTGAGCCTTATCCTTTTCTTGGGAGAAACTTGAACAATTGTGACCCCTCTTTATCCATTCACCCATAACTCGCATGAAGTGTGGTTGGTTTGAATAGCCAACTTAGGCCCAAAAGCCTATGTTGGGGGTGTGGTGAAAAGAGAAGGTAAATCAAGAAGTGTAAAAAATAATTCCCCTTAGAGTAATAGTTTTGAAAAAGATGGAAACCCTCCATGTAAAAAAAGAAAGAAGAATAAAAAAAGGAAAAAGAATGAAAAAGTTGTGAAATAAAGTAGTTGAAGTTGCAAAAGAAATGAGGTATCTGGTAGTCCATTTGAAAGTGAATAATGGGGTGAATTGTACGCATGATCAAAATGTTGAAGAAAAGGAAGAAAGTGATGTTCATACCACATTTCATGAGGGTGGCAACCACTAAGCCTAAATGACCATACCTTTACACTCAACCCTGTTACAAGCCTTGAAAAGACCTTTGTGATCCTCAGTAAGCTGAAACGAATGTTGATTGGAGAATAAGGACAAACCTATGGGTGAAGTCATGCATGTGTTCAACTTTGTGAGTGTGAGAGTCGTAGGTGATTCCGGAACTATAAATTGTTGAAGAACTTTGTGTGAATAGGGAATCATTTTTGTTGTGAGGGCATTTGAGTACCTTTGTTGATATTGAACTTGCATTTGAAGCAAGTATTGCAAACTCGAGCATCTTTTATAATGGTGAGTCATAGTTTGAATCTTTGAGTCCACAATTGATCATTGGATGAGTAAGTTGAATTTTTTTGTGTGCATTCATGTTGACTCTTATGCAACACTATTTGAGATATCCTTTTTGAACTGCTGATCTTAAGTTTTACTTGAGGACAAGCAAAAGTTTAAGTTGGGGGTATTGATAAGTCCGATATTTGAACCATTTGGGGCTTTGTTTATATAGATTTAGTGTCCTTAAATGCTTAATTCGTGCCATTAACTGATGTTAAAATCGTGATTCTTAGGTATATGGATTAAGGAACAAAGCAAGGACACTAACGGGAAAAAAGGAACAAAAGAAGCTGAAGAAATTCAGAAAGGCAAGCGTGGTGATCGTAAAGAGCATTTGGTAAATCGTCGAGTGGCTAGCTTGAACGCCTAAAGTTCCAGTGTGCCAGCCCTGAAGGAAGAAACCAAGTTGGTGACAAAAAGGAGCAGTTGGCAAATCGCCGAGAAGTTCCACGAAGAAAAGATAGATCACCCAAATTTACAGAAGTCGAGGATGTTGAATGCCAAGGCAAAAAGGCGATAGAAGAGGTCAAAGGATGGCTCACCGAGTGTTTTGGCGAGCCCGCCTTACTTCGCCAAAAACCCTTTGTGGCCTAATTTTAGCCACTATAAATTAGATTTTGAACAATTATTTGAGGAGGTCGAGTTGAGTTTTGAGGGTTGGACAATACGATTTTAGCTCAGAACACTTTTCTCTATAGTTTTTCATAGTTTTGAAGAATTTTAGAGGTTCAATTTGGAGATTTTGGAAGTGAGTTTCGAATGTTCTAAAAATTGAAGCATTTTAAATACTAAATCACTCTTACCCAGTTGATCGATAATCGATTCAGTAATTGTTTTTACCTTTTTATGATGTTTGGCTAAAACTCCAATTCTTGGGGTGTGATGATGTGATTATAGGTTGAATTAGTTTATGGGTATTGTTAATTACTAGTTTAAATGCTATTTTGAAGTGAGTGTAATCAATAATTGTGGTTTAATTTATAAATTGTAGTTGCGAATGCAGTTCTATCTTTGTGTTCTTGGCTTGCGAGAGAGAGAGGTTTTAGAACTAAGATTATTGATTAATGATTTGTGGGTATTGGGTTGAGCTGGGTTTAGCTAGAGAGAGTAAATCCTAAACCCAATCCTACCCATCTAGCCCGAAATAGTGGATGAATTAAGGTGTGCGATTTTCTTCATTGTCATGCTTGTTGATGTTCGAAATATATCACCTGATTTGAGGTAGTTTTTCGGTAGAAAGCTATCTTTCTTATAGTCTATCCTACTCACTGATATTTAAGGGCATCTCCAACCCTACACTCTGTTTTACTTTCCAAATATAGAGTTCTCTATTTTTTCAGACAACCAACTTCATCCCAATACTCTATTTTACTCTTTAAAAAGAATCTTCTTCTCTCTCCTCAATATTATATTATTATTTCTATTTCTATTTCCTTTTCTTATTTCATAATATAAATCCGTTCTTTCTTTTTTCAAAATAAGCACCCTATATAATTTTCATGTAATATAAAATTATTATTTTTTAAAAATTCTTTATTTAATATTAAATTATATTTTATTGTAACTTTTAAAGAACAACTATGATAAATTGAAAAAAGAAATCAACAAGCACAACCGCAGTCACAAACACAATAATTCTCTAATCATATACTATCTTTTTTCGAATATTGTTAAATCTGAAAACGACCTACCGGATTACTAAATTATTGTTGTGATTTTAAGAATCATTATGTTATGTATTGTATTGTTATCTTCTATTTAAATTATTATGTAATGTATTGTATTGTTATCTTCTATTTAAATTATTATGTAATGTATTGTATTTTTAAATTAAAATTTTCATTTTATCATTTAAATTTTTTGCATTCTTCATAGTGAAAATCAATAATAATATCAAATTATCTCTCAAAGTGACCAAAATTAAAAATATATATTTAAAATATTGTTAATTCGGAATGAAAGTAATATATATTAAATAATATATTTTTAAAATGTTGTACTATATTTAAAAAGAATTACGAATATTAGAAATATATTTAATAGGCTTAAATGAAAAATAATATGTTAGTTACAAATAATAGAAATAATATTAAAATAATAAAAAAGTGAAATAGAGAGGTGAATAGATTTGGAGAACTACTATTTACCTCTCTATAAA
Source organism: Solanum stenotomum (assembly GCF_019186545.1). NCBI lineage: Eukaryota > Viridiplantae > Streptophyta > Magnoliopsida > Solanales > Solanaceae > Solanum > Solanum stenotomum. The sequence continues at coordinate 41,945,081 of NC_064289.1, read as the reverse complement.
TAGAGAATGGAGAACTTTTTAGAGAGTGGTTGGAGACCCAATTCTCTATTTTACTCTACCAATATAGAGAATGGAGAGTAAATTAGAGTAGGGTTGGAGATGATTGTTTACTAGTAGTTTCAATTATCCATATATCATAATTTGCCTATAATCGATCACATCCCGAGAATCTCTCTCCCTATAATTATTTCAAAGTGTTTATGACTGCGTGTAGTTGATAATTAAAACCAAAAACCCCAATCTGACATTCGTGTCACCCCTTTTACTTGATGAATGTCTTTTTCAATTATTTCTATTCCTATGTCAGATTAGACCACGTTTTTGATATACTGTGAGTTTACGGTATTTCTAATACATTTCACTTACAACTTGTGTGTGTCTAGGGCCGTTTTGTATTTGTTTTTATGTGTTTGTATTATATTTTGCAAGAAAGATGTTTAGGCGCGGAAGTAAAGAAACAGCTGAAAGAAATGCAGAAAAGGGCATCTACGGACCGTAAGTCCATTGACGCTCCGTAGATGGTGGTCGTATATTAGCAGGCAAGGCATGGAAGGAAAATCAGGGAAATCTGACCAAGTGTGGAACCACGGTAACCATTGATAGTCGGTAGATTGATCTACGGACTGTACTGTTCATCCGTAGATTGATACTACGAGGGTTCCAGTACCTGATTTTTGAAGATTCTAAGTGTGGAGCTATGGAGAGGGGTCTGTACTGCATTTCCGTCGTTTGCTTCAGAGAAGTTGATTTTTGGAAGATGAAATATTTTCTAAGTCTTGGCTGACAAAAAGGACTCACGGACCGTAGATCCATTGACGGTCAGTCAGTCAGTCTCGTGGAATGAAGACGCGTGCCTGAACAAACTTCCCTTATTTTGTTTCCCTTTTTATTTAGGACTTGTTTTCTATAAATAGGGCATGTAAACCTCATTTTTAGGGTTGGATTTTATTACTTTTATTCTAGTTCTTGACTTGGGAGATTAACTTGCATCTTTAGCAGTTATTAATTTCCTAAGATCGTATTGAAGATTTTTGAGTTGCAATTTAAGTTAAATTTTTGACTTTATTATTCTTCTTACGTAAGTTCATAATTCTTTCATCTAAAACAATGAATTGTGTTCATATGATTATGGGGGGTTAACTAAACTCCACAACTAGGGTTGTGGGAACCATAAACGATTAACAAAGTATGAATAGTAAATAAGCAATTTTTGAATAGTGTGGTGCATGCATTGATAATTCTTTCGTTTAGAAGTCTTTTTAGTGGTTGCAAACGTTATTACTCGCCTTGTTGCTACTTGCCGGACCAAGGAGATAATCAACAAGAAAATAATTATCAACATAGATTTAGTGTGATACTATCTAATAGGCTAGTGACGATTGGTGCGAAGTAATAACTAAGCCAAGCATCGATGTTATGTCTAATATGAGGTAAACGTAAGGGTTAGTAAATTATACACACGTAGCCGAACCATGGTGCGGGGTGAAATTCTCTAGATGCCGGACCAAGGATTTAGAGATATCTAACTTATCACTTTGCATGTAGTACACTAGGAAAAGATTGCTATTACTAGGATTGCTGCGTTATGAGCTTGTAGGGGAACACGTATATCCTAGTTAATTCTCTCATCTTGATAACAACCAAAATTGACTTTTGATTACTGATTACTTATCGAGTTCTTACAATTTGTTTCACCAAACCCCCCCTTTAATTACTTGTTTCTGGAAGTAATTTGACTAAACGAATATAATTGTTGGTTAAAGTTAAGTATAAACCATTTTCCTCGTGGGATCGACTCCAACCTACAAGTTGGGTTCTTTACTTGATAACGATCGCTTATGCTTCTTTAGGGAGGTGTAATTTAAGCGTATTAGTTTTCACTTCCTATCTGAATTTAAAACACGTACCCCTTCTTGTGGGATTCGACCCCAACTCATTTGTTGGGCTTTATACTGATTTACAATCGTTGACACCAAGAATCGGATGAGGTGTGCTTGAAACGCTAAATCATCCCGCCATGGCGAGCGCAATCCCGCTACAACGGCCCTACCCTGGCAGAAATAATCCCTTCACAGCGGCTTGCATGGAAATAGTAAGTCTAATTAAGAATTCCACACCCCCATTTCACAACACACCTTCAACCTATGATACTCAGAAACTACCCGTTCACGCTAAGATCCGTTTCGGGAGTTCTACTCCCCCGAATTCAATTCTGTAAAGTCGCATGGGTTCCTTAACATTTTAGCTATTTAGTCATATGATAAAAATCATAATTAGATCTCTCAATTGTTAGCAGATTTTCCTAGACCTTATTGACTTTGATTTCGTCCAAATCTGGAATAGGTTGGAAAATTCCAAGTTACTACAAAAAAGTTTTCTGGCCAAAAAAATTTCCCCATAGGTTTTTCTATAACGAAGGGATCATGTCGTTACAGTAAGATAAGTCACAAACCTTAAGAAAAATCACAACTTTTCAGAAATGTCATAAAGCATCTAAAAAATCACAACCCTTCAATAAAGTTACTACCCACAATGTGAAAAAGGTTTGATCCTTTAATATAATATAGAAGAAATAAATAAATTAATATAGAATATATATATACACACACACACACTAAATTGGGTGTTTTTGGGGTAATATAGTAATTGAACATTCAAGTTAGGGAGTTCATGATTTTATGGTAGCAAGTATAAGTATAAGTATATATGCATTAGCTCAATGTAAAATATGATAAACTTATTAAAGTGCTTTTATTCTTTGTTGTGTAGCTTGCTTTTTCGTTTGTTAAAGATTATTTTTACTTACACATTTATGATATATGTAATTTTCAAATTAGTATCTTTATAAATAAGCTCTGCACGAAGAGGTAAGAGGAAAAACAAAATTTTCTTTAATAACTAATTCTATGTACAGATGCTAAACTTATCCTTTGGAAAGCAGATAATGAAATATTGTGAATAAAATACTACTACCTCCATCCACTTCTAATTGTCATAGTTTTCTTTTTTAGAGTCAAACTATAAAAACTTTGGCTAACATTATACAATATATTTTTTCATCATATTGGTATGCAAAAAAATTGCCGTTTATAGTACTTTTCATATAGTTTTTGAATATCTAAATTTTTTGTTAAAAATATCAAATAAATGTTATCTAATTTAACTTTAAAAATTAGTTAAATTGACTTTCAAAAGGTGTAACATGGAAAATAAAAGTGAAGGGGCGAGTAAACAAGTGCACTATAAGCAATGCTGATAAATCATTGACCATGTTATCAAAGATCGATTAATATGTACATTGATCAGCCATGAACTTAATTATGATACCTAACTAAAGAGATAAAAAAAAAGTATGAAATTTTCGTTGGGTGACTCATGTTTAACATTCATAAATTTGTGTGTTTGGAAATATAAGTTGTAAGTATTTAAAGATTGAAATCACGAAATTATGTAACAAAATAGTTGCTAAAAATCTATTTGTTGCTTGACAAAATTAATGATGAACTCTCTTACAAAAGATCTTCTGAGTATCTTTGTAATATGATTATTGTTTATTATATCTTTTTTATAAAATAATATATTGTGGAGGTCGACTACACTGAGAAGTTACTACGTTACTTCCCTCCATTATTTAAAAACCTCCACCTTTATGATCATTATTCTTGTAACCTTTCACCTCCATAACCTCCTCCATTATGTTCATGTTTAATTTCATGTTTATGACAAACCTTTTGTATGCCGCTATGTTACACTATAAATAGAGGCATAAGGGTGCATATTGTATAAACTTGAAGATTTGGTGAACACTTCAAAGACCTCCACCTTTATGATCATTATTCTTGTAACCTTTCACCTCCATAACCTCCTCCATTATGTTCATGTTTAATGTCATGTTTACGACTAACCTTTTGTATACCTCTATGTTACACTATAAATAGAGGCATAAGGGTTCATATTGTATTAACTTGAAGATTTGGTGAACACTTGAAAGAAAGAAAGTTATCTTATATTGTTCCTCTTGTCTTAAATTCTTCTTGTCCTCATCTTTATATTGATCTTTTGTTCTTAATATTTACAAGACGTTGTCAACACGAATGTTCTACCATTGCAGGATTGAACCAAACTAAATAAAAGAAGGTATATTAAATGGTTTATTTTTCTCTTGGCAACAAGGTAAATTATTGTGGAATATATTTATATTTTAGTTGTGAACAATGTGAATGATTAATATTATTGTTACCGTACATTTTTCCACCTATGACTATATATACTTTCTTTTGTATATGAAACATATTTTATATTTTTTTTATGATTATGCTCACTATTTTTCACATTACATAAGCTTTTAATTTATTTTGTTTTGTGTGTGAAATATTTTGGGTACACTCGGAAATTGAAAAAGGGGTGGTGGTAGTGAGTAGTTTTATTTCAATGTAATTGAAATTTATATTTTCTTAGTGTGCAATTGATTTTTTGATTTATAACGGTAATTCACTAGCTTAACACCAAACATAATATTATATAATGTTATATGTAACTCTTTGTTTTGACAAGTTTAAGATATTAGTACATACTTTGTTGAGAATATTTTTATTGTGTTTCTTTTGTTCTACATTTATTTGTGCATGTTAATCACAAAGTGGAAATATTTTTTTAAGGCTCAATGGTGAGTCGTATTATATTTGGCTTATTATGTCATTGATTGAGGGTAAGACGAAGGATTCAAGTCCTATCGCACGAAGAGGGTAATACATCGGGTGAGAATCCTGGTGCATCATGATAATAAAATATTGGGTTGGATCCCAACAAATAATGACCTAAAATGCCTTCTTATGATTAAGATGTTGGGTTAAAGTTCCAACATAATATAATGAAGATGTAATAATGATTGAGCAAATTGATATGTTCTTGATAAAAGCCATGAAATTTGTCATATTGATTTGCTCCCTTCACTTATGTAAATGTTGTAGTAGGACATAATCTGTCTAAAAATGACTAGTTAAATGTATGAATATGAGTGTGGTAAAATGTTAATATTCAATTGCCGTAATTAAAAGGAAGAACATTATGGGTTCTTAAGATGGTCCTTCAAATGTGAAAGTATTTTTTGGCCATCAATGTGGTATGAAAGGTTATTGGTCACATTGGATTGGTACAACCTAATTTGAAAGTTTTGTAAATCCTCCATCCAAATAAAGAAATACAAAGTGATAATGCATTTAGTACTTTTAATGTGATGTTTAGGTGGGTCAAATAAATTTGATAATGTCTAAGTATGACTAATAATAACTTATGGATCATGTACAAATTCTTATGGTCATTTCTTTAAGAGAATATGACTTCTGTTAGTATGGGTAAAGATATGTTCATCTATGGTTGGATAAATGTCACATCTCACCTATACGAGAGGTTGGAGAGATTGAAAAGAAATATTTTGACAGAAATGATTATTTGGTCATATATTTTGAGAACATCACATATATTGTGGTATGTGTTATTCTGAACTATTGGAGGACAAAAGAAAGAAATAATTCTTTTATATAAAAGTTGTGGTCATGATCAAAATAAATGTTGTTGCGTAACAACACAAAATTTTCACTGGTTGCCAAGAAATAAGTATTGCATGCAATAAGTTTAACCATGACAATAATAATAATTTTCTCCTTGAAGGAGGTAGTCGCCATAAGAATGGTGTTATGAAAATTGTGGCAGTACACAAAATTAATTAAGAATTCCGGAAGGGCTAACTTGTTACGATCGAGTGGAATGAAATTGTTCATAGGGTTATAATAAGTCTCAAAAGAAACTTTTAAGTTTTGAAAGAATTGAGTTTTTTAATTATATTGAGATTATAAATTATGGAAAGATTTAATATCTTCATATTACTACAACCAAAGTGGGTTATAAATACTTACGTATGAGATTACCCACTTTTTCCTCTTGTTTCTTGTATATAAATGTGGGCATGATAATGAAATCACATGCGAAAGTAAAATTTAAGTTTACTAGAATAAATATCAGTTGGCATAACCTGTTGGTCATTTCGATTCAAATGTGATGCAAAAAAAAATTGAGAATTCATGTGACTATATGTTGAAGAAATAAAAAAAAATCTTCAAGAATTCTCTTGTGTTGCTTGTTCTTATGATAAAATAATCATTGTGCCATCTTTGGTTAGACTGTATTTCCTAAAATTATTTGGAAATTATGAAAAGGTGAATATAGGCTCGTTCACCTGCCACATTGATCACTTACTATTGTGATTTAATAGATGCATCTATGGTATGGTCAGATGTGCATTTGTATCAGCTTACGAGCTGGTTTCTGTAAGTTTGTTTTCTTGAATTGATCAATTAAGAGCACAATTCCAAACTATAAAATTATGTTGATAATATTGGTTAGTTTAGCAGAAATTGCATGTCTCCAATTATAGCTAGACCATTGTTTATGAGAGCAAATCTCCCAAATTAATTTTTTTATGAGATGAGTTTATTTAAGATGTACGCATCAAGCCAACAAGGTTCTCCCATCACAATTGGTTCAGGGTCAGGAACCAAATAATTTTCATCTAAAAGTATTATGTGTGCACATATGGTTGGGGGTAAATGTTAGATTTTCTAACGGTAGGGAGAGATATGATTAGCAGCTGAAAATTATATGTGGGGTAAATATTGAAACTCCATTATTTCTCTCATTATTTAATCGTTTTATGTTTTGTAATTCATGTAACCTCTAGGTCATTCATTTACCCTATTTACTACCACATAATCTTCCTAATCATTGTATTGAAGAACTTCTCCCCTATAAATAGTGATGGTCTTAATTTGTTAGCAGAACATTGGGAATAATTGCATTTTGTTTAGTGACTGAATGTGGTTAGCAATAGCCATAGCTTCTCATTAAAACTCCATTATTTATCTTTTTATGTTTTGTAACTCATGTAACCTATAGGCCATTTATCTACCCAATTTACTACCCCATAATCATCTTATTTATTTACTGCAAGGAAAAATTTCTTGCTGATAAATAGTTATGGTCTTACTTTGTTAGTAGAATGTTTGGAGTAATTGTCAATTGACTAATTCAAAAGTTTCATGTCGTTAGAGGTAATACTTTTAGGAGCCTTTTTATGTTTCCAGTAAACTAGCTCTAGTTGATGTTAGTCAATTAGCAGGTCATGGGTTAGTGCAAAACTAGTGCCATATTTTTTCTTTAAGTTTTTTTTTTGTTTCCAAGTACTCCCTCTATCTCAATTTATGTGGCACTTTCTTATTTTTTGAGAGTCAAATAATTTAAGTTTGACTGGAAATTTGCACATGAAATCACCAAAATTTTTGAAATAAAACTTATAGTCACGATAATTGACAATTCAAAATATTTAAAAGATATATGAAAAAATTACGGTCAAAGTTAGACTTGTTTGAATCTCGAAATATGAAAAGTGCCACATATATTGAGAGTTGAGACTGATGGAGTAATATTTAAAGACGTGTATCGTTGTTTTCTGAATGCAATAGAAAAGATCAATTTCTCTTTATTTCTTAATATCTTATTCGAGTAGTTGTTCATCTCTTTTTACAATATTTTTTGTATCAGAGCAAAACTCTAGGTTCGAGATCCATCCTTTCATCAAGCAGAGATTCTTATAGTAAGAGAAAAAATAGTGAAATATGGTGAGATTTTTTTTAACAAAGAAATCGGAAAATTTGCATGGCAGGAAAGAGAATAGCAGCTTCATCGTAGCCCCAAATTCCATTTTCAAAGGGGAAAATTATCAGTTCTGGAGTCTAAAAACTTTGAATAACTATGTGATGTAGTTGAGACTAGAATTCGAAAAGGCAATGCAAACTAGCTGATAAAACATTAAAACATTAAAAGAGACACTCAAAAGCTCTGTTCATGATCAAACAAGCTTTTTATGATGAAGTTTTTCCTCGCATATCAGCAGCAGCTGAGACTTCCAAACAAGCATGGGAGATCCTGAAGCAAGAGTACTTTGGAGATGATAAGGTAATTACTGTTAAATTACAAATTTTTTGACGTGATTTTGAAACATTATTCATGAATGAAAATGAATTTTGTGCAAGTATATTTGTCTATAACATTTGCTATTGTTAAAAAGATAAGGTCCCATGGTGATAAAATTGATAATCAAATTGTTGTGTCTAAACTGTTGAGAAGTTTAACCACCAAATTTGATCATGTTTTTATTGCAATCGAGGAACCTAAGGAACTGTCTTCCTATTCTATTGATGAAGTAATGAGTTCCTATCTATCTCAGGAAGATAGGCTAAATAGTCCCATGAAAAAGTTCAAGAAAAGGCATTCCAGTTAAGGGACATTGGACAAAGCAAAAAGATGAGCATAATGAAGCAAGTTTCACACAAAGAGTGGAATAGTAAAGTAAGTTATTTATAGCTCCTTCCCCAGTAATTGAAAATATTAATGTTGTATTAATTTATAGTGGATGCTCAAATCACATGTCAAGTTTTATGTAACACCTCATATTTGGAAAGAAGGAAAAACTTTATTGTTTCTAAAAATCAGTGCCAATTCTGACGGAACCACTGATGGTCCGTAGGTTAAACCACAGACCGTAGGTGGAACTACGGTTAGCAGGTTCAAAAGTTTAAAAAACGTGCAATCCCAGTACACTTTTACGGTTCACCATGATGGTCCGTCATTCCATGTACAAAGTTTTAGGTATCTCTCGTAGGTCAATCTTAGACTTAGTCAAATTTAAAGATCAAAAGTTGGGACCCACTATTTCGATGTACGGTCGGTAAGTGGACCCATGGACCATACATAGGGTCCCATCGTTGGGGGTAAAAAATTGTTGAATCTCAACCCACCAACGCTTGACCAGGACGGTCTGTGGTAGGACCTACGGACCGTTGGTGAGGGGCGGTAGTCATATTAAAGGGGTTTTTGGGTCTTTTCCTAAATATTTTAACCCAATACTATATTGTTTTAATCTCTACCGTAGTCCCTATATAATGATTTTAAAAGCCCAAATCACCCAATTCAATTCATAGTTGATCAAGTTCATCCTCTCAAATATTTCCATCTCTAACGAAGAAGTCTAGGGTTTCAAGATCAAGTCTCAAAATCCACCATTAATTGCAAGCTTTTGGTATCAAATAGTCTTCACCTATGGAGCTCTTTCCTCCATGGGGTTCCTAAATCCCTTTTTTTTGTAAAGCTCGATTCCTTAAACAAATTAGGGGTTTTATTCAATTGCCATTGTTTCCTTTCAATGTTCATCCAAATGATTGTTTTATGTTTTCTTATGCATGAATTGAAGTAATTGCATGCTTTTAAGTTTAATTCCCATGAACCTATGTTTAACCCATGTTTCTAGACTTTGATTATACAATATGGATTTTGAACTATGAAAGATGAATTTATGAAGATATGCATGTTATTATGAAAATTGACAAAAAATGATTTAAGATTGCTTTGAAAGTGAATCATCAATGTTTATATTGTTGTTGTTGTGAAAGGATTTCATACATTACTCAATACATGAATGTGAAAGGGTTTTCTCACATAAAGGATTCTTAGAGTTGAAGGGTTTTCTCAACTAAATTCTGAATGAATAACTAGGAGCTATTCTAATGAACTTTAGCTTGGCTTGGCTACTTGATGTTCCCTTCCATGGATTATAAGACAAGATGCACTTACCCATGTCCCATAATGATAAGACAAGAGATGATTATCGATGTCCTTTAAAGATAAGATGAATATGATTGATGACTATTCCGTGGAAATTATGCTTAGCACCTAGTGGACAAGTGGTGATTCTATATGTCCAATAACTATGTGCCACAATAGGTTTGTCTTAGGAATACATTAGCTAGTGGATCCACTTAAGCAAGAAGTTATGATTCTTACTTTGAAAAGTAAGGACATCCCTTTTCGGTGTGGGATAGACACTGAATTACATGTTATAGCTCACATGGTCCCTTTGTAAAATAAGGCTAACTCACATAATAATGAACTAAGTTTAGTTCTAGAAGTATCTCACAAGTGTTAAAAGATGATTTTACTTGCATTGACCATGATCATGATTATGCTTCTAATCTCTTAACTTATGTCTTAACTTGGTCTTTGCATATCACGAAAAGTCCCTTTAGCATGATTTTAAAACTCTTACATTGCTATCATACTTGGTACGTTCTTTGTACTAACACATACTCTTGCCTATACAATTTCCTAAATGTAGGGTCCGACTCTCCAATCTCGCATCCTCAAGGCTTTGATCACTTTAGTAGTTGTTGAAAGTTGAGACATCTCATGTTCCGTGGACCGAACCTTTTATTGTATAATGTCTTTACTTTTAAAATATTTTATGTGATGCGAGGGTTACATCCCAATCACTCTATATGTAATAGATGGCTTTGAGACTATTTAGACTTCTGCTTTGTTTTTGATAAACACATTTATGATATAAATTATTTTTAAACTCTTAAACTCTATTATCTTGTATGATGTATGCTAAGTGGCTTGTGTAAAGCATTTCAGGGTTTTATGTACCATGTAATGTCTAGGGAGGTTGTTGTCCCTGTGAACCCAAATGTGGGTACAACGACAACTATATTGAGAGACTTCACTATAATGGCTCCTCGAGAGTTACTTGGTTCCAACATTGAAGAAGATCCTCAAGAATTAATTGATGAAGTGTACAAGGTGTTGATGATCATGGGAGTGTCATAGTGGAAAAGGCAGAATTTGTCGCTTATCAACTAATGGGTGTTTCTCAAGTTTGGTTTAACCAATGTAAAGAAGAGAGGGTGGTTGATGTGAGTCCTCTTGATTGGAAAATGTTTAAGGTTGCTTTTCTTCATAGGTTTTTTTCCCCTTGAGATGAGGGAGGCAAAGGTACTATAGTTCATCAACCTTTGTCAAGAAAGCATGAGTGTGAAGGAATATGCTTTGAAGTTTCCACAACTGACTAGGTATTCTCATACTATTGTTGCCGACCCTAGGGCAAGGATGAGTAAGTTCGTGTCAAGAATGTCTGAGATAGTAGTCAAGGAATGTCGTACCACAATGCTCATTAACGATATTGGATTTCTCGTCTAATGGTGCATGTTCAACAAATAGAAGAAGAGGAACTAAAAGGGAGATTTAGGGAGACAAAGACGGCAAGGATTGGTAATGGTGACTTTTCACATTCAAGGTCGGATGGACATGGTAGTTCTATGTTCCGCCATAGATTTTCCAGTCAAGGCTCTTCAAATGCTCCTCCTAGGTTCTATAAAGATAGGGTTTATAATCCAAAGCCTCAAGGAGGAAATGGTAATGGATCATCATTGTCCACTTGTGCTAAGTGTGGAAGAAAGCATGAGGGTAGACGTCTAGCCAACTCTAACACATGTTTCGGTTGTGGCAAGAAGGATCATAAGATTAGGGATTGTCCCTCGATTTCTAATAATGAAGGAGATAATCGTCGACGGGTTCAACCTAATCCTTCGTCTTATCCTAGTAGGGGTTAGTAGAAAAATAGATTATATGCACTCCAGACTCGCCAAGAGCAAGAGGGTTCTCCCGATGTGGTTACCAGTATGTTGAAAAGTCTTTCATCTCTATGCTTATGCTTTGGGTGATCCCAATGCTACCTTGTATTTTGTGAGGCCATATGAGGCTAAGAGGTTTGATATGCCTCCAGATGTGCTGTTAGATCAATTCTCTATATCTACTCCTATTGGTGAATCTATTATAGCTAAGGGATTCTACAGAAATTGTCCTGCCTCCTCATCCCATTGAGTCACTCAACTTGATCTTTAGAGTTTCATCTGCTAAATTTCAATGTTATTCTTGGCATTGATTTGTTGAATTCTTGTAATGATTCTATGGGTTAGTACAAATAATGTACTAAGTATGGAAGCCATGCATAAAAATCCTTAAAATATGCATAAAAGGGACATTTAGTTGAAACCATGCATTTATTAAGTTTAAAAGCCATCACGCACATTTGTGAAGAAACATAAGTCAACCATATCATAAGCCACCCCGAAGCTATATTAGTGCCATGCAAAGGCAAGATCCCATAACCCTACCAAATGCTAAGTACCACTTTTAGCTCACCAACATCATACATATCATACCTTGACCTCATTTATAGACAATACTCATATACAAGAAAACATTCATATTCATAACTTGTAGCAAGTAAAGTCAACCTTAGCAACCATACATATCATACATGCATAATTCATAAGTCTTCATAGCATAAGAGAACCTCACCACAAGCCCTCTTAAAATCTACTAGTACAATGCATAAATGTAGTCCCATACCCCCACTCATACTAAGTAGTACCTCTTAAGAAGTCATAGTCAAAGTTCATGTTCTTGTCATAATTCATATTCTTATCATATAGGGAAATATAGCCTTAACCGACATAGACTATGTGAGCTACATGGAATCCGGTGTCTTACCCCCACACCAAAAAGAGGTGTGCTACTTGCCTAAGGTAGAACTTCATATATTCGCTTTTAGGTGGATCCACTAGCTAAAGACCTATGTGGGCACATATTTATGCGATACAGAGATTGCTACTAGAAACCCAAACTTTCTAACATAAAATTTTTCCATCTCATGAGATAACTTACTTTGGGAAGCCAGACTTTCTAACGTAAAACTTCCATCTCATTTTCATATCCACTCGGTGCAAAGCATAATTCCCTTTAAAATTCATATTAAGTCTTTACTTAAGTTCATGTTAATAAAAGAATGCACTAGGCACTCAAGTCAACATGGTGTCATAATAACTAATAGATTCATTGGGTGAGACTATCCTTTCAACCTTAGAATCATCAATATGTGAGTAAACCTTTCATATCATATTCATAGTGTGTTCATGAGAATAGCCTTTCATTCAACACAAAAATTATATCATAGTCATAGACATATCTTATGTAGTCATGTGTAAGGGTAGGGGGAGACTTATCTATCAACAATACCACAATTTACACAATAGTCATGGGATCCTCACCTTCTAGGTGGAGCATAAGCACATACAAAATTCTCATAAAGATGTACAAACCCTCATAACTTTGCCCTTCAACGGCCATGGGGAAAATTAATCATAATTCAACAATACTCCATCAATCAAATGTTAATTCATCATAACCAACCATAATCAACCATAAATAAACAATTGAAAACGTTTTGGAAGAGAACCCATGACATAGATTGAAACTCTAGGTTTTGGGGAAACATGGAATCTTTAAAACAATGTTTTGAAGGAAATCTATGGGTGGATATTACCCATAGATGAAAAGAAACCATACCTTGATTAAGAATCTCCAAAACCTTTGAGGAAGAACTCTTGAATTCTACAAACCCTAGCTCCAATTGCACCTTTCTTCTTCCTTGAGTTTTAGAGAGAGAAATATTGAGAGGAAGAGAACTTTTGGTTTGATTTGGGTGTTTGACTGTAATGACTTATTTTGGGTGAATTTTGACTTAAAACAATTTATATAGTACCTCTAAAAATACCCAAAACGACCTCACTTAAATTGAACAAAAATAGGGAAAGACCAAACTAACCTTTAATTAATGACACTGCCAAGGTGTCACGAGCCATGGTGAGGACCACTGTAACAACCCAGAAGATCAATAAAGTAAATTAGAGCCTCATCGTGTGGGTTGGTATAGCTTCAAGTTGGTGTCTAAGTTGAATTAGAGATAATGTGTATCTTTATGTAACTTAAGGAGATGTTTTAAACCAAACTAAAGCTAATATGAGGGAGGCAAACATCTAGGATGAAGGTAAGGACCTAAACTATCAAGGAAGGGTGAAGGGGAACTTATTGTCTCTTTGGACAAGTTGGCCATTGGCAGCATGGTTGCCTAAGTGAGTTGATGATGCGCCAAAGTCCACTTGCGTCGCCTAGTGGGCTGTCTCCCTTAGCTTTAAGTGCTGGAAAATGGGCGAGATAGGTCGTGGGTCGCCAAATGGGTTGGCGATTCACCCAATAGACCACCTCATTCAACTAGTGAGCTGCTCATTTTAGGAGTTACTGGAAATTTGGGCGAGCCTAGGGCTCATTAGGAAAGTCGTCTAGTGACTTGGCGATCCAGGGAGGGCCAAAGGACGAGCTAAAGCGGGCCAAGTACAAAATTTTATAGTTAAGTTAGGGTATTTAGGTAATCTTTCAAAAACTTGAACCAACATTTTCCCACTCTTTTCCTAGCAAGTATATATACTTTTCAAGGTCAAATTCCTTCAATTTTAGTTACTCCCACTTAATAAAAGAAGAAACCCAAGAAGATAACATTCTCTCAGAAAAACTCTCGCTAGACTCAAGACGAAGAAGAATACATTGGAGCTAGGATTGCTAGAGTTTCAAGGTTCTTCCCCAAAATTCATGGAGCTAATTAGACATGGTATGGTTGCTTTTCATCCTTGGGTAACTATCACCCAAGGAGCTCCTTCAAAATTATGTTTTCAAGATGTCAAATTCTCCAATCTAGGGTTTTCAATCTTCAACATGGGTCTTCTTCGAAAACAAATTTTATTGATTAATTATGGTTAATCGTGGTTGGTAATGGTGAATTATGTGTAGAATGATGGAATCTTGATGTTGTTCACTCGAAATTTCCCATGGACCCATGTTTCCCTTATATTGATATGTGGGTTGGTTGATATTATGAACAAGTCAATTGAGTATGTTTATGTTGATTAAGCTATTGAATCATGAATTCATTATATATTAAGTAGTAATTGCATATAGTGGGAATGATGGTGATCCCAAGACCCTTGAAGGGCATAGGTATGACAGTTATGTCTCTTTATGGGAATTATATATGAGGGTTATCCTATATCTATAGTGTTGTTCAATAAATGGCAAGATCCTTCATCCCTATTCCCCATACACTTTGTTATGTATGAAGTATGTATGTATTCTTATGGTAAGCTTGTTGAGTTGATTGAAAGGACATTCTCATGATCACAATATGACTATAATGTGAAAGGTTTACTCACATGCTAGTGTTTCTAAAGTGAAAGAAGCATTCTCACTTAAGAAACCTAAGAGCTATTATGATGATATGTTGGTATGAGTGCTTAAAGTATATTTTTATGAATATTAACTTAAGTAAAGGCTAATGGTGACTTTTAAATGGAATAATGCTTAGCACCGAGAGGACATGAAAGTGAGATGAGGGCTTTTATGTTTAGCAGGTCCGGCTTCCCAACGTAGGACATCTCATGATATGGAAACCTTGTACGTTTAGCAAGTCCGGGTTTCTAGTAGCAATCTCCTTGTGAGCAATCTCCTTGTCACATAACTATGTGCCCACATAGGTCTTAGCTAGTGGATCCACCTAAATAGCTAGAATGTACGTTCTACCTTAGGCAAGTAGAACACCTCTTTTCAGTGTGGGGGTGGAACACCGCATTCCATGTAGCTCACTTGGTCTATGTCGGTTAATGCAATCCTTCCCTAAATTAATGTGAATGTGAACTATGGTAAGAACATGGACTTTAATTACTACCTCTTAAGGGGTTTACTTGATGTGAGTGGGGGTATCAGACTTCATTAATGCATTGTACGACTAGGTTCTAAGAGGGGTTATGGTAAGGTTCTGTTATGTTATGATGTTATGATGTTATGATGACTTATGAGCTATTTATGAAAAAGGTATGTATGAATGTTATGGAATATGAATGTCTTCACTCTTATGTATGTTGACTATGACTATGGTAATATATGTATGTTGTTGGTGACCTAAATGTGATACTTAACACTTGGTAGGGTTACGGGACTTTACCTTTGCATTGCACAAACGTGGTTTTGGGTTTCTTATGTGTTGGTTTGGTTTATGTTTTTTCATAAATGTACATAATGGTTTCTAAACTTGATAAAGGCATGTTTTCAACTAAATGTCCTTTTTATGCATGTTTTAAGGAGTTTTTGCATAGCATCCATATTTAGTACAATTAATTGTGCTAACCCATATTTTCTACTTTACTATGAGTGTATGTTCTGGTCGTTGAAACCAACTACTTTCTCCAAGTTGAAGCTTTGGTCGACTATTCCCTAGGCTTGGTGAGTCCTTAAGTTCGAGGACAAGTTGCTATTGATTCTAGTTTCTTGTTTACTTCCTATGTTCAAGACTATATTGTATTTCCTATTTTTGGAGACTCTATTGTTGTAAAGGGCCTAACCCTATTTGTTCTCTTATGTTTAGATGGTGATTGAGACAAGTCTAGTTCCTATTTTCCTTTATGAAAGAAGGTGACTTCTATTGTAAAAGTTTTTAATTTTTCCATATTTTTCTATGCCTTTATCTGACGATGATGTTAATTTCTTGTACGAGACCTCTTCGGGGTCAACTACGCCATGTTACTTCTAGGGGGTAGCCCAGGTCATGACAAACTTGGTATCAGAGCATAAGGTTTTGGGATAATATTTAGGTTGATGTCTCATGAACTACGTGTAGTAGAGTCTTGTTCATGAGTGTGAAGCGCGCCACACTTATGAATGAAAGGCTATAAGATGCTTAGGAACTCTTCCTTTCTTTGATTACTCATTAATCGTGCCTTAGAGTTTTCACTCTATGAAGTCATTTTCCTAACCCTTTTCTTGTGTATATAGGAATATGAATACAAGAAGAGCAGCAGGAAGAAGAGTGGAAGAGGAGATTGCTAATGATGAGGGAGTTCCTCCCCAAGGTCCCCAAGGGGCTCAAGTTCCTCAAGCTCCTAATGAGGAAGGGGCGATTACCAATGTGGAGATAAGGATGACTCTCCAAACCTTAACTCATGCTCTAACGGCTCAAGTCACTAGATATTCTAAGGTCCAAGTGAACCCCAATGCAATTACTACCGCTTCAAAGATAATGGATTTCACAAGAATGAATCCCCCTACATTCTATGGTATCAAAGTGGATGAAGACTTACAAGGGTTTATTGAGGAGGTGTGTAAGGTGCTTGAAGCTATGGGGGTGTGTCCAAGGGTGAAGGCGGAACTAGCCGCCTACCAATTGAAGGACGTGGTTCAAGTGTGGCATGAGCAATGGAAGGAAGAGAGGTCCATTAGAGCGGGCCCAGTTGATTGGGAAGTGTTTAAGATGGCATTCCTTGATAGGTTTTACCCCTAGAGGTAAGGGATATAAAGATGAAACAATTCATCAACCTCCGCCAAGGAGGTATGTGTGTGAAAGAATATAGCCTCAAGTTCACACAATTGTCTAAGTATGCCCCAACCTTGGTGGCAGACTCTAGGGCGAAAATGAACAAATTTGTTATGAGGATATCCGACCTAGTGGTGAATGAATGTAGGTCGGCGATGCTTATTCCAACCATGAACATCTCACGTCTTACGATTCATGTTGAACAAATCGAGGCACAAAAGCTCAAGAAAATGGTTAGAGAAGTGAAGATTGCAAGAGTTGATGAAGGTAATTCGTCTAAGGGTAGATTTGAGGTTCAAGTCAAACCAAGGTTTAAGAAGAGGTTTTCTAATCAAGGCACTTTTTGCACTCCTAAGATCAACAAAAAGATGGTGCCTACTCCAAAGCCACAAGGTGGGAGTGGAGGTGGTTCTTATATTGATAGACCTACTTGTGTAAAGTGTGGCAAAAAGCATGATGGCAAGTGCCTTGTTCGCACGGATGGGTGTTTCAGTTATGGTAAGAGTGGCCACATAAAGAGGGACTGTCCTATGCTAAAGGTTTAAGGGAGAGAGGGCAAGCAAGTCCCTCCGAGTGGCTCAAATTTCGATGCTTCCAAGAAGAATCGATTCTATACTCTCCAATCTAAAAGTGATCAAGAGGGTTTTACAGACGTTGTCACCAATATGTTGCAAGTATTTTCCATTAATGTTTATGCATTGTTAGACCCCAGTGCCACTTTATCTTATGTTACCCCATTAGTGGCTATGAAATTTGATGTACTCCCCGTAAAGTTAGAGGAACCTTTTTCGGTTTTTACCCCAATAGGTGACTCGGTTGTTCCTAGAAGGGTTTATAGGAATTTTCCTATTTCCTTGTCTCATAGAGTCACTTTGGTTGATTTGGTAGAATTAGATATGTTGGACTTTGATGTCATATTGGGGATGGATTGGTTGCATGCTTGTTTTGCTTCCATTGATTGTAGAACTCGGGTAGTAAAGTTTCAACCAAATGAACCCGTTTTAGAATGGAAGGGGGGAAACTCTATTCCGAGAGGTCATTTTGTCTCATATCTAAAAGCTAGAAAAATGATTTCTAAGGGGTGTATTTATCATATTGTGAGAGTTAAGGACCGCAAATCCGAAACTCCTCCTTTAGAGTTGGTCCTCGTAGTAACGGAATTTCCAGAAGTCTTTCCAGATGACTTACTCAAAATCCCTCCCGAACGGGAAATAGACTTCGGCATTGATCTTTTGCCAGATACACAACCCATATCAATTCCCTCTTACCGGATGGCTGCGGCCGAACTGAATGAATTGAAGGAACAACTCAAAGATTTGCTAGATAAGGGTTTTATTCAACAAAGCATATCTCCATGGGGTGCCCCGGTATTGTTTGTGAAGAAGAAAGATTTTCACTTCGGATGAGTATAGATTACCACCAATTCAACAAAGTCACCATAAAGAATAAGTACCCTCTCCCTAAAATTGAAGATTTGATTGACCAACTCCAAGGGGTGAGTTACTTTTCGAAGATTGACTTAAGGTCGGGTTATCACCAACATAGGGTGAGAGGGGTTGACGCTCCTAAAATGGACTTTAGAAAAAAATATGGTCACTATGAATTCCTAGTTATCTTTTGGTCTAACAAATGCCCCGGCAACGTTCATGGATCTTATGAATAGAATATTTAGGCAATATCTTCATTTGTTTATGATCGTCTTTATTGATGATATTTTGATCTATTCAAGGAGTGAGGGTGATCATAAGAAGCATTTGACGGTAGTGTTGCAAGTCCTCAAGGACCACCAACTTTATGCTAAATTTAGCAAGTGCGAGTTTTAGCTAAGGTCAGTTACTTTCCTTGGTAACATTGTGTCGAGCGTGCGTATAGAGGTTGATCCGAAAACAGATGCGGTCAAGAGTTAGCCTAGACCCCTAAATCCCTCTGATATTCAAAGCTTTTTAGGTATGGCAGGGTATTATAGGAGATTTGTTGAGGGCTTCTCATCTATTGTTTCTCCATTAACAGCCTTGGCCCAAAAGAAGTCCAAATTTGAGTGGTCGAAGGCTTGTGAGAAGCGTTTCCATAAGTTAAATGATAGACTAACCTTCGCTCCGGTATTGACCTTACCGGAGAGTACCGACGGATTCGTAGTCTATTGTGATGCTTCGAGAATAGGGTTGGGGTGTGTTATCATGCAATATGGTAAGGTAATTGCCTATGCACCAAGGCAACTCAAAACTCATAAAAAGAATTACCCGACACATGACCTCGAACTAGCGGTAGTGGTTTTTGCATTGAAAAAATGGAGACACTATCTCTATGGGGTGTGGATGTATTCACCGATCACAAGAGTCTTCAATATGTGTTTAGCGTAAAAGATTTGAACCTCTCACAAAGAAGGTGGTTAGAGCTTTTAAAGGATTATGACATGAGTGTCCTTTACCACCCCGGCAAAGCTAATGTAGTTGTGGATTCCTTGAGTAGATTGTCCATGGGTAGTGTGGCTCATGTAGAAGATGAGAAGAAGGAATTGGTTCATGATGCACATATGTTGGCCCGGTTAGGGTTCCAACTAATGGATTCCACCAAGGGTGGGTCTATGGTCCATCACAGTTCTGAATCGTCCTTTGTAGTTGATGTGAAGTCTAAGCAACAGCTTGATCCTAGTTTGATGGAGTTGAAAGAGTCATTTCTCAACAAGTTCGTTGAGGCTTTCTCCCAAGGAGGGATGGGGGTGTTTAGGTACCAAGGAAGATTATGTGTTCCAGATGTTGATGGCTGAAGGGAGTAAATTTTAGAAGAGGCTCATGGTTTGCGGTATTCTATTCATCCGGGAGCCACCAAGATGTACCGTGATCTATGGGAAGTTTATTGGTGGAATGGCTTGAAAAATGATATAGTAGATTTTGTAGCCAAATGTCCAAATTCTCAACAAGTCAAAACCAAACACCAAAAACTGGGAGATTTGTCCCAATATATATAAATTCCCACTTGGAAGTGGGAGGATGTAAATATGGACTTTGTGGTGGGTTTGCCTCGCACTCGAAGGCAACATGATTCGATATGGGTCATTGTTGATAGGATGACCAAGTCGGCCCACTTTACTTCGGTTAAGACTTCATTTTTGGCAGAAGACTATGCTAATTTGTACATCAATGAAATTATGAAGCTGAATGGGGTTTCCTTATCTATCATATCGGATTGGTGTGCCCATTTTAGTTCACACATTTGGAAGGTATTCCAAAAGGGGCTTGGTACCAATGTAAAACTTAGTACCGCATTCCACCCTCAAACAGATGGTCAAGTGGAACGCACCATTCAAACCCTAGAGGACGTGTTGGGGGCATGTGTGATAGATTTCTAGGGTAGTTGGGACGATCATTTTCCTTTGATAGAAATTGCCTACAACAATACTTACCACTCAAGCATTGCCATGGCTTTGTTTGAAGCACATTATGGTAGAAGGTGTAGATCACCGGTGGGTTGGTTTGAAGTAGATGAGTTTGCTCTAATTAGTCCCGAACTAGTTTATGATGCCATTGAAAAAGTTTGATTCATTAGAAAAAGGTTGGAGACGGCTCATAGTTGGCAAAAATCCTATGCCGATAATAGAAGGAGGGATCTAGAGTTTGAAATTGGTGATTGGGTCTACTTGAAGATTTTACCTATGAAAGGTGTTATGAGATTTGGCAAAAAGGGGAAGTTAAGTCCCTGATATGTGGGCCCATACCAAATCTTGAAACGTGTTGGGAAAGTGACATATGAGTTAGACTTGCCAAATTAATTGGCTTCGGTTCACCCGGTTTTTCATGTCTCCATGCTTAAGAAGTGCATTGGTGATCTGGTATCCATCCCTCCTTTAGAAGGTTTAGAAGTTGATGACAGTCTTTCTTATGAAGAAGTTCCGGTAGAGATTTTGGAACGGAAAGTAAAGTGGTTGAGAAATAAGGAGGTAGCTTCTGTTAAAGTTTTATGGAGGAACCACCTAGTTGAGGGTACTACTTGGGAGGCTGAGGCCGAGGCCGATATGAAGTCCCCTTACCATCATCTTTTTGTTTCTACTCCTATTCAAACTTGAGATAAGAAATTCCTCTTGAGTTCTTAGTATTTGGGAGTCATGTAAAGTGTTTTAGTTTTGCATGATTTCCTTGTATTTGGCATGTTCTTAATGAAATTCATGTTTGGTATAAAATGAGCTTTCATGAATTATATGTTTCTCATGTTGAATTGCATTTATGTATGATGTTGGCATATGTGACTTCATCAGATGAGTTGACGAACATGTTTAGTTAAGTTGTGATGAAATAACATGTTAGATTAATATTGTTATGTTGAGATAGCTTGTGTTGGAGAAGGTAGTTCCTCCCATGTTTGCATGAAATGGTAATTAACGAAGTTGTCGATGTAGTACCTACATCTTGGTGTTGCATTGAGCTTATGATATGGAGTTGATGTTTTCTCCTATGATTTGTGCATTTTTATAGATATGTCTTGTATGATGGGCAGCTAGTTTTGAGTCGTTAATCCCTTAAGATGTTTAATGTGTCATTCGAGGACGAATGTTCCTAACGTGGGGGGGGATATTGTAACAACCCAGAAAATCAATAGGGTAAACTACAGCCTTATCTTGTGGGTTGGTATAGCTTCAAGTTGGTGTCTAAGTTGAATTAGAGATTATGTGTGTGTTTATGTAACTTAAGGAGATGTTTTAAACCAAACTAAAGCTAATATGAGGGAGGTAAACATCTAGGATGAAGGTAAGGACCTAAACTATCAAGGAAGGGTCAAGGGGAACTTGTTGTCTCTTTGGACAAGTTGGCAATTGGCAGCATGGCCGCCCAAGTGACTTGTCGATGCGCCAAAGTGCACTTGGGTCGCCTAGTGGGCTATATACCTTGGATTTAGGTTCTGGAAAATGGGAGAGATAGGTCGTTGGACGCCAAATAGGTTGGCGATTCGCCCAACAGACCACCCCCTTCACCCAGTGAGCTGCCTATTTTTGCAGCTTACTGGAAATCTGGGCGAGCCTAGGGCTCATTAGGTGAGTCTCCTAGTGACTTGGCGATCCAAGGAGGGCCAAAGGGCGAGCTAAAGCGGGCCAAGTACAAAATCTTAAAGTTAAGTTAGGGTATTTAGGTAATCTTTCCAAAACTTGAACCAACACTTTCAAGTCTTTTCCTAACAAGTATATATACTTTTCAAGGTCAAATTCCTTCAATTTTAGTTAGTCCCACTTAATAAAAGAAGAAACCCAAGAACATCAACATTCTCTCAAAAAAAAACTCTCTCTAGACTTAAGAAGAAGAGGAAGACATTGGAGCTAGGATTGCTAGAGCTTCAAGGTTCTTCCCCAAAATTCTTGGAGTTCCTTAGACAAGGTATGGTTGCTTTTCATCCTTGGGTAGCTATCACCCAAGGAGCCCCTTCAAAATTATGTTTTCAAGATGTCAAATTCCCAGATCTAGGGTTTTCAATCTTCAACATGGGTCTTCTTCCAAAATAAAATTTATTGATTAATTATGGTTAATTATGGTTAGTAATGGTGAATTGTGTGGAGAATGATGTATTATTGATGTTGTTCACTCGAAATTTCCCATGGACCCGTGTTTCCCCATATTGATAGATCTTGAATTGATATGTGGGTTGGTTGATATTATGAACAAGTCAATTGAGTATGTTTATGTTGATTAAACTATTGAATCATGGATTCCTTCTATATTAAGTAGTAATTGTATATAGTGGGATTGATGGTGATCCCAATAACCTTGAAGGGAAAAGGTATATGCCTCTTTATGGGAATTATGTATGAGATAGTAATAATCCTATATCTATTGTGTTGTTGTGGCATTGATGGCAACATCCTTGATCACTATACCGCATACACTTGGTTATGCAAGAAGTATTTATGTATGATTATGGTAAGCTTGTTGTGTTGATTGAAAGTACATTCTCATGATCATAATAAGACTATAATGTGAAATGTTTACTCACATGCTAGTATTTCTAAAGTGAAAGGAGCATTCTCACTTAAGGAAGCTATGAGCTATTATGATGATATGTTGGCATGAGTGCCTAATGTATGTTTTTATGAATATGAACTTAAGTAAAGGCTAATGGTTACTTTTAAAGGGAATAATGCTTAGCACCGAGAGGACATGAATGTGAGATGGGGGCTTTTACGTTTAGCTAGTCCGGCTTCCCAACGTAGGATATCTCATGAGATGGAAACCTTCTACATTTAGCAAGTCCGGGTTTCTAGTAGCAATCTACTTGTCCCTTAACTATATGCCCACATAGGTCTTAGCTAGTGGATCGACCTAAATTGCTAGAGTGTACATTCTACCTTAGGCAAGTAGAACACATCTTTTCGGTGTGGGGTTGAACATCAGATTCCATGTAGCTCACATGGTCTATGCCTGTTAATGGAATCAGTCCCTAAATTAATATGAATGTGAACTATGGTAAGGACATGCACTTTAACTGCGACCTAGTAAGGGGTTTACTTAGTGAGTGGGGTTATGAGACTTCACCTATGCATTGCACGACTAGGCTCTAAGAGGGGTTATGGTAAGGTTTTCTTATGTTATGATGTTATGATGACTTATGAACTATGTATGAAAATGGTATGTATGAATGTTATGGAATATGAATGTCTTCACTCTTATGTATGTTGACTATGAGTATGGTAAGATATGTATGTTGTTGGTGACCTAAATACTTAGCATTTGGTAGGGTTATGGGACTTTACGTTTGCATTGCGCAGGTATGGCTTTGGGTTGCTTATGTGTTGGTTTGGTTTATGTTTCTTCATAAATGTGCATAACGGTTTTTAAACTTGATAAAGACATGTTTTCAACTAAATGTCCCTTTTATGCATGTTTTAAGGATTTTGTGCATGGCATCCATACTTATTACAATTAATTATGCTAACCCATATTTTCTATTTTACTATGAGTGTAGGTTCTGGTTGTTGATACCTACTACTTTATTCAAGGTGAAGCTTGGATTGACTATTCCCTAGGCTTGGTGAGTCCTCAAGATCGAGGACAAGTTTCTATTGATTGTAGTTTCTAGTTTACTTCCAATGCTCAAGACTATATTGTATTTCCTATTTTTGGAGAGTCTATTGATGTAAAGGACTTGACCCTATTTGTACTCGTATGCTTAGATGGTGATTGAGATAGGTATAGTTCCTATTTTCCTTTATGAAAGAAGTTGGCTTCTATTGTAAATGTTTTTAATTTTTTCGTATTTTGCTATTCCTTTATGTGATGATGATCGTAAGGGCTTGTACGAGAGCCCTTTGGGGTCAAGTACGCCATGTTACTTCTAGGGGTTAGCCCGGGTCATAAAAACCATGACCCGTGATTCTGCTCGTGAAGGTGAGGAAGTAGCTAGAATTTTGGGGCCACAAACTCACAAGCCGAAGGCATTCCCACGAGGGGCTCCACGAGCCATGGTCAAGACCACAAGTCGTGTTCCATCTCATGGTACTTGAGGCAGTAGCTTGGCTACTTTTTGTCACAAGCCACCATTCTTGAGTCATGTTCACGAAGGGCTCCACGAGCCGTGGTCTCTTCCGTGAAGTTTGAGGCAGTAGCTATGTTTTTGGTAGCCATTTTTCCATGGCCAAGGAAGGTTCACGAGCCACCTTCACGAGCTGTAGTGTGGACCATGATCCGTGTTTCCAATCGTGAAGGTGGGGTAGTGTGCTCCAAGCTATGGGCAGCCTTGGTCTTTGGGTTTGGCTTGGCCCCTTTGCCTTGGCACTTACCCCTTGGCCTTGACCCTTACTTTTTTCAACTTTAGATGGTCTACTAATCTATGATGAGTCATTTTTTTATGACTTTTAACCTTTACGTTAGGCTCTAGTTTAACCTATCATTTTCTGGGGTGTTACATTAACTCTCCCTTGAGAATATTCATCTTTGAATGACGATCTAGACACCTTATGGAAATAAAGACTCAAGACTAGCCGCCCGTCATGCATGCAACATCTAAATAATGCACAATTGAAAGGAGGAAACATCAACTCTATTTCAAAACATACTTAATGCAACACCAGGAAGTAGGAACTACATCCACAATCCATTATGCACAAAGTTCATCATTTCATATAAACATGGGAGGAACTACCTTCTCCAAATTAAAGCAAGCTCAACACAACATTAAGGAGCCAATATATCATTTCATCATAAGCATAACTAAGCATGTTCACCAAATCATGTCATGAAGTCAAATATGCCATCATCATACTAAAATGCAATTCAACATGAGGAACACATAAATCATAAAATTAATTTCTTAATAAACATGAATTTTATCAAGAACATGCATAACAAAAGGAAATCATGGAAAACTAATACAACACACATGACTCCCAAAACACAAAAACTCAAGAGGAACTACTTACCTCAAGCTTGAATAGGAGTAGAAGGAAAAAGATTTGGATCATGGGACTTCATATCGGCCTTGGCCTCTCATGTAGCACCCTCAACTAAGGGATTCCTCCATAATACCTTTACGGAAGCTACTTCCTTGTTTCTCAACCTCTTAACTTGCCGATCAAAAATCTCTACCTGAACCTCTTCATAAGAAAGACTCTCATCAACTACCAAACCCTCTATAGGAATGACGAGTATCAGATCACCAATACACTTCTTAAGCATGGAAACATGAAATACCTAATGAACTGAAGCCAAATTATTAGGTAAGTCTAATTCATATGCAACCTTCCCAATATGTTGCAAGATTTGATATGGGCCCACATACCCAGGGTTAAGCTTCCCCCTCTTAACCTCATCACACCTTTCATAGGTGAGATTTTCAAGTAGACCCAATCACCAATTTTGAAATCTAGATCCTTCCTTCTAACATCGGCATAAGACTTTTGCTGACTTTGGGCCGTTTTCAACCTCTCTCTAATGGGTCAAACTTTTTCAATGGACTCATGAAATAGTTCGGGACCAACTAGAGCAATTTCACCTACTTCAAACCAACAAATCGAAGATCTACAACTCCTACCATACAATTCTTCAATAGGAGCCATGGCGATACTTGAATGGTAACAATTACTATATGCAAACTCTATCAACGGTAGATGATTGATGAGTCCAAGATTTGAATTATTTATGGCTTTATGATTTAGTGTCCTCAAATGCTTACTTTATGCTAATAACTGATGTAAAATCCTTGATTTCCAAATATTTAGATTGAGGAACAAAGTAAGGGCACTAATTTGCACAAGGAACAAAGTGAGCTGAAATAAGGAAGAAAATAAAGCCTGGTGATCGCCAAGTCCATTGGGTGAGTCACCGAGTGGCCACTTGACCGCCTAAAGCTCTAGTGTGCTAAGCCCTGAAAGAGAAAATCAAGTTGGCAAGAGAAAGGAGTAGTCGGAGGATCGCCGAGTGGTTCCGCGATGCATTGTTAGATTGCCTAAAGTTACAGACCTGAAGGATGCTGAAGGCCAAGGAAAAAAAGGGAATGGAGTGGACCAAAGGGTAGATCGCCGATTTGATCGGCGAGCCTGACTTACTACACTTAATGGCTCTTTGTAGCATATTTTTGGCAACTATAAATACATTTTCAAACATTAAGTTTAATATAAAATCTTATGAACAATCAATTGAGACAAGTTTTCCTTAGCTTTGAAGAATTGATGTTTTTCACTTTTGAGAAATTTGAAGTGGGTCTTGGAGATTCTTCACTTTAGACCATTGTAAGGATGAAATTAATCTTGCCCACTAGATGAAAACACAATTTGGTAAAGATTTTTATTTTTTTATGATGTCTAGCTAAAACAATTCTTGGGGTGTGATTATGTGATTATGGGCTGATTTAGCTGATGGGTATTGCTAATTGTTAGTTTAAATGCTATTTAGAAGTGAATTCAATCACTAATTATGGTTAAACTTAAAGAATTGTAGTTGCAAATGCAGTTCTAACTTCATATTTTTGGCTTGCTCGAGAGAGAGGTTTTAAAACCAAGATTATTAATTGATAGTCTGTGGGTATTGGATTGACATGGGTTTAGCTCGGGAGAGTGAATCATAAACCCTTTTCCACATATTCAGCTCAAGAGAGTGAATGGACTATAGCGTAGGCTGTTCTTATGTTGTATGCTTGTCGATGTTCGAGAGAAATTGACTTGATTTGGGGTAAATTATTCGAGAGAAAGTTAGCTCCTTTATAGTCTAGCTTATTCACTAATTTACAGCTATTTCCTAAAAGTTGCAATTACGCATTTGTCAATATTAGCCTATAATTGAATCACATCACAAGAACCCATCTCATTGTTGTTATTTTTGTGTTGTTTGCTGCTGTTGTAGTTGATTATTAAAAAACCCAAAACCCCTCTGTTATTTGACATTTTTGTCACCCCCTGATTTGATTTATGTTTTTATTTGATAATGTCTATTCCTATGACTGATTTGACCATGTTCGTACTTTTCTATTGAATCATAAACACGTACCGCTCCCTGTGGGATTCGACCCCAACACATTTAGCTATGTTATATACTGACTAGTGATCGTTGACACTTAAAATTCGATGAAGTGTCCTTGAACGTTAATCAAAATGGCGCCGCTTCCGGGGAGTGCTATTGTTTAAGATTCTTTGGTTAAGTTGATTTCGTTCTTTTAGTCATAGTCGAATCTACTAATTTTTAGTTTTGGTTTTCTTGTTTGTGTTTTGAAATAGAGAGTACGAGTGTGAACGGAAGAAATGGTAGCCAAGTGGGACCCCAAGATGACATCAGAAACCTTAACGATGTCAATGAGCCAAATGTTAATGACCCTCATGTAATGGGTGGAATTGGAACCATTCGCTTTCCTTCGATTGAAGGGAACATTGTATTCCATATTACATGTACTATGTTGCAGCTCTTGCAATTAAAAGGGTTGTTTGGTGGGCTTGCTCCTGAGGATCCCCATGACCATATTAGAAACTTTATTGATATTTGCGGGTTGTTCTCCTTCAAGAATATATCTCAAAAGTCGGTCCGGTTGAGGTTGTTCCCTTTTTCTCTAATGGGGGAGGCATGTAAGTGGCTGGTTGAATTGCCAGAAGATTCAATCACTTCGTGGAAAGAGCTTTTCACCGCATTTCAAGTGCAATTTTTCCCTCATTCGAAGTTGATGACACTTCGAGACAACATTTAGAGCTTCAAGTGTCTAGAGGGCAAGCCAATCCATGAGACTTGGCTACGATTCAAGAAGTTGGTGCTAGAATGCCCAACTCATGGTTTGCCTGATAACGTGTTGCTGCAATACTTTTACCGAAGCCTTGATTCGGTAAACAAGGGTTTTGTTGAGCAACTTTCTCCTCTAGGTTTGATGCGGCAACCTGAGGTGATAGCAACTCAGCTCTTGGATGGCATGACCAAGATCAACCAGGCATGGTACACCCGCGAATATTAGATCTGTCCTCTCACTTTCAAATTGACTAAGGAATAGCTGGAGAAAGACCAAGAGGGGGGCCAAAACATGGCTAAGATCATGACCCAACTTGACATTTTGTCTAAAAATATCATGGGAGCTGGTGCTAGGAGTGTCAATGCCGTGGGTGTTGGGTGTGTGAACCACAAAGAGGACAAGCTTGAAGCATTGTACAACTAGGAGGTGAATTTCCTAGCTAACTAAGGTAGTGGTTATCGTGAAAATTACCCGAGGCAGGGTGGTAACCAAGGTTGGAACAGGGATAAAGGTTGGAGAGATCGTGATAGAGAGTTGTGGGATCATACCCTCACTTGGAAGGAAAGGGATGGGGAGAAGGACAAGTGCATTCCTGCCCACGAGCATCAAAAGCTAAAGGATTTTGAGGCTAGTCGATCGGAGGATATGATTTCTCGTATCCTCAACAAGGTTGAGGGGTTGACAAAATCTTGAAAGAGATGAAGGAAGATGTGTCGATCCTTAGCCAAACAGTTACGTCCCATTCCGTTTCTATAAACCAGTTGGAGACCCAGATGAGTTATATTTCATCTTATTTAAACTCGAGACAACAAGGGAGGTTACGTAGTGATAATATCGCCAACCCCAAGAATGTGGTTTGAGCATGGACTTGCGTCGTGCTGCGACGTTAACTAAGGCACTACTTGAGAGAAAACCCAAGTTTTATTTGCTTTCTTTTTGTTTTTAGAAATTATCGTGTGTTGATTTTGCAGGTTGAAGTGTAGGATGTTTTTGAAAAGTGCAGGTTGGCGAGCAAAGGGTCCAGTCGGTAAATCCCCGAAGAGGTCAGTGAGTTAGACTTTGACTGCTGTTGGACTCAAGTAATTTTGAAATTGGAGTCTGTAAAAATCGGCGAGCCCAAGAGCAAATCGGTGTGTCACTGAACAGGTCGGCACGTAATTAGGTCGTTTAGTGAGATGGGTTGAGCTCGCCGAACCACTCGACGGTTTGCCGAATCCCCCAAGATCGCCTTTAATTTCATGCTTAAATTGAGTTTGGGTTCTGTAACTCTTGGTGAAAAGCCTGAAGTTCGCCAAGTGCACTCGGCGACTCACCGAAAGTCTTCTTTGATCGCCCTTTCTGTGCCCCCAACCCTTAAAATGCACTGTCATTTTCGGCGGGCTGGTCCTTGGTCACCGAATGCTATCAGCAACTCGCCAAAAGGCCCTTCCCATCGCCGACATGCCATTTTTCTGGAAATTTTTGAAGAAAATCCTTTCGATGAGCCCGATCTAGATAGCCAAAGTGATTCGGCAACTCGCCGATCGGTTCAGCGAGTATGTCTGCAATAATGTTCTGCAACTTTTCTTGAAATGAATCTAACTCATTTTTATGTTTTTGCAGATATGCCTAGACCAAAAGTAGCTGGTAGAGACATGCTGCCCTGCAAGCGGGTTGAGGGAATAACAATTAACGAGGATGCAGCTGCATCCAATGCTAAGACTACCAAACTTCCCACAACAGGTGGGAAGGGAAAGGCAAAGCACTTGCACCTGCACCTGCGTCACTAGAGGTCAGCTCCAACAGTTATGGCATCTATGCCACTCACCTCACCACTTCTGAGAGTGAGGGTGAGTACCAGGATTCTCGGGCTACCAATTTTGAGCCTGAGGATGATGAGCTACTAGTAGCCCAGAGGGCGGAGCTACAATGCAAGATGATGAATGATCCGTCTAGGATCAGGATTCCCTAGGCCACATGTACTCCACAGGCTATGGTCCTAGCACCATCGGCACAAGGTCCTCTCGCACGGTCTATGAATAGACTGAAGATTGAGGGGCTGATGACCATTATAGAGGATAAGCGGCTATCGACTGATTGTGTCATAGATAGGTATCCGGAGATCATGTGTTGCCTAAGGTCACACAAATTCCAGCTATTCACTAAGCCCCGTGGCTCGTACATTCCAAACTGGGTCAGAGAATTATACAGTGCATACAGTGCCCTGGTGTTACAAGGGAAGAACCCGGCAGCCAAATTCAAGTTGGTTGACTATGTGGTTGTCAGGGGTAAAAGGTGAAATGTGATAGTGATGCTATCAATGCAGTCTTGGGTGTTTCAACACGAATTAGGGATGACTACGAACATCTGATCTTGACAAAGATTTTAGAAAACATGAAGAACTAGTTGGCTCCTATTATATTAGACGGTACTTCCAAGTGGCTTGAGATTGGAGCACCCATTGAGAAGGACCTAAATAGAGCAACAAGGTTCTGGTTTCTCTGATATTAGCAATTGTTCTCGAGTGCTGGTCACATCTAGGGTGTAGGCTTGGGTCATGACAAACTTGGTATCAGAGCACATAGTTCAAGTGTCCTAAGGTGTCTATGAAGCCTTGTCAGTAGGGCCTAATTTATGGTTGTGAGGACCCCATATCTATAAATAAGGGACTACAGACATTTAAGAAAAATTTCCTTTTTTCATACTTTGAATCGTGCAATAGATTTGTGTCATAAGGAACTTATTCAAACTCCTGTGTTTCTCAGATTTATTTGACTACCACTCATACTCAAAACAGTTCAATATCAAAACCCAGATCCTTATCAATGAGTTACTCTTAGTAAAAGTCTTGAGAAATTCATGAGACTACAGAAGGGCTTGAGAGAAGCCCGTGAGTGAGCTTAAGTGTTGAAATTTGAAATAATGCACTCTTATTCATATGAATCGTGCGTTCGAGCTAAAAACGAGATGTACTCTCTTCTCTAAACCTCATACAATTGAGACCCTTATAAGAAAGTGTGTTGTGGATCTTGGGTAGTATTTTCACAAAAAAAAAATAGTATGAGTACGGAGTTATAAGTAGTAGTAGTAAAATTTCCCAAAGTTAGAAAAATGAATGCAAAGGTCCAGCATTGTAAGAAACGGAGATAGTAATGAGCCAAATTATGTTATTGTAGTCATACGCCCAGTAAGTCGTAAATGAGAAGTTTTCCATTGTGGATGGGCTAAGAAGTAATGATGTTGTGTAGAACTTTTTTTATAGATGGTAGAGGAATAATTCCTAGTTAGGATCAGTTAGAGTGTGCTTTAATTGGAAAGAAGTCTATGTCAATGAACTATTCTGATAGTGAAGACCAAGTATATGTGTTTAATAGAAGAGAAGAGTATACATGAGATGATAGATTTAATATTTAGAGGATTATACAACTAATTAAATAAGGATGTATAGTAAGTGGTTAAATAGTATTTAAGTTGTGAAAAAGAAATGTGACACTAATATGTATTTTTTGAGATAAAGGCTGCCTAGTTGTCATGAGATCTTGGTGGGCGAGTGTTTCTTAATATGTTCTAGTATTTATAAGTTGTTATAATATGTGAGAAATTGTATTGATAACTAGGTTTAGTAATAGACACTAAGCTTGAATTTGAGATGAGTGTCGTGATCAAAATAATGGTAACATGAAGGTGATGATGTTAGTTTTGAGAACTGATTTAGTAGACTTGACATAGAGTAGCAGAGGAATTGAGATGTTAGTTGCAATGAATATGAGTGGTACAAGTGAGAGATAATGACTTTTATATGAGAGGAATGAGGTATGACTAAGTCACTAGATTAACAAGAGTATTAAGAAGTGTACCCGAGATCATTTTTAATCGTATGAGGTTCTTCTTAAGTTTATTGTTTTCATGTATGCCCAGATAGCATAATTGTTTAAAATTCTTAAGTTTCAGGTATTTGAGGTTTTATTGGAAGCATGGACACTTAGGCGCAAAACGAAGCAAAAAGGGCTAAAAAGAACAAGAAATGAAAGTCTGCGGATCGCCGAGTACAACTTGGTGAGTCGCCAAATTGACATGCACCACACCTTGTTTCAGTACGCGAAGCCTTGAAGGAAGTGGATCAAAAGGCGAGGAAAGGAGCAGTCTGTGAGTCACCGATTAGTTTCGCGAAACAGTACTATATCGCCCAATGATCCAGAATATGAGGATTTTGAAGGCAAGACACTGAAGGCGATGAGCTAATTAAAGGGCGGATCGCCGAGTTCATCGGCGATCTCGACTAATGTCATCGAATGATCCTCCGTAGCACATTCTGTGAAAACTATAAATTCTAGTTAGAGTTGTAGTCTAATAGAGAACAATTTTTAGAGTAAAAATTATTATTAGTCTATAGTATTTTTCTCTCAAGTTTGAAGAGGGTTTTGTGAAGACTTGAAGAAAGGAGTTTATTTTCCCCAAGTTGGAAGTGGGTCTTCTTTATTCTTTTTCCGTAGCTTAATTCAAGGTTTCATTTCTTATACCAGTTGATTTCTTCATCATGTTAGGTATAATTTCTTATTTCTTGATGTGTGGCTAAACCAAATCCCATTCTTGGGGTGTGATTTAGCAAATATGGGTTGATATTCTTGTTGGGTCTTGCTTGCTAATAGGTAAGATGTATTTTAATGGTGATTTCACCTAGTGGTTGTGTTTAATCTAAAGGGTTTGTAGTTGCAAATAAAAAGCCACCCATGTGTTTTCGGCTTGCCCGAAAGGGAGGTCGCGAAACCAAAACCCCTAGATTGATGACCAAAGGAGTGGGTCAACATGAGGTTCAGCCCGAGAGGGTGAACCCAGTCCCATATCCTAACACTCAGCTCGAGAGAGTGAGCGGGGTAAGGCACAGGCTGGTCTTCATGCGGCAAATGGGTGTCCGAGAGGAACGTATTTGAAACGGTGTAAGTTGCCCGAGAGGGAACTTATTTCCATTTAAAGCTTAGCCTAGTCACTATTGTCTTGCAAATTTCCTATTGAAAGCATGTATCCAACGATTTATCTCAACTTGTATTGCGGTCACATCCCAAGAACCTTCCCCA
Source organism: Solanum stenotomum (assembly GCF_019186545.1). Taxonomy (NCBI): domain Eukaryota; kingdom Viridiplantae; phylum Streptophyta; class Magnoliopsida; order Solanales; family Solanaceae; genus Solanum; species Solanum stenotomum. The sequence goes on along the minus strand of NC_064289.1, from coordinate 41,911,700 downwards.
TACTTGAGTTTCTTGTTTACTTTGTTGTTTTATCACTTGTTACAAAACCCCTTTTGATATTTGACACTTCTGTGTCAGCCCCTTTATTTTGTAATGTATTTTATCGCATATATTTTTAGCTATGACTAATTCAAATGAAATTCTAATTGGCTACTGATTCTCAAAGCCGCTCCCTTAGGACATGACCCCAACCCTTGGTTGGGTTACTATATTATCAACGATCGTAGACACTCATACCGTAGGATAGTGTCATTGGTCACGATAAGCATCAAAATGACGCCACTACCGGGGAGTGGTGTTATTTGAGATTTTTTTAGCTTAATAGAATTTCGTTCTCATTCGTAGTTTACTAACTTAATTTTTAGCTTTGCTTCGCTTGTTTGTGTTGAAAACACCAATAATGAGTGAGAACCTGGGGATGGTTGCCATACAAACAACCCAGTGAATATTGAATTACATCAAGATGATACTGATAATGTTAATAGTGTTTATGATGCCGCTCCATTGGGTGAGATAGGTGCAATTCGCTTGCCGCAGGGTGGCGGAAATGGAAATTTTGAAGTCACTAGCACAACACTCCATTTCATAAATTCAAGGGGCCTATACGGAGGATTGGATCATGAAGACTCACATGAACATATCCAAAGCTTCTTGGACGTATGTACTCCGTTGTCATTCAAAAATTGGTCGTAAGAAGCCATCTAGCTTCGCTTAATCCCATTGTCACTGACAGGAGCAGCCACTACGTGGTTGTCGGAGCTTCCCAAAAGTTTTATCACATCATGGAAAGAATTAGTCACAACTTTCCACAAGAGATTCTTTCCCCCTTCAAAAGTGATGGAGTTGAGGGACGACATTCAGAATTTTAAACAAAAAGTTAGTGAACCAATTCATGAGTCGTGGAGTAGATATAAAAGGTCTCTGCGAAAATGCCTAACACATGGGCTGCCAAGTGAGTTGTTACTCCAATATTTCTACCGAAGTCTTGATTCAGTCAACAAAGGGATAGCTGATCAATTGGTTCAAGGTGGCATAATGCTATAGCCCTTTGAGGTGGCCTCATTTCTGCTAGATGGTATGGCGAGAGTAAAACAAGCTTGGTACACCAAAGAAGATCAATTTTCCCATCTGTGTTTCAGGCTTACGCAAGAGCAACTCGATAAAGAAAAAGAAAGGGATGAAAACATCAAAAAGATATTGTCTCAGATGGAAGATTTACAAGAGCACATCAAAGGCAACTGTGCAGTTTTTCGAGCAGATGGGGTTTTTTTTTCTGATAACTTGAAATCGGGAAGGAATCAAGGTTGGAACCACAAAAGGAATGAGGAGGGTTTCCACCCGAACTATCAACCGCGGGTTGAAAATCAAGGTTGGAACCACCCTAGAGGTGAAGGACCTAGGTGATATTTCCAATAGTGGACTGAGCATAACGATCATCAAGAATACCAAACTCAATTGAGTGATAGCCAGACATCAAGGGGGAGTTACAACAGCCCTAGAGTGTATGATCTACTGACACGAATTCTTGAGAAAGTTGAAGGTTCTGATGATTTGCTAAAAGGAATGAGAGATGATTTTTATTCGCTAAATAGAAGTGAACTCTCATGCTAATGCCATCAAGATGTTGGAAGGTCAATTGAATCTCCTATCGGCCCAACTAACAACCAAGATGCCAAAGGAAAATGAGGAAGGAGGGTTGGCTGTAATTACCCGTAGCATGTAGGTAGCGATACGTAATGAAAGAGATGAACGTGAGGAAAATAAGGGTAGGAAAAAATTAGAAATTACCGATCATCAAAACCTCGGCAAGAAAGCACAAAAAGGAATGAATCATCACAATGAAACTCCAAAAATAATACAACCCTTACCCAAAATACCTCCACCATTTCCCCAGCGTTTGAAAAAGAAGAATGAAGATGAGAAGTTTAAAAAATTCTTGTCTGTATTCAAGAAGTTGTCCATCAACCTTCCTTTGGTGGAAGCATTGTTGGAGATGCTAGGGTATGCTAAATTCATGAAAGAGCTAGTCACCAAGAAGAGGATCTTGGATTATGAAACGATTGAAGTGCCTCATAGTTGTAGTGCGATCATGACAAAGGATTTAATCACTAAAAAAGAAGACCCTGGTGCTTTCACCATCCTGTGTACTATTGGAATGCTCTAATTTGCCAAGGCTTTATGTGACCTAGGAGCAAGCATCAACCTGATTCCATACGCCATATACAAGCAACTTGGATTGGGAGAACCAAAGGCAACTACAATGAGACTTCTCATGGCAGATCGATCGATCAAGCATCCTGTTGGAATCCTCTATGATATCTTGGTCAAAGTAGATCGGTTCATATTTCCAGCTGACTTTGTGATTTTAGACAGTGGCATTGATGTTGAGGTCCCCATTATTTTGGGAAGGCCATTCTTAGCAAGCGATAGAGCATTAGTGGATGTTGAAAGCGGCAAGTTGAAATTCCGTGTGAATGATGATGAGGTAACTTTCAACATCTGAAAATCAATGAAACAACCAAGTGATATCCATGTAGTGTCTACTGAAGATGTTATAGATGAGGCGGTGGCAAGTATGAGCCATCTGCTGCGCAAGAATAAGCCTCTCGAGTCAATACCTGCAAATCATGACGAATCGAAAATTCAGGAATATGATGAAATAATCGCAGCCCTAACGGGGTTAGAAGCATATGCACAAAATCCAATTAAGTTGGATATCAACCTAAAAAACCGAGACAGCCCACCTGCAAAGCCGTCAATTGAAGAGCTGCCAACTCTAGAACTAAAAGTACTCCCATCCCATCTCAAGTATCTTTTCTTGGGGACTAACAACACTCTGCCAGTGATTATTGCAGCAAATATGAGTGAAGGGCAGGTAAAAGTGCTTGTTGAAGTACTACAGAGGTACATAAAAGCGATCGGATGGACCATAGCTGATATCGTGGGCATCTCGCCCGGTATCTGCACCTATAAGATTCGCCTGGACAATGAATGCAAACCCAGTGTGGAGCATTAGCGAAGGTTTAACCCTTTGATGCAACAGGTAGTAAAAAAGAAAATCATCAAGTGGCTTGATGCAGGAGTAATCTATTCGATTTCAGATAGCAAATGGGTCAGCCCAATGCAATGCCTACCTAAAAAAGGTGGCATAACAGTGGTCACAAATGCTAAAGGAGAGGTTGTGCCGACTAGACCTGTAATGGGATGGAGGGTGTGCATGGATTATCGAAAGCAAATTCATGGACTAAAAAGGACCATTTTCCAATGCCCTTCATGGACTAGATGCTTGACAGGTTATAAGAGAGAGGGTGGCATTCTTTTTTGGATGGATACTCCGGATACAACCAGATATCTATCGCACCAGAAGATCAAGAGAAAATAACTTTCATATGCCCTTACGGGACCTTTCCATTCAAAAGGATACCATTCGGACTTTGTCATGCACCGGTAACTTTTCAACGATGCATGTTGTCCATCTTTGCGGATATGGTTGAGGAATCTGTCGAAGTCTTCATGGATGATTTCTCAGTCGTGGGGGTCACATTTGAAAAATGCTTGACACATTTAGAGCGAGTTCTCCAAATGTTTGTGGAAACTAATCTAGTCTTAAATTGGGAGAAATGCCATTTCATGGTGAAACAAGGCATAGTCCTTGGACATAAAGTGTCGCAACAAGGACTGGAAGTTGACAAAGAAAAAATTGAGGTTATTGAGAAGCGACTACCACCAATCTCAGTAAAGGGCATTCACAGTTTCTTGGGCCATGCAGGTTTCTACCGGAGATTCATTAAGGATTTCTCAAAGATTGCTCAACCACTATGCAAACTCTTAGAGAAGGAAGTGAAATTCTACTTTGATGATGCTTGTATGCCAACATTTAAATGCTTGAAGGAGAAATTGATATCCACACCAATTATCATCAGCCCCAATTGGTTAGAACCATTCTAAGTAATGTGTGATGCGAGGGGGATGACATTAGGTGTAGTATTGGGACAAAAGCGTACCAAACAGTTTCACCCAATTTATTACGCAAGCAAGACTCTAAATGGTGCCCAGCGAAATTACACAGTCACTAAACAAGAGTTGCTAGCAGTGGTCTATGCTTTCGAAAGAGGTTCCTATTTGATGTTAAAAGATAGTTCTGGGACGAGCCATACTTATTTCAGGAATATGCTGATCATGTCATAAGAAGGTGTGTTCCGGAAGAAGAATCAACAGAGATCCTCCATGCCTACCACACATCACCAGTCGGGGGTCATCATAGTGGAAAACGTACCGTAACTAAGATTTTCCAAAGTGGTTATTAATTGCCTTCTCTTTACAAAGATGCCCACGATTTTGCTATGAGATGTCCTCAATGTCAGCAGCAAGGCGGAGTGTCAAGAAGGCATGAGTTGCCCCTTATACTTATTTTGGAAATTGAACTATTCGATGTGTGGGGAATCAATTTCATGAGCCCATTTGTCAGCTCGTTTTGAAACAAGTATATTTTAGTAGTTGTAGACTATGTATCCAAATTGGTGGAGGCTGTCGCACTCTCGAATAATGAAAGAAGAAGCGTTGTCCAGTTTTTGAAATGCTACATCTTTGCATGGTTTGGCACTCCAAGAGCAATCATTAGTGATGGAGGATTTCATTTTTGCAATAAGTGGTTTTCCAGTGAATTGAGCAAATACAGAGTAAAACACAAGGTCACCACTCCATATAACCCCCAAATGAGCAGACAAGTTGAGGTGTCAAATCGTGAGATCAAAAGCATTCTATCTAAGACAGTAAACGACAGTAGAACCGACTGGTCTAGAAACCTTGACAATGCCCTCTGGGCATATCGGACTGCTTATAAGACACCTATAGGAATGTCCCCATATCATCTAGTTTTTGGTAACTCATGCCATTTACTTGTTGAGCTAGAACACAAAGCCTTATGAGCATTGAAAGCTCTAAATTTAGATTGGACAAAGGGTTCAAAGGAGAGATTGGACCAGTTGAATGAAATAGATGAGTTGAGACTTAGATCTTACGACAGCTCAGCCAGTTACAAAGAGAAAATGAAGAAATGGCATGACACACAAATAGTCCGGAGGGAATTCAATGTGGGAGATTAGGTGTTATTGTACAACTCACGACTAAGGCTATTCCTAGGGAAGCTAAAATCCAAATGGTCTGGGCCTTTTAGAGTAAAACGAGTGTTCACCAATGGTGCCATAGAAGTTGAAGGTAAAGAGGGATCCCCATTTAATGTTATCGGACAGCGTTTGAAGTTATACCTTGGGGACTGCTAGGAAATCGCTTTAGTTGAAGAATTGTATCTGGAGGATGCTTGATAGTTTTCCTACATTGAGCCACGACGTTAAATAACGCGCTTATTGGGAGGCAACCCAAGTTCTTACCAATTATATCTATTTGATAAAATAATAATGTGTCGATTCTGCAGATAGAAGCGTGGATAGTGAACGAACAACGTAAATAGCCGCACCACTAGTCCATTCAGCGACACGCAAAAATATTCGGCAAAGCTTAGGATATCTTTGGCGAACCACAGAATGGTTCGGTGATCGCACTATTAACTGCCATTTGAACTCTCCCAGTCTGGGTTTGGAGTCTGTCAAACTCGGCGAACTTTATAAAGAAATTTAGCGGCGAATCGCCCACCCTGTAGGCGAGCACAATGCAAAGCCCCATTCAGACTCACCTGCAACCAGAGGTCCTGTAATATTTCATGAGGAACCTAAATATTTGGCGTGCCGCTGACTGATAGGCCAATATAATTAATGTCACTGAATAGGCGATAACTGGAAGGTTCTCCAAGCAAAGGTTTCAAAGTATCTGATTTACTTCTTACCTCACTTTTTCATACGCCCAAACTCACACTTGCATGCTAGTTTTATATTTCATGTATTATTAGAGTATTCACGTTGCTAAATTGTGCTCAATTGTGGATTGCATGGCAGCCGATCATCTTCACGCAAGGTTGGTCTTTCAAAACCCCGAGTTATTTTTGAGAAATCTAACCTCCTTTGCAACTAGTTGATCTAAATATCTCTGGGTCAACTGGTTTACTTTATCGATTCTCATCTAACACTTATTATTCACATTTCAGGACAACTGCTTTTATTTGTGGTGGGGTGAGGCCTATACCTTTTTTGTTGACATTCATGTTTTGTTCTGTATATATTTGGGTTGTTTGCTTTAATTTGTGTTTTAAATACTGCTTTTCTGTGGATGTTTGAGCTCATGGTTCCTGTTGTTCTAATTGAAAATAATTTTGATCCTTCCGAATAATTTTTGCCACCACTTGTGTTGAAAGTGGCTGTTCTTTTGCAAAAAAATTAAGTCTTAGTTTCGATCAATACCGATGACTTGAATAGTGCTCCCAATTGAACAAACATGAATGCATGGCTACGAGGAGACCAAATGAAATTACATGTACAATATGTGCACTCTTTGCATCTCATTGTGACTAGCCATTTATAAAATTAATTTTCTTGTGAGGACCGTTGCATACTAGCGAATATGTCTAGTCTTGTTTGACTGAAGTATCGATGTTTTGTGTGATTAGCTTACATTGAACCATGCATGAATAAACTTAGAATTTTCCCCGTTAGTCTGAGTGAAAGGTGTACTCTTGAGATGATCTTAGGCAACTTTTGAAGAGTCTGAACCAATTTAACATATACCTCTTTTTGTGGGCTACCCGTGAGTGTGTGAAACTCTTTTGAACACCCTTTTAGCCTTACCTTTCTTTGGAAGAACCTTGATGAACCCTAGACCTTACTTGAACCACTTCCTACAATCCTCTTGAATTGTAGCTTAGCGAATAGCCAACATAGGCCAAAAGCCTAAGTTAGGGGTGTGGTGAAAGGGAAAAGGAGAAGTCAACAAGTGCAACAAAAGTCCCCCTTAACCCATGGTGTTGCATAAAAATGGAACCCCTTCAAATCAATTCAAAAAAAGAAAATAAATGTGGAATAAAGTATGAAGGGAATCGGATTTCAAGCAATCCATGAAGGAGAATAAAAAAAGGTGACTTAGAAGAACTAGAAAAAGAATTGATAAAGGGAAAGAAGGGAATGACTTGAGAATGCCACAACCCATGAGGAAAAAGTCACTGAGCCTAAATGACCAACCCTTTGCACTTAACACCATTACAAGCCTTAGAAACAGCTTTCTGATCTTGAGTAAGCTGGATCGAAAGTCAATTAGAAAATAAGGGCAAACCTATGGGTGAAAGCATGCATTATGTTCCTCTTTTTGAGTGTGAGAATTGTATCTGATTCCTGATCTTAAATTGACTCATATCTATGTGTGAATATGGAATCATTCTTAACGTGATGGCATTTAGATACTTTTGTTGAGCTTGAACTTGCACAAGTAGCAAGTGTTGCGAGCATGAGAATCTTTGGTAATGATGTGTCACAATTTGAATCTTTGAATACACAAGTGATCCTTGCATAAGTAAATTGAGTCTTTTTGTGTGCATTCATGATTTAATGTTGTGTAGCATTGTTTGAGGCACCCTATTTGAAGTGCTGAACTTGAGTTTGCTTGAGGACAAGCAAAAGTTTAAGTTGGGGTGTTGATGAATCCACAAATTGGACTCATTTAGGGATTTATTTTAATAGAAATAGTGTTCTCGAATGCTTGTTTTATCTCAATACCTGATTAAAATGCTTAAGTTTCAAGTATTTGAAGTTTTACTGGAAGCATGGACACTTAGGCGCAAAACGGAGCAAAAAGGGCTGAAAAGAACAAGAGATGAAAGTCTACGGATTGCCGAGTCCAACTTGGCAAGTTGCCGAATTGACATGCATCGCCCTTTGTTCTAGTACGTGAAGCCTTGAAGGAAGTGGATCAAAAGGCGAGGCAAAGAGCAGTCAGCAAGTCGCTGATTAGTTTCGCGAAGCAGTACTGTACCGCCCAATGATCTAAAATATGAGGATGCTGAAGGCAAGACACTGAAGGCAATGAGCTGTTTAAAAGGCGGATCGTCGAGTTCATCGGCGATCTCGACTAATGTCGCCGAATAATCCTCCGCAGCACAATCTGTGAAAACTATAAATACTAGTTAGAGTTGTAGTCTGGTAGAGAACAATTTTTAAAGTAAAAATTATTATTAGTCTATAGTATTTTTCTGTATTTTTCTCTCAAGTTTGATGAGGGTTTTGTGGAGACTTGAAGAAAGGAGTTCGTCTTCCCCAAGTTGGAAGTGGGTCTTCTTTATTCTTCTTCCGTAACTTAATTCAAGGTTTAATTTCTTATACCCAGTTGATTTCTTTATCATGTTAGGTATAATTTCTTATTTCTTGATGTGTGGCTAAAAAACACCCTGGGTGTGATTTAGCAAATATTGGTTGTTATTCTTATTGGGTCTTTCTTGTTGATAGGTTAGATATATGTTAATGGTGATTTAACCTAGTAGTTGTGGTTTAATCTAAAGAGTTTATAGTTGCAAATACAAAGCCACCCATGTGTTTTCTGCTTGCCCGAGAGGGAGGTCGTGAAACAATAACCACTAGACTAATGGCCTAAGGAGGGGGTCGACATGAGGTTCAGCCTAAGAGGGTGAGCCCTAGTCCTATGTTCTATATCCTAACACTCAGCTCGAGAGAGTGAGTGGGGTAAGGCGTAGGATGATCTTCATGCAGCAAATGGGTGTCCGAGAGGAATACATTTGAAACGGGGTATGTTGCCCGAGAGGGAACTTATTTCCATTGAACGCTTAGCCTAGTCACTATTGTCTTGCAAATTTACTATTGAAAGCATGTATCCAACGATTTATCTCAACTTGTATTGCGGTCACATCCCAAGAACATTCCCCATACTTGATTTTCTTGTTTATTTTGCTGTTTTATCACTTGTTACCAAACCCCTTTTGATATTTGACACTTCTATGTTACCCCCTTTAATTTGCAATGTATTTTATCGCAAATGCTTTTAGCGACGACTAATTCAAACAAAATTCTAATTGGCTACTGATTCTCAAAACCGCTCCCTTGGGACATGACCCCAACTCTTGGTTGGGTTACTATATTATCGATGATTGTAGACACTTATACCTTAGGATAGTGTCGTTGGTCACGATAAGCATCACCTATGTTCATACACGTTAGAGAGATTCACATCTATGCTCGGTTTCAAAAATGAGGGGCAAATACTTTAGCCCATTGATTACAATCTTAGTCAAAAAAATTAAGGATATCTGCCTCATGATATAAACCTATTCATATAAGCACTCATGTCTCATAGTATGTTATGTCTAGCGAATTCATGATTTGATCTTAATGGCTAGCAAAATAATAGTATGTCATATATATTTTTCTATCATAATTCTCGAATGAATCGTGCTTATGATCTTTCACTCTAAAGCTCTTTCAGTGATCCTTTTTAGTTTTGAGGGTGTTGTTGATAGTAGTTGTGTGATGATAGAGAAGAGGATTGATATTTCTTATTGTGAAAGTAATGGTGTTTTTATCTCATCTAAGGTTATAAATGTAGAGGAAGAAGGAGATAAGGTTTTACGATGAGTAATAAGTCAGTTTCCTGGTAATAATACATGAGATTTAAGCTGGTAGAAGGAATGAGAGAATGAGAAATTCTTATAAGGGTTGGATAGTAGGATTTCTTGAAGTGGTTATATTACTAGTCTTGAATGTGTGTTATTAGCATGTGTATGAATGCATGATGCATTAAGTGGTTCTTGAATAAGACTCGAGGTTGGTAGAATGTCGTGATAAGGAGTAATATTCTTGGGATGAGATTTCCTATAGAGGTATAGAATCTGAATCTTGTGACGTAAATTAGAATAATCACCTTATGTTAAGGACTTGGTGATTTTGAGTTAGGCTTGAATATAGTAAGAACATACAACTAGACTCATACCTCAGTAAAAGCAGTCATATATACCCTTGTGAGAGTTATGAGTTGCAGCTTATGAGGTGTGGTATTCATAAAAGAGGGCATAGTTTAAAGGTTTTACTAGGCTTGATAGCTAGCAATTGTATTGCTTAAAGCGTAATAGTCATATTCTTAGTGCTTGCTTGCATTTCCTTTATCTAATGTAAGATAACTTCAGGTAGAGCTTGAGTATGTTCAAACTCATATCGTTCTTAACTGATGTGCCATAGACGGTTCTAAACTCTTAGTAGAAATCAGTTTCACCTGTGTAAATAAGCAAATTCAGAAGTCAGAAAGATAGTAAGAGGAAACCCTTCCATTCTTTGTTCAAACATCATTCGAGAAAGAATGATCCCAATAGATTGATATTGTAACTTCCCAAAAATTTCTAAGTTAAGATTCAAGCCATTATTTATTTGTGAATAAGATTGTATCGAGTGAATTTAAATTGTTTTAGATGTTAAGGTTAGTAGAATCCCATATCATAAAGTTAAGTTGAAAGCTTTCTTTGTTATTGAGTTTCATTATAAGATATTACTTGGGTCAACTTCAAATGGCCATATCTTCAGCACATAAAGAATTAGGTAGCCCATGAACTATCAAATTAAAGGACTTCAAGTCGTCTTTCAAACTGTAACACCTCGGAACTTATCAGACTAGAACAACAGAAAAACAGGTAAACCACGACAGGGTTCACTGATAGTGAAAGGAACCATGGTCCGTCGACCTGCCCGAGGTTCACACCCACCTAGAAATATGTGTACCATTGGACCCTTCATGGGTCGTGGACCACCACACGAGCTGTATGAAGGCTCGTGGAAGCCAGCCAAAACTCACCAGCCTCAGGCATCAGATCACGGAGCCCTTCACAGGCAAAGGTCTTGATGACGGGCTGTGGTGGCGTTCGTAGACCTGAGCCATCAAACCCCAGCCCAAGTGAAGAACCATGGTGACCTTCACTGGCCGTGGTCCTTCACACGGGCAGTGGTAAGGCTCATGGTTCGGCCACCCAGAACCAGTAGGCACTGGCCAAGGACCACGACCCACTTGACAGGCCATGGTCCCTCATACGGTCTGTGGAAGGCCCCGTTAGTTTTTGAGTAAGGCAATTTTGGTCTTTTCCCCTATGCGTTCGACACCTAATCTATATTGTTTAACCCCTAAACTCTATCGTTTTACTCAGTTTAAGCCTAGTAACTCAGTCAGAACTTACCCAGAATGATTATTCTCCAAAATTCACCAAGCTTAGAGCGAAAAGAGGAGAAAATAGGCAACCCAAACCTTTCCCAGAACGCAACAGGATTTCTTCAGTTCCAGCCTTGAAATCAAATGATTTCTCCGTGAAATTTGTCACCAGGTATGTAATATTTTACTAGTGATTCATTTTGTCCACTAGATCCTTAGAATTCAGAAAATTTATTGATTCATATATCTTGTTTAGACCTAGGGTTTCTAAAACATTAGAGATTGGTTGTGATTTAGCTGTGATAGTATTCCTAATCGAATTATCATATTTTTGTGGAATCATTTTTTACTTCTTTGCATGAAACTCAGAACCCTAGTTTTGTAGATTCTCTTAGTTCATGAAGTACACTTGTTAGGTCAGTAAAACATATAATCATGCTTCAATTTTCTAATGTTAGATTATTAGTATATCATTGTTATATTCTCAGATTTTTCATGTAAGAATTTTGAGTTATTCAGCATATCAGTATTTCAGTCATAATATGTCATGTACATATTCAGTTGGGAGTAGACTTAACAACGAGTTGGACTAGGGTTCAGCATATGCGTATAGTCCCAGAACTATGTGCCCCCATGGGTTTATAAGTCCCCTCTGTGGGCATAAGATTTAATGATCACACAAGTCATGCATTTATACCCCTGGCAAGGTATATTAGGTCCTCTCGATGGGGCATATACATCAGACTCCGCATTTAGCTCACATGGTTTTATGTCGGTTAATAGTAGCTCCCACAGTCAGACTTGTTCATTTGACCAAGTTTTCAGTTTATACTTCAGTATTCAGTCTCAACATGGTATGTTCATAATCAGTACTTGGTCATTTCATTTAGCTGAGCATTTCAGTTATGTTTTAGTATGTGTACTCTTGTTCAGATTGTATCGTTGCTAAGTTGTGCTTTGTTCAGTTTATGTATTTATTCAGTTATATTATATATCAGGCATGCTCAGTACACTCAAAGTGTTGTAGTATACTCTATGCTACATCGTTTCATGATGTAGGTTCAGGTACTCAGCATCCAGATCACGCATAGATCTATTCCCGATCCGTACTCAGCAGCATCAGTGGTGAGTCCTCAAACTTCGAGGACAATAGACATGTTTTTTATTTCAGTCTTTCATCGTAGTTTCAGTTTTGCTAGAGTTAGTTGGGGGCATGTCCGAGCAACTCTAGTCAATTAGAGGTTTTTTCAGATATAGTGTTAGGCTCAACTTTAGTTTTGAGTGATTGTTCAGTATCACTAAGCTCTTAGATATTATATATATATATATATATATATATTCTTATTAGTATTGGGTATTCCAAACATTCAGTTAACTATTGTTTTAGCTTCCGCATTAGTTCTTGTTTTCTTAGATAAGGTCAATATGCTTATGTTATGCTAGACATGGTTAGCTTGGGGTAATTCGTGATACGTCAAGGGGTAGCCTCGGGGCATGACAAACTTGGTAACAAAGCATTAGGTTCAAGAGTCCTAGGATGTCCGCAAGCTGCACTCAGTAGAGTCCTTTTAAAGGGTGTGAAATTCACCACATCTAATGAAAGAGAGGCTACAAAGTGTATTTAGAAAAAACATTAATTCCCTTACTAGTCTAATCATGCATGAGTATGAACTCTATTCAATCTCCTTCTAACTCATGCTCTTCGCATTTTGGAAAATGCCTCCCAAAAGAGCTAACGCAAGGACTCAGCCAGCAGCTCCAACAGACCCATTGTAGGAGCAAATCATGCATGCCGGGTTCAGGGCTGCTTACAAAGTAGTTGCTCAAGCCATGACTACCCAGGTAAATTAGTAGGCTATGGTCCCATCTTTTCCATAAACTATCACTGCTACAGTAGGAATCTAAGTCTTTACTTGGATAAACCCTACAGAGTTTCATGGGTGTCACGACCCAGGAGTACACCCTAGAAGTAACTTAGTGCACTTGACCCCGAAGGGGTCTCATACAATCTCTTAGCATACATAACATAAGACAATATAAAAGTACATAAGTTTTAAAAACTTTATCCCTACAATCGAAGTCTTTCATAAAAGCAAGCGGAAGTCTTACTACACTTTGTCTCAAACCATCTAAACTCAACTTTGAATAAAACTTTGGGACACAACCCATACAATAGTCTCATGACATGAAAATAAAAGACATAAAGGAAAAGGTGGCTTTATCCTAGATGAACTGAGGACTCACCAAGTCTTCAACTCCTTGCAACCTTAGAAACCTATCATCAAGAGTGATACTCAAAATCACCGAACCCTACATTTGATAAGAATATAGGCAACAATATGCGTTAGTACAAAAATGTATTGAATATGTTAGCTAGCATAACATCATAAGAGCAAAACAAAAGTGTTAGTCAGTCTAAGACATAAGTCATAAGCATAAGATACAATAACATAATCATATGCATAATCTCCAACATAGGCATAACATGGGCATAAGTCAGCATAAGGCATAATCCAACAACATAGGGAATACCACATATGTATAAGCATAGTCCATACTCAATTCCTCTTTAACATAGGAGAAACTTCCTAAGTAACATTCAAATTATACTTGTGCAATGCATAGAAGAGACCCCATAATCCCGTTTAGGCTAAGTATCACTTTAAGGCCATCATATCTCTTTATCATATTTGATCTTATCCTTTAGCTTAGTTCTCATAGACAAGGAAATATCTCACCTTTAGTCAATCATAACATATAAGGCAACTATGGCATCAATCCAAACTAAGCATACAACATATAAGAACAACACATCATAATTATCTTCAAGTCATACTATGTGCAATGCATGGATAAGACCCATAATCCTACCCATTCTAAGTACCACTTTAGGCTTTCATGCATATTGACCATATCTTTGATCTCATATTAAGCTCATCACAAGGAACAAGGGGAATCACATCAAGTCATACATATTTGGCTCATCATAATGGACAAGGGTAATCACCTCAAGTCATACATATCATGGAATCATAAAGACAAGGGGAATCAACTCTAGTCATGCATATCATGGAATCATAAAGACAAGGAAAATCACCTCTAGTAATGGATATCAATGAATAATAAGTATTCACCTCCATGTTTATTTTAATGAGATATAGGTATTCTCCTCCATATCCATTAATAAGAATCATGGGTAATCTCCTCCATGATCAACATAAAGGCTAATGGGTAATCACCGCTTGCCTTGGGAGTCATACATACATAAAGGGTAATCACCTCACACTCCCCATATCATGACATGGGTAATCACCTCTAGTTTAACTAATTAAGAATAAGGGAACTCACCTCAAATTTCTATCATGTAAAGGTCTTTTAGGGGAATCACCACAACCTCATAACATTTCAGTCCTTGGACTTAGATTCATTTTAGGTGAGAATAGCCTTTCAACCTACAATCATTCTATGTGAGAGAACCTTTCATAACATATCATATTCATGCATAATACCATATCTAGAATTCTACATTAGACATGGATATTATCATGACTCAAGTGATTCTATCACTTCCTACCATCTATCATTCATAAGGTAGTTTATGTAGGTAAAGATCATTTATCACAATTCTATTCATTAGCCTTCTATTCTCAAATAGATTTTATTTTCTAAGCCTTAGCATCCATAGTTCATCATATAATTAGCTTTACTCTTCAAGCCCTAGTGATCATCATACATGACTACAAGTCATACTCTCAAAGCTTTACTTCTCACCATCATCTTTAAGACCTAGATTTCAAGGCATTCTATTCACATTCTTCATTATTAGGTGATTCCAGTCATAATTTATCATAAAGGTTAAACTTCAAGCTTTACTAGTCATGATCCATCATGTATACTATAATCCAATTCAATTCATTTCTACAAGCTTTCATTCATGAACAATTAATATAGACATCATCACTTTTAGAAGATCATCTCTAAGCCTTCAATTTCATCTTTCATGGCATAAACCCACATAATATCAACTTCATCAATTAGATTGGAGTTAAACATGGAAAACATATCAAATCATCATAATAACTTCAATGTTAAATCAATCTTAAACAAGTACTATCCACTGAATTGGAATCATACTCAACGCTACCCATAATGTAGGAAGACACCCGAGCTAGAATTGGGGTTCATTTTCACAATTGGGGGAAATCTAGGGGGTTCAATGGATGGAAGAATCCATGGATGAATAATCTAACATACTGTAACATCTCGCTATTTGAAAGAACTAGAAATAAGTTAAAATTTTGAAATAGTCATTTTTGGATATAAAAATTTGGAAAATTTGTTAATTGTGTTAAATTGAGTTTTTTGTCAACTTCAAACAATCATAAATCCTAGCTCAAGATGATTTATATTTTTTTTCAGATATCATAGGAATGATCTTGGAATAATCTTTCCAACGCCGCCGGGTTTGCATGACTCTGAGTTTGTATGAGTGAGATATGCCCATTTGAAGTTTGGTTGTTCCAATAAGGAAAGTCTAATCCGGATTATTGAACGGCATTATGGTCTTTTTCATACCCAATTAAGTTAATTCATTTTTAGCAATTAAATTGGGGTCTAAAATTAATTGGTTCAGTTTAGGCAATTGGAAATTTATGCTAGGATTTTTGGAGAAAGAACACTAGAGGAGAAAAGAGGAGAAAGAGCAAAGTTCATCGTTCTTGAAGGTTTAGCTTATGGATTTCAACAAGGGTTGATCCCTAAAGAGGTATGTGAGTCTTTCATAGCATTGGGTTCGTTCACCCACACGCCAGTCATGTTTATTTCAGTGAAGTTTGTTCTAGAAAGTTGAAAGTTGATGAATCTTGAATGGTGTCCTTGAAATTGGCCTTCGTTCTTGAGTTAGTTTGAAATTTAGGAGTTCCTTGAGGTTAAACTGTTCTTTCCTTGAGTTGTTTGAGTTAGATTCTTGTGTATACATGTTGGGTATTCGAATCTAAAAAAATTAAGAAGAATAGTCGAGCTTGGGTGAATTGGGACTGGAAAACGAAATAGGAAAAAAGTCGGGCAAATCAGGTAACCAAGGCCGCGTCGCGGACCTGCCCCTAAGTTTTGAAAAATTCAACCTCTTGAAATGGAGCGGTCACAGACCTCTCTGCCTCAAAATTTATTTCGCGACCAAATATTTAAATTTGCCTCTGAGTCGCGGACTAGTTTCCAGCCAGTGGTTTCTTGATCATTTCTGATGTTTAGCTATCTAAAATCATTCCTAAACATCATGAGATCTTTCATATCACAAATCACAATCCTTGAATCCATAATTCAATTCAAGGAAAGTTAAGAATCAAGTCAAGAGAATTTAAGAGAAGATAGGAGTCAAGTCAAGAGAAGTGAAGAGTCGAGTCAAGAGAAGTCAAGAGTCAAGTTAAGAGAAGTTCATAAAATTTTCCAAAAGTCTTTTACAAATGTTTTAACTTTGTTTTAAGACTTTAGTTTTGAGTTGAGTAAAGAGTAAAGTTTGAAGTTCATTTCTTCAAAAGAGTATATCGGGACTATGTATACCCAAAGAGTAAATGTTATCACATTTAAACAAGAAATGAAACTGAGACTTCCAAAAGAGCCTTTGAGCAAGTTTTCAGTAAAGAGTCAGAGTAAAGTCCATTCTTCAAAGATTATACGGTAACTTATTATTCCCAATAGTTAAAATGTTTCCACATTAAAGCAAGAAAGGAAACTAAGATTTCCAAGAGATCTTTTAAGCTATGTTTTTGAGTAATTATCTCAAATCAAAGAAAGTGTTTTGTTTTTACAAATATATGAGCTAAGTATATTTTGGGAGTAGTATTGAGCACCGATATGGGGATGAGTTTGTGTTCAGATAACTCACGTCTCCATAAACCATGTAGCGATCATGGGCTGTAAAGGATCATACTTTTTAGATGACTCCTTAAAATGCTTTTAGCATAGACTAGTAGTGTCACGACCCGAGCCTACACCCTGGACGTGACCGGCACTCGAAGACCATTGCTGGTCCCCAAGCGAACCCTCATCCTGGCTGACTACAAGCGGAAAACTGATTCAAGCATACAAAGCTTAAAAACTGAAAAAAAAGTTCATAAGACTTAAATACAAACTTTAAGTCCAAAGAAAACTCTGTATAATAAAATATATACAACTCGCCATAAAAAGGCAACTTTAGTCTTTAAAACATTTAATAAAATAAATGATACAGACTTCTCAACTATACTGACTATCTATGAAGCCTCTAAATGACAATGATGGAAGTCTGGACAAGACCCACGACATCCTAACAACTGATATAACTGAAAGGTAAATGAAATCCTCCGAAAGCAAGGAGGCTCACCATAGCTAACTCGAACTCTCGGATGTATCAACGAAGCTCCTGTTGATGATCCTGAATACCTGTGTCTGCATCATGAGAAGATGCAGGCCAAATGGCTCAGTACGTGGAATGTACGAGCATGTAAGAGGAATTCTAAAACATAAACATAAGCTTGAAACTTGATAGAAATGAAACATACTTACCTCTTCTCAAACTTACTCAACTCAAGGAATACTCAAGGGTACTCAAAACTACTCAAACTTACTCAACTCAGAAGTACTCAAGGATAAGATACTCAACTCCGAGATTAGATACTCAACTCAAGGATATGATATTCGACTCAAAGATATGATATTCGACTCTGGATACTCAACTCTGGATACTCAACTTTGAATACTCAACTAAATATGACTGAACTCATTTCAATATAAAGCAATTTAAAACAAGTGCAATATAAAGAAACAAACTGTTTAAAAACATGCTGTCAAATCTGTGTGTATGCAAGGATACAACATAACTCTGAAATGTATATAAAAATACAATAAACTGATGTATATAAAAATACAATAACTTCTGTGGGAGTTTCTCTAACCGACAACCATCACATAAGAGCTATAGTGATGATACAGCGATCTACCTCACGCTGCCAGCGCATCCTATACCCGGCCAAAGGTATAGGACCTGAACTGCCTAATGGATCCACTAGTCTATTTCGAAAAAGGTTCATCTAAAAAGTATGACCCTTTTCTACCCATGGTGGCTACATGGTTTATGGAGGCTGTGAGTTGTCTAAACTCTCCCCCATATCGGTGCTCAATACTACTCCCAAAAATATACTAGCTCTTATGTTTTAAAAACATACTTCTTTCTGCTGATTTGAGATAATTGCTCAAAAACTTAGCTCAAAGGCTATCTTGGAAATCTCAGTTTCCCTGCTTGCTTCATTTAGAAAGCTATTACTCTTTTCTGAAAACTAGCCCGAAGGCCCTTTGGAAATCTCAGTTTCCGTTCTTATTTAAATGTGAAAACATTTATAAACTCTTTGGGAATACTTAGTCCCCATATACTTTTGAAGAAAAAGACTTCAAACTTTACTCTTTACTCTTTACTGAACTCAAAACTTAAGTCTTAAAACAAAGTTAAAACGTTTGTAAAAGACTTCTTAAAATATGGTTCATACCGAATTATGGACATGAACTACTCAATGCAAGGTTTTCAATAACCATAGATAGAACTCAAATACTTGGAACTCAAGAACTTCAATGATATTACTAATTTCAAGAATGCTCAACTCAGAGGGTTCGTGCGGAATTATAAGCATGAACGACTCAACTCAAAGACTCAAAGATACTTCTCTTCTCAAGACTGCTCGACTTATAGGATTCATGCGGAATTATGGGCATGAACAATTCAACTCAAAGACTTTATGGGTAACATGTAATAGTCCCATGCTTAGAAATATAATCTCAAAGGGGATTAGGAACTCAATACTCAAGACTTAGAACTTGAAGATACTACTCCTCTCAAAGATACTCAACTTCTGGAGTTCATGCGGAATTTATGGGCATGAACGACTTGACTCGTAGGTCTACATAACATTATGAAACTCATGTATGTGACTCTTCTCATTCTCTGACTTACTTCCTCAAAACTTAGTTCAAATCGATAGTTGATCTCAAAGGATTCACAATTGAACTCAAAGGCTTCCTTGAACTCTACTCTTAACTCTCTCTTGAATTTGAATTATGAATTCAAGAGTTATGATTCATGATATGAAGGATCTCAATAACAATATAGCTATTCGATAATTAGGAATATAACTTTTAAAAGAAACGTGAATTCAAGAACTCAAAATCAACTTATCTCAAGAATACTCAAATCTAGGGAAAGTTTCCTAGATTACTCTTTTACTGATCTGAAAGTAGATGTAGGGTGTGAGGACGAACTAGTCCAACACTATGATAGCCTTACATACCTAGAAGAACAAGATTATTGAAGAATCTTGAAGAATCTTTAAGAATCTTGAAGAAGAACTTGATTAGAAGCCTTGAAACCCTAGCTTGAAGGTAAACAATCAAGAAGACCTTTCTTGAGATTCTCGAGTTAGTTTCTTAAAATCTCTATAGCCAAAAATTATGATTTTCATGAGTGAAGATGAAAATCTGATTGTTTTGAGCTTTTTATTAGTCAAGAAATTCGTTGATGGTTTTCTTGGAGGTAAAAAGACCAAAAAACCGATTATTTTCAACATTTTCCCGTCGGCTAATTCGTAACAGCACTGTATATGTTACTAAAATAGTCATAACTTTTTACTCAGATATTGGTTGACGTGAAATTGGTGGGGTTGAAAAGTAGATTCAATTACCTTTAATTGGATAGGTTATGGCTCATGTAACTCTTAATATTCTAAGAGATATGCTCGTTTAAAGTTGACCTAAGCAGAATCTTACTTTAAAACTTAATAAACTTCAAGAACTCATCAAGAACTTAAATCCATAAATTTCAAGAACGAAATTACGCTGAATAAATCATGATTGGAGTGTGGATGAAAGAACCCAACACTATGGAAGCTTACATACCTCTTAGGGATTAAACCCATTGCGAAAATCCGCAACAAGATGCAAGAATCTCGACGAACGCTTGATCCTCTCCTCTTTTCTCCTCTTTTCTCTTCTTGAACTCTCAACTAAAACCCTAGGTGTATTTTAGAATTATAAAACTGAACCTAATCAGATTAGACCCCTAAAATATTACTAAAAATGAATTGAATCTGTTTGGATAAGGAAAAGACCAAAATACCCCTCTAAAACCCGATTTTGACTTTCCTTAAATGGACAGCCTAACTTCAAAAGGCCATATCTCACTCATCCGACCTCGAAACTTAGCAAACTTGGCGGCGTTGGAAAGATAATTCAAATATCTTCCCTACGGTATATGGTAGTACAACTAAATCATCCTGAGCTATAAGTTATGGTCGTTTGAAGTCGACCCAAAACTCATACTTAGTTTAACTTGCAAAATTTCAGATTTTGCTATTTCCAATTTAATTCTTTTTGGAATTCAAAGTGCTACATCTAATGACCTTAACACTTAAGAAATTTTTAATTTCTTGCAAAAATCTCACCCACTACAAAGAAAGGTTCGGGTCTTAGTTCGAAAATTTTCTGGGGTGTTACAAGTAGATCCACATAGTTGCATTCTATATGACGACAAAGTATAGGATAGTTCTAGAAGCGTGGGCAAGATGTATCACAACTTAGGCTCAGAGTGGTGGTTGTCGGTTAGAGAATCTCCCACATAAACTATATTACTTTATTATATGAGTAAAATTGAGTTTGTTATCGCATTTCTTTAACAAACTAACTTGTTTTCTACAGTTTACAAGCTTTCTATATATTACATGTGTTTTATTTCTTTATATTGAGTTAAGTTATTCAAGAATTGAGTAAAGCCAAGGTAAGTTTTTTCTTTCAGATTCTTTTCAAGCTTAAGTTATGTTTAGCCTTCTAACTCGCATACTCGTACATTCAATATATTGATGCCACTTGGCCTAAATCATCTTATGATGTAGACGCAGGTAATCAGGATTAGCATTCAGTGCCTTGTTGATCGAGTTGAGCACTCAGAGTCAGTTGATGAGCCTCCTAGCTTTTCGGAGGATTATTTTTATCGCTTTCAGTATTTTAGTTCATTAGGATGTCATGGGTATTGTCCCAACTTCCATCACAATTGTTTAGAAGCTTCATAGACAGAGTTAGTGATGTTAGTTCCTGAGTCTTTACTTTTCCTTTTCAGTTAAGTTGAGACTTGAGTTGCCACTTTGGCAGTGAATGTTATTATAATACATTCTAAGTTATATTTTGAGCAGTTCAGTTTACTTGTTTTAAAAGTATTTATCTTGAGTAAAGTCTTCCGCTGAGTAAGTAAGCGAGGCAAAGGGTTTGCTTAGTCCAATCAATGGCTCTCGAGTGCCGGCCACGTACAGGGTGTAGGCTTGGAGCGTGACACATACCTTGATTATAAAGCCCTCATAATTCTTGCAACAATGGAGGAATTTGAGCTAGCTTAGATTCTTCTTCTTCTTGGAGTTTTCTTGAGAGAGTATTTTTTAGATGAAGAACTTTGGGATCTTTTGGGGTTTTTGAATTAATGACTTAATTGGGGTGGTTAAAGACTTAAAATAGTTTTTTATATAGGTTTATAAATTCCTCACAAAACGACCCCTACATAAAATTAACTAAAAATGAATTTACTAAAAGACCCCTCACTATGCAGCCATGGTGCTAGGCACCATGACAGGGCTCACGAGCCGTAGTCAAGACCACTAGTCATGGAACTGACCATGGTCCATGGACCAGTGGCTATGACTTGAGGTCTTTACCCCCAATAATTGATGGCAACTCCATGGCCACTCCCACGAGCTATCTAGGCCTTCAAGACCCGTGAAGTGGGTAGTGTGAAGGAGGCCAACTTGGGCATGCTTTATGGGTACACTGCATCACCACCACGGGCCGTCTAGGCTCTCGTGGTCATGGGCAGTGCCATGACAAGCATTGTGCAGTCTTGGCTCTTGCCTTGGCCCATTCCCCTTTACCTTGGATCATGCCCTCTTGGCCTTGACTTGTAGTCTTTAAGTTAGCCCTAGATGGTATATTAAACTACGAGGCGTTACATTATCTCCCCCTTGGGGAAATTCATCCTCGAATGATATTTCTAAACACTTATTAAAGGAACGACTCTCGACTAGCAGCCCATCATGAATACAACACATCTAAATACACACTGCCTAAGGAGGAAAACTTCAGTTCCAAGCTAATTATATGCAATGCAACACAAGGGAGTTGGAACTACATCTAACAACCCAAAATGCATGAAATTCTATATCTACTCATATTTAAGGAGGAACTACCATCTCCTAGATAAGACATGCTCAACATACACTAATGGAGCATAAATTCGATTTACTCTCAAAAAGCATTTATTCAAGGAGGAATCTTTAAACTCCAAACTAAGGCATGCTCATTAATTCATTTCATGAAATTCTATAAGAAACTCTACTCAATGCACTACAACATGAGCTAAAACTATGCATATAAGTAATTTCTATCAAGACCTAAACTTTTCATGAACATGCATAAAAGAAATCATGTCCACACATAAGCACACAATGGCCTCACTATTTAGGCCCATCATCTCCCCCTTAGGAGTAAGCCTACACAAACTTTTCTAAACTTCATCTATGACATGAAAGAAACAATGAAGCTCATTCATATTAAAGACAACATCAAAGTTTATCATATCAAACCTATCAAGTCAGAAAATACAAGCAACACCGGAATCTAGATAAAGCTTAAAACACATATGGGTAGCAACGTAAGGAGGTCACTTTTGTTCGCCTCTAGATTGGAGAGCTTAAGATATATTCTTCTTTGGAGCACTCCCTCCCAAACCAATTGGACTGGAGGAAGGGTAGGGTTGGGACCTACGACGAGTATCTCCTTCATTTCCAGCAACTTTAGGGCAATGCCTTATCTTGTGGCCCAAATCACCACACTTAATGCAAACATTAGAAGCTGCTAGGCATTCACCCTTCTACCTTCTATCTTACTTACTACATCAAAGCAATAGAATCTCACTACCATCTTCTTGAGTGTTTGAGGGACTTTGCCCAAGAAACTTTCCCTAAACCTAGGGCGACCATGTCCATCGGACTCATCATCAAAGGGGTTATCATCATCCAATCTAGACCACTTTTCTCCCTAGATTCTTCTTTCAGTTTTGACTCCTCAATTTGTTGGGAAAAAACCATAAGACGTGAGATATCCATATCATCAACAGGCATTGCCATACAACATGTTTTTTCTACTAAATCAGACACTCCCATCATGAACTTATTCATCCTAGCCTTTAAATTCTCGACTAGAGTTGGAGCATACTTGGAGAGTTGAGTAAATTTTAGAGAATAGTCTTGATCACTCATACTACCTTGCTTAAGGTTAATAAACTCTTGGATTTTAGCCTCCCTCAACTCTATAGGAAAGAACCTATCAAGGAATGTCTTCTTAAACTCCTCCCACTCAATGAGACCCACTTCTACCAGGCTACTCTCTTTCTATTGACCATACCATATTTGTGCTACCCCTCTAAATTGGTAAGCAGCTAACTTCGCTTTCTCTACCAAAGTCACCCCCATGATATCAAGAACCTTACACTACAACATTTTAGGCCTACGGCCACACTAATTCCGGACAACGCTTTCAAAGTGTTGCCTAAAATACTTTTGGGTGACGCTTTTAAAGCGTAGCCCAAGTTTTTAACTTTTAGCTACGATAATATTGGCAACACTTGTAAAGTGTACTCTTTAATGGTATAAGCTACACTTTATAAGCGTTGTTACTGTATGATATAATTGGCAACAACTATTTACATATATGGCCACACTTTTAAAGTGTCCTATTTTTATAATTGTAAAAACAACACATTACAATTGTGGCCTTAATATTTTCACAAGTATTATATTCCCTCCAACATTTTTAACATTAAAACTTGTTCTCCCTTCAATATTTATTGGGCAAAAATAATAATTCGTAAATCATTAAAACTTGTTTTCCCCAAATCAAAAAAAATTGCACTTTGCAACACATAAACACAATACGATTTTCTTCAAGTGTAAAAAATTGAAGAATGATAGATTTCCCTCACAGATTCCTTGTTGAAGATTGAAGAGCTAAAGAACACATTTTCCTCACAGATTCCTTATTGAAGAGTTGTTCCGTCAGATTTTATTGTTGAAAATTGAACAAAATGCTTCACAGATGAGCAAGCCTCACGTCTTAAATCTTTAGGGTTGTTGGAATAGGTTTATCAAGTAAGAAATTCTATCTTTGAAAGTTTAAATTTTAGCTTTAGGGTTTTGATATTCTTGTGTATCTTTGAAAGTCTAAATTTTAGGTTAGGGTTTTGATATTCTTGTGTTGTTGATTCGATTTTCGTTGACTATTGGGTGTTTAGCTTGTAGTTGTATTACCATGAGAATTAATCACTAAATAAGTATAAATGGGCTGATTAGGGCTGATTCTTCACTTGAGAATTTCTGTCATTTTGAAGAACACGATTTTCTCTCCAAGCTAACTCTGAACATAGCATTGTTGTTCTGTGCTTACTGATTAAACATTCTTAGTTATATCTCAACGTTTTTCATGCTAGAATTAGGTAGAATCAATGGTTGTTTAGCTGAAACTTTTCTATCTCGGCTGAAGTTTTGTTTACTGTTTTCATTGAAAGTATAGTTGAAACTTGTCAAGAATGGGCTGTTTATATTTGAATCAATGTGTTTTTGTTTTGGTAAGTCATTCTTATCTGATGTGGTGTATTTTTTGGGAATTTTATAGTGAGTATATGTATTTAGATTTTTGAATGAAGCGTGCTTTATGTTTCTAGAATTCCAAAGTCCTTATCTGAATGATTGGTTTGCACAATGTGAGTATCTATATCTGGTGTTTTGCTGGATTACTTTGGGAATTTGAGATGTAGTTTGTAGTAGATCTTATGGGCATTTGGTTTCTTGATCTATTAGATGTTCCATATTTTACTTTCTTATTGTAGTTTTAGACTCAATTGACTTCCTTTTTAAGGTAATATGTGCTTGCAACTGTTGGATACAATGTCTAAGCTAACACTTTTTCTTAAGGGTGTTCAAAACTTCATGATATATATCTGAAAAGTTGTTTTGACCTATATACACAATATTATTTTCTAAGGGTGTTTGAGTGATCACCATGCGATTAATGTGGCTACGGCCTTGATTGGATATTGTGATTATGGTCAAAGAAAGCCTCAAATTTATCACCTTTGTGATGATTTCTTTTATACCTCATTTCAGTGCACTTACAAATGATGCAAACGTTTTTGCTTTTGAAAATTATGTCGTACTATTAATTTTGTTTAAGATTGTAGTTTCTGTATTGCAAATGAGAAAGGGAATGAACATAAGTAGACCAGTTGACAAATCATGTTCTACTGTAGAGTTCTATAGGAAGAAGAAAGTGTGAGGGTAAGTTTAGTGATCATAAAAGGTGGAGTTAGGAATTCAACTTTCAGTTAGGTCCAAAGAAGACAATACCTTGGCAATTAGACCTGGACAGTTACAATTTATGTTCTTTACGATATACAAGCCATTCTCTATGCCCTTGGAAGCTTCCAGGCTTATGTTTCTTGACAGCTACAACCATACCACTTCTTGGTTTACGAGTATTCTCATCTATCCATTCTTTAAAGACGTAACCAAAACCTCTTTCGCCAAGAAGACTATCAGCTCATAAGTTCCTAGTTGCATTTCTCAGTTATTGTAGGTAAATGACTTGAGGTTGCTTGGAAAAAATGAATCATTTATGCAAAAACTGTTGTGAAATGAGTCATTATAAGAATGAAATTGTTCCTTTTTCACACTGCTTGAAGAACCAGAATCAGAACTGAAGAACAATACGATTTTCCTCACAGATTTTTGGCAAACTTGATCACAGATTCCTTGTTGAAGATTGAAGTGCTGAAGACCTGTTAAAAATCTGAAGTACGTACTCATACACAGATTCCTTGTTTAAGATTTTCCTTATAGATTCCTTGTTAAATAGCTTTTCCGTCAGATTTCACAGATGAACAAAATGCTTCACAGATGAACACGCCTCACATCTTTAAGCTTCAGAGTTGTTGGAATAGGGTTTATCAGGTATGAAATTCTATCTTTGAAATTCTAAATTTTAACTTTAGGGTTTTGATATTCTTGTGTATCTTTGAAAGTCTAAATTTTGGCTTAGGGTTTAGATATTCTTGTGTTGTTGATACGATTTTTGTTAATTTTTGGGAATCTTAATTTGTTTATATTATGCTATTTTTCTCTAGTTTTGGTATTAGGGATCTGTGTATGAGTACTTTTATTAGAGGAAATGTCAAAGGGTCCTTTTCTTGATAGTCGTGGAGTCTGGGCTAGCTAGTGTGTATCTCGACTAATTCTAGAGGGTAATGGGTAACTCTTACAGATGGGGTGTATGTCAATTAGGATAAGCTGAAGGAGAAAGAAGTTAGGAAGTGTCTCCTGGAAGTTTAGACTTCGTTGATTATGAAACAGCCTCTTATGGAACTCGCTTACTCTTAAGTTTTATTTACATTTTTACTACTCGTGTTTGCTAAAACATTTATGTTAAAAGGTTAGGATGATGGATATATGTATGTAGAACTAATCACTAAATAAGTATAAATGGGTTGATTATCACATGAGCTTCACTTGAGAATTTCTCATATTGCTTTGTGAAGCATTTTGGCTGACTTGCTTATTTACAACCTGAGTTTCAGAATTAGTGTTACCAACTTCACTAGAAGCATAGTTATGAGACTTACATGTCTGCAGTAGAGTGTCTTGGTGTTGTTGGAGTTGAGTTTCCTCTTTTTCCATGCTTTGTTTGGTGCAACTGATATCTTGATTTACATGTCTGCATTAGAGTATCTTTGCATATTTCTCCTATTGCCCCTGTTCTTTGGCCTGAAGTGGACTTGGAGTTAGATATGGCAACTGCAATCTGCTATAAATCTGCAAATCTACAATCTGCAATAAATCTATTAATCTACAATCTACTATAAATCTGTAATCTCCAATCTGCAAATCTGTAAATCTATAAATCTGCAAATCTGCAATCTGCAAATCTGCAAATCTGCAATCTGCAAATCCAAAAATCTACAATTTGCAAAGCTTGATTACAACTTGAACCTGCTTCTGGATAGAATTTCTTAATCTCGATTAGTTCATTTAAATTCCTTAGAGTTAGAGAGACGGTGAAAGTCAGCTAAAGCTTGACCATTCATAGGACTATGTTCTGTTTTTCTTAAATATGTAGAATTCCCTATGATTCGTACTATTCTTAGGATGGTTTGATTGTCAACCTTTTTTAATTTTGCTAAAACTTCTACTTGACTAAGGTTGTTAATTTTATGTGGTTAGCTAACACTTGGAAGTAAATTAAATAAAGGAAAGTAGCATGAGCTACAAAATTAAAGAAATTGAAGTTTTGAGCATTCATTTCACTAAAGTGTATAACTGATGAGTTTCCTATGTAAACCGTGCAAAATGAATTTGGTGATGAGTATTTAAATTCACTAATAAAGCTTTAACTTTTAATCATTTGAATTCCATTTATTTACTTTCTTTCTTAATTGTGTCTATCCTATTAATTGTACTTATTTTTTCTTGGAAGTATAATCAACATTCAAAATCATTTGTGGAGGATTCAAGGTTTGATTTGGCATAGCACAAGAGCCATGACTAGGTAAGAAACTTTTATCATCTCATAACACATGATTTTGATAACTTACTCGTGACTTTTAAAACGTGTTTGTGAAGTAGTTAATGATTTAATGATTGTTATTGAAATATTAAATATTAATATCTTGATTGTCTAGGAATTCAAATATCCCATCAAAGGATTGGATGAATTTAGCAAAGTATAGTAAAGAGTATATTGATGGTGTTGAATCATTCCTAGATTTTGCTTACTCTTATGGAGATCCAATAGGAGAGGAAATTCAGTGTCCATGTGCAAAATGTTGTAATATTCACTGGACTCGAAGGAATGTAGTGTATGATCATCTAATATGCTATGGATTTGTTAAAGGTTATACTAGATGGATAAATCACAGGGAATGGGATATCAAGTTGAATGTTGACGATAATATGGATTACTCGCGTGATGATATTGATGGGTTGTTGAATGATCAATTTAGAGATGTTGCACAGGTTGAAGGAGTTTATGATGGTCCAAATGAAGATGCCAAGAAATTCTATAACTTAGTTGATGAGGCAAGCCAAGAATTATATCCTGGTTGTACAGGATTCTCTAAATTATCATTCACACTTCGTTTATATTTATTGAAGTGTCTACATGGATGGAGCAATGAATCATTCACTTCTCTTTTAGAGTTATTAAAAGAGGTGATGCCCGAGTTGAACATTCCTCCGTCTTATAATAAAACCAAGTCTATGATTCAGAATCTTGGTCTTGATTATGAGAAAATTGATGCATGTCCCAATGATTGCATATTGTTCAGGAATGATCATAAGGATGATGAGTTTTGTCATACTTGTGGAGCTTCACGATATATTAAATCTCCTGAAGTTGATAGTGAGCTTGAGCCTTCAAAAAAACAACATCAAGTTTCAGCAAAGACATTGAGACATTTTCCATTAATTCCTCGACTCAAAAGGCTATTTATGTGCTCAAAGACGGCAGATTCTTTGAGGTGGCATGATGAGGAGCGTTCTAAAGATGGAAAGTTAAGGCATCCCGCTGATGGTCTAGTATGGAAAGATTTTGATAGGTTGCATCTAGATTTCGCACTAGATTCTCGCAATGTGAGACTTGGCTTGTCAAGTGATGGGTTCAATCCATTTCGGACTATGAGTATATCACATAGCACCTGGCCAGTTATGTTGATGGTGTATAATCTGCCGCCTTGGATGTGCATGAAATCTGAGTATTGTATACTTTCTTTAATTATACCTGGTCCGTGATCTCCTGAAAATGACATTGATATTTACTTGCAACCATTGATAGATGAGTTAAAATTATTATGGGATTCTGGGGTTGAAACATATGATGCTTCAAGAAATCAAACTTTTCAAATGCGGGCAGCTCTTATGTGGACAATCAATGACTTTCCTGCATATGCTATGTTATCTGGAAGGAGTACAAAAGGTAAGTTTGCTTGCCCTTGTTGTAACTATGGCACTAATTCTCGCTATCTTAAACATAGTCGAAAAATGTGCTATATGGATCATCGTGTTTTTCTACCCATGGATCATCCATGGAGATCTAACAAAAGATCTTTCAATGGAAAAACTGAATTTAGGCCTCCTCCACCTTTATTAAAGGGTACTGATGTGTTTAATAGCTTACAAGATTTTGAAAATGTATTTGGAAAGAAGAGAAAGAGATCAAATGATGTCCCATGGAAAAAAAGGTCAATCTTTTTCGAATTACCTTATTGGAAGCACAACTTCTTACGCCACAACCTTGATGTAATGCACATAGAGAAGAACATAGTTGATAGCATACTTGGAACTCTTTTGGATATTTCAGGCAAAACAAAGGATCATGCAAAAGCCCGGTATGATTTGAAAGATATGGGAATTAGAAAAAACCTTCATCCAAAAGATACAGAAGATAATAAGAGAACAAAGTTTGCAAAAGCGTGCTTCTCAATGACAAATGGAGAGAAATCAGTTTTTTGTGGAGTTTTAAAGACAGCCAAGCTACCTGATGGTAGTGCCTCCAATATATCCTGGTGTGTGCAATTGGATGAAAGAAAATTGTCTTGTTATAAAACCCATGATGCTTATTTCATGTTACATTACTTGCTTCCAATACCAATTAAAAGCATTTTTCCTGATCATGTGGCTATTTCGTTGATTCGTGTTAGTTCCTTCTTTCGTCGGTTGTGTCAAAAACTAATCACATTGGAGGAACTAGATTGCTTAGAAGTGGAGATCATAGAAACAATAAATCACTTGGAGTGAATTTTTCCTCCTACATTTTTTTATATAATGATTCATTTGGCGAATGAAGTGAGATTAGGAGGTCCAGTTCAAAATCGATGGATGTATTCCACAGAAAGAGAAATGGGTACATTCAAATCATACATCTGATATAGACGTTATCCAGAAGGTTGCATGGCAGACACGAGTGTGAATAGATTGTATGAATTTATTCTCCAAATATCTACATCGGGGTGTGCATATCAGAATTAACAAAAGAGCCCAAAATAAGGGTGAATGTGACCCAAGTGATGCAAAAATTGTGAGTTTGTTTCCTAACAAAGGAGTTCCTTTAGGAGTAAAGAAAACAGATCCACTCATTTTAGATAACAAGTCACTAAGTTAGGGACATGCATACTTATTGGGAAATTGTGATGAGGTTCAAGAATATATTAGGTACCTTAATTTGAATATAATATTATTTTTGTATAATTAATTTTTAAATTATTTTATTTATTGCTTTAACAAAAAAAGTACATGTTGTGTAGAGAGCATGAGCAAAAGGTTAATAATCAGCCACGAAGATCTAAATGGAGCAAGGCCAGGAGTCATTGTCAAAACTTCTCTCAATGGTTTGAAACTCGTGCTTTGCAAGAGGATGTGCCTGATTTAATAAAATAATTGTCTAGAGGACCAAATTCTATTGCAAAAAGATATTTTGGGTATCTCATCAATGGATATAGATTTCATGTTAGGCAGCATGATGCAAGGCGTAAAACACAAAATAGTGGTATTAGACTAGTTGCCTCAGCTACAGGTTTTGCAAGCTCGAAGGATAAAAATCCGATTGCTGCAGATTTGACTTATTATGGTAGAATAGTTGATATTGTTGAGTTAGACTATTACGGCCATTTTAAGGTTGTTCTATTTAAGTGAGATTGGTATGAGGTTGAAAATGATAGTTATGGCCTTACTTATGTCTAATTTAACAAGAGATGCTCTCAGGAAGAGCCTTTTATGCTTGGATCTCAAGTACACCAATGCTTCTATGTGCAAGATCCATATGATCAAGATAGACATTATGTTATAAAGACTGTTCCGAGAGACTTGTTTAACATTAGTGATCAAGTTAAATATAATCTCCCACAAAGTTATGAAAATGAGCCATCTGAACATTTGATGGGACCATCTATACCAAAAGATAATGGTGAAGTTCTCTTAACAAGGACTGATGTACCAGAAACAATTATTGATGTGCCTTCGGAAGAATTTGTTACTCAACAACTTGAAGTCGATTATGAAGAGGAATTGGAAGATGAGTCTGCAGATGAGTTTGAAGATGAGACTGAAAATGAGTATAAAGATGAGCTTAAAAATGAGTATGAAAATGAGCTTGAAGATGAGTCTGAAGAAGAGTTTGAAGAGGACGCACCATGAGTTTCATTATTTTTGTGATGATCATATAGTGCTCACTTATTGTTTTGTTATTTAATTGTTCTTTTGGTACAAACACATTAAGACATCTAATATGTGGAATTGAAGATTAGATCGCTACAATCTTTAAGTATTCTGTTGGCTTTTTTCATGCGCCAAATTGTTGTTTGGTAAAGTAATTTATGTTGGCTTCTTATATGATTATTATTTTGAGGAACCTGTACTTCTAGCTTACTATTGTTTTATTTGTTAGTAATCTCTGCACTATTACTGGTATAGTTATCAAACTAATTTATGACATGTAAATATGAATTGTTGTTGGTATTTATATAATTATTTGCTTCCTGTTATTATCAGGTAGTGGACATTAGAGGCAGAATAGTGAGCTCTGTAGTATTTTTGGTACAGTTATCAAACTACTTTGTGTTGTCAAGTTAGTTTTCTGTTGTTATTGATATTAACTTGGAAAAGATGTTGTATTAGTTATTGTTGTTTCTTGTTGGCCTCTCTTTTTGGTGCTGAGAGTTAGAGGAGGTGTGTATGGTGCTAGTAAAGTGCAGTGGTTTGTTGTTGAGTGATTGGTGTGGGATAAAGACAGTAGAATAAGATAGAACATTATTATGGTTGAATATCCTTTGCTTCTGATAAAAGTATTCCTGCATTTCAGAACTTTGTTGGCTTATCTATATCTGAAGGTTACATTGCTACTGACTCGAAGACGAATGAGGTATCATTTACTATATTTACTATCAAATATATCACTAATACTACTTGCTTACTAATTTCATCATAGATGTGCCCTTAGCAATGGCTACAGTGATGAAAAATGTTTGTCCTGTATGTATTGAGGAAAAACTAGTTCCAGATGCAAGTTAAATTAAGCATATGCATCTAGGCTAGAAACATGGGGCTGCAATCAATGTTCTATGTTCAAGCTACTTGTCCAAAATATATATTTAAATTCTAGTTGTGTCTTAAACATTTTTGTTGATGCTATTTGTAAATAAGCAAATGAATGACTCACAACCTATTATTTCTCCATTTCTGTACTCTATCCACTATTGACAGTTTTCTATGTAAAGCCAACCATAATATGAACTACTGCCTTGGGATCTAACCTTGAACTAGCAACAATTTACTCCATATGACTTTAGGGTGTTGTGGCATCACTAGTAGGTATATCAATCACATTCAGACCCCTTGCTGCCTTGTTCCATGTAGGTATATCAATCACATTCAGACCCCCTGCTGTCTTGGGCTTATAGTCATTGCTCCCTTCCATGAGAAAGTTCTACTCACTGTTGTAACCATAGTAATGATCTTCTTTGGTAACAGGAACATTTGGGACCAATATGTTTGTATTTGAAACAGAACACTCTTCACTAGCATCTTTGTGACTGAATGCTCTGCATTTTAACATTTCTTATTCTCCTGTTAGTGTACATGTTGTATAATCAATTTACAGTACATATAGTAGGTTATAGTTTGCACTAAACTTAGTTGTTGCAATCTACCGTAATACAGTGCTTGAAATTCTGGTAAGAGTTGAGCTCTTCTATTACTGCCTGCACATAGAAAATTCTGGCTAGCTAATTTTTCTGATTATTATTTTGTAGGTTTACTTACTACAAGAAAATATATCAAAAAGATTAAAACAAAGCGACATGAATGAATCAATCAGCAGTACTAAAGAAAAAGGGTTCAAATCCAAACAAAGCTCAAAGTCCATTGAAGAATCTGGATGTTGATATGCAATACCGCTCAAGTGCTGAATTGGTCAACACATTTAAGATTAAGAGAGAACATGTTGTGAACGAACGCACTAATAAAGCTAAGAAAGAGCATGTACCAATAGCGCTTAAAAGAAAAAATTCAAAGGATTTCATTCCACAACAATGAAAAAGTAAATTGGTTGGCCACAAATCAGTGATTCAATCATCTTCTAGGGAAGAACTTATTACTTCACATATGATTGTAGGGAAAGGACAAAATAAACCGAGGTTATTTCAATCTGGAGAGTCCATTCAAGAGAAAGGATTTAAACCTTATATGCACCACTTCAGGTTCCAAACGTCGTCCAAGGAAGGTGTTACTTCTTCTGTATATGTGATTGGATGTCACTATGTAATGGAGAGGAACAACATGATATTCAGGATCTACTAAGCTTCAAACAGGTGAAGAAGAAGTTGGTCGTACCAGCCACTAGTGTTGATTAGTTTCTGAAAAAACAAGAGATACGCAAAGAACATGATATTGATCATGATCTACCAAACAAGAAATAGGTAAAGAAGAAGTCACTCATACCAGCTACTAGTCTTGATCAGTTTAAGAAGCAATAAGGGATAATCATAGGTGATGAAAGAAAACAGATTAACCATACAGTAGTTGATGTCAAGTATATGCCTGCTCCTTCTATTCATGAACATAATAAAGGATTGGATGCTCTTGAGGATCAAGAAGAAATCGGCGAGGATGAGTGTGCCATAGACGAGGAAGTTGACATTAATTGTAGTACAAAAGGTATGTCTTAAATCTTGTAAGATTTATTACTCATTATAAAAGAAATTTCTTATTTCCTGGCTGTTACATCAATCTAGGGATATCGAAGCAAAAACAAGTTCGAGGAAAAACAACTTGTAAGAATATTCATGCAAGAAATTTTGAAGAAAGGGAGGAGGTGACATTTGATAAAGGACAAGCAGTGGGACCAACCGATAAGTAGTGTCGGAATTAACCAATTTTATCGGAACAATTGCAAGAAATCCTAGATTCATAAACTTGATGTACACTAGTTGGCATGCGGTGCCAAAAGATATTAAAAAGCGCATGTGGGAATATATCAATGTAAGAACAATCAATTTTGAGATTGCATTTTTTATTGTTTTTTTTTACTAATGAAGATAAATATATTTTATTTTGCATAGTCCAAATTCCTAATTCCAGTAGAAGGAAATAAGTGGGTGATGACTGCTCTTCGTGATGCTTGGAGGCGACACAAAAAAAAATTAAAGAGAGATGTTTTGATAAAAATAGTGATGTTGAGGATATGCTAGCGAAACGTCCTGATGACATTCCAGAAGCTCGATTCTGCCAGTTGATCGAGTATTGGAAACACCCAACTGTTCAAGTAAAGCTAAAATAGTGCATTTCTATTCTTTGACATATTTTGCATCATATCTATTCTATTCTTTTTGATTTATCGATACAAACATCTTTTTTTATTCAATTTAATTACAGGCCATATCTGAGGTGAAATTCTAAAAACAGGAAACAACAACGGTGGAGGCATCAAATGCGGCCAATTAATTTTGCAAGAATACGCGTGGCATTGGTAATACTTAGCAGACATATGAATTTCATTTTTTCATACTTTATTAGAAGATGTTGAATTTTTTAAATTTCTTTTGATATAATTTGTAGAGTGCAACAAAACAAAACGAGGAACCATCGCAACCTAAAATGTTTATTGCAACTCGTACAGAGACGGAAAAGGAAATTCAGGCCGATACCCAAGTTGCAATAGTATGTTTTTTTGAAGAGGATTATTGGTGAATTTAATTCAGACTAAAAAATTATATATTGTGGAGAGTGACTCCATTGAATTATATTAAGTATGTCGTCTTATTCTTCTTCTTCTTCTTGTGCAAGTATGAGGACATATTAAATATATTTTATTTTGAATTCTTTGCCAGAAGGAAGGTAAATTAAAGTTAACAAATAAATCATAAATTGCTTTTAGCCATAAAGTAAATAATTCTTACAGTTAACTATGGATGTTAATTTTATTCAACAGACTGAACTTCAGAATCGTCAAAATTCTGGGGAAACAACTGATGATGCCTTTAGGGCAGTGTTTGGAAAGGAGCAGCCTGACCGACTTAGGTGCTATGGCAGATCAGTGACAACAAGTTCTCTGAAAGAAGATGAAGAAACTAACAAGCTAAAACAAAAGCATGCTAATGAAATCAGTTCTCTGAAGGAAGAAATGAATGAAATAAGAGTAGAAATGCGACATTTTTTTAGTCAATTGCTGCAAAACAACCCTGCATTGAATGTTCAAGATATACCAGGGGTTGTTGGATCTAACCTTGTTTCACCTGTTGATGCAAGTAGCGCACAAGCTGTAAGAGGCCAAAATATTCCACATTCTTCGGGGTCAACTCATGATTCGGTTCTTCAAAAGGTATTTTGCTGGTTCCTTAAGGCTTTTCTCTCTTTTTCTCTCTTCTGGAACCTCTCAATTGTATTTTCCTCAACTTTGTCTAGTTGTTCTTGTTGGCTGTTGGTTTGATCTTGCACAACAAGATCATGATAGTTAGTATGAGTAGAAATAGTAGAGTTGAGTGTCTTACCTCCTGATTTGATTGCTGATTTGTATGTGTAGTTGTGGCTCCAGTCGACGGTCCTTGCTTGGTAGTGATATCATTGTTAGCCTGATTTTGTCTTAGTCGAGTAGCAAATGATTGGATAGTAGTCCACCATCTCATAATCATATTTCTAAGAGGTTTATAATCACTGTCAATCACTAGAGAATCAACATAAATATTTTAGATATTTCTAGCAAAGTGCCCTGCCAAAAAATTGTGATCAATGGTGTCTTTTACTGGTTTATAGCAGCAGAAACACTTCAAATGTTGTTGACCAAAATTGTGAGCTTGTTTCTTTTCTCTCTAATCTGATCCCAAGTAGATGAGCATGTGAATTCTACATTTGTGTTGGGTTTCTAGATTGGTTGATTAGAAATCATGGGCTGGCAGTGAATTTGAGTCGTAACAATGGTCGGGACAAGATCCGGAGGTGCAGTTTGATAGACAGTTTTCTGTTAAAGTTCACACGTTTTCTGTTAAAGCTGCACACTAGAAATCTGGAATCTAGAATCTAGAATCTGGAATCTGGAATCTGGAAATATGGAAATCTGGATATCTAGAAATCTGGAAATCTGGAAATTTGGAATCTGGAATCTGGAATCTGAAATCTGGAAATCTGGAAATTTGGAAATCTGGAAATCTGGAAATCTGGAAATTTGGAATCTAAAAATCTGGAAATTTGGAATCTGGAAATCGATCAGGTTTGGAAATGAATATGAATATTAAGGATTCATATAGCTAAAGCAACTAGTTTTGAATTGATGTATAGTTGTTGTTTTATAAGGTTTCATGCCTATCTTTAACATCTAGGATTCATATAGCTAAACATCTACTTTTGATGTCTTTTACAAATCAACTCAACAAGGAGCTGACTCATTTTGTGTCCCTTCCAAAGCATTATTTTCCGAAAGGAAATAATAAATAACCCAAAAAGGTTTTTCTAAGTTGTAACTTCCAGATTTCTAGTAAGTTAATGGATATGCATTCCCTGAAACTTTGGTCTTAGTATCATCTATTCTCTCCTCATAACATGAAGATCTATTAGGCCATCATCAAGCAAATTGAAGTTTATATCTTAGAGAAATTAGCAAAGGAGGCATACGGCATGTGTGCATGATATGTTTTTGGTAAATTCAACTAGGAATGACTAAAACTTTTAAAAACTAGGATTGGGGAATAGAAAACAGGAGAGTGGAAATAAGATGCTAATGTTGAGTGTGAGCATACATGTCAAAGGAGAGTTGAAATACAAGGAAATCACCACCCATTAAATGTAATAACAATATTAACAGCTCCTCTGTTTTTTGATAACTATGTGATTATGAGGGTGTTGTTGGAAAAATAGTGCAGCTTCACAAATTGGACCACATCTTTCCGTAAAAATTTAAAATCCAGAACTGTTGTGCAATGTGGAACTCTTTGCCTCTTCTATAATTGTTGCAATCTGATTTGTCGTAAATTCTAAATGTGTAGGGAAATGGAGGTGATCAAATTTGAAGGGTCGCTACAAGTCAATTTGATCTCATTGAAGTGGAAAGAGTTTTTGAACTATTGTAAAAGTTTGACTACATTATGTTTGATTTTGTGAAATATATTCTTTGCTAGAATATATTGAACTATTGTAAGGGTACTTTTTGAACAATTGTGTACACATATTTAGAATATTGTTGTATAAGTATGTGTAAGTACGTACAAGACGTACTATCTTTTGAAGTTTATTGCAAATCTATATATTTGAATTACTTATGAGCCAATCTAATGCTTGAGATTATTTATTGCAAAATAATATTGGTGTTTTTTAATTAGAAATTGTGGCATACAAATATTTTATTGCCAAAATCATATGGCCACACTTAAAAGTGTAGCCATAGGACTGTAAATTGTGGTACGCACATGGGCAAGGACTACACTTCAAAGTGTTGTCATACATTAGATAGAAAAGGCAACGCTTACAAATCGTGGGCAATAAGGAAGCTAAGGCCACACTTAAAAAGTGTAGTTGTATGAGATAGAAATGTTGTTATTTGAGGTACATAAAAGCGTTGCCATTTTGCCTTTTAGGCTACGCTTTTAAGCGTAGCTGATAAGGCAACAGTTGAAAAGTGTTGCCTAAACTCTAGGTAACGCTACTTTCGGGCACCCCTAGAAAAGTGTTGCTTAAAGTACAAAAGTGTAGCCTTTTATCAAAGGCCACACTTTTTGCTAGTTTAGGCTACACTTTACTGGGGTGGCCGTAGGCCCAAAATGGTGTAGTGTTATAAACCTCATATATAAACTCCTTAGGGTCCTCTTCCACTTTGGACCCATAAAACTTTGGGGGTTTCATCTTAATAAACTCCCTCACTCTTGAAGCCGCAGAATTCATATTAGGATTCACCGAAGCAACCACTTCCCTATTGAACTGTGCCACCATGGCTTGAGACAATATTTGGATAGTAGACCTAAACTCCGCATGACTAACATTCTCCACTAGAGGATCAACCAGAGATTGAAGAGGAGCTTGAAGAGGAACCTCATGATCCACATTTTCTTCCTCATTTCTCCTAGCATTTGCCGTCATATTAGCCATACCCTGAAAATCGTAGGGCACGGATTAGGAGAAGGACCTAATAATGTTAAACTCTATGGCATGACATAGAGAATGAAAAAGTGAAGTTTCCAAAACATCCAATAACCTCATATTCATAAATGTGGTGCGCTTTACATTTATGAACAAGACTATACGAGATGTTGTTTAAGATAATCCTAGAACCATTCTACGCCTTGTGCTCTGATTACCAAGTTTGTCACGACCCAGGGGTACACCCTAGAAGTAACATGGCATACTTGACCCTGAAGGGGTCTCATATAAGCCCTTAGCATATCATAACATAAGATAATAGAAAAGTACGAAAACTTTAAAAACTTTATCCATACAAATCGAAGTCTTTTATAAAAGCAAGCGGAAGTCTTACTACACTTTATCTCAAACTATATAAACTCAACTTTGAATAAAACCTTTGGGACACAACCCATACAATAGTCTCATGACATGAAAATAAAAGACATATAGGAAATGGTGGATTTATCCTCAATGCTATGAGGACTCACCAAGTTCTCAACTCCTTGCACTCTTAGAAACCTATCCTCAAGAATGGAACTCAAAATCACCAAACCCTACATTTGATAAAAATGAAGGCAAGAGTATGTGTTAGAACAAAAATGTACTAAATATATTAGATATCATAACATCATGAGAGCATAACAAAAGTATTAGACAATCTAAGACAAAAGTCATAAGCATAAGAGACAATAACATAATCATAAGCATAATCTCCAACATAGGCATATTATGAACATAAGTCAACAAAAGGCTAAGTAACACTTTTAGGCCATCATACCTCTTTATCATATTTGAGACCTTCAAATTATACTTGTGCAATGCATAGATGAGACCCCATAATCCCATCAAGGCTAAGTAACACTTTTAGGCCATCATACCTCTTTATCATATTTGATCTTATCCATTAGCTTACTTCTCATAGACAAGGGAATCTCTCACCTTTAGTCAATCATAGCATGGAAGGCAACTATGGCAACAATCCAATCTAAGCATACAACATATAAGAGCAACACCTCATAATTTGCTTCAAGTCATACTTTGTGCATTGCATGGATAAAACTCCATAATCCTACCCATCCTAAGTACCACATTAGGTTGTCATGCATTTTGATAATCTCTTTGATCTCATATTAAGCTCATCACAAGGAAAAAGGGGAATCACTTCAAGTCATACATGTTAGGCTCATCATAGATAACAAGGGTAATCATCTCAATTCATACATATCATGGAATCATAAAGACAAGGGGAATCACCTCTAGTCATGCATATCATGGAATCATAAAGATAAGGGAAATCACCTCTAGTCATGTATATCAATGAGTCATAGGTATTCACTTCCATGTTCATTTTAATAAGCTATGGGTCTTCGCCTCCATATCCATTAATAAGGATCATAGGTAATCGCCTCCATGATAAACATAAATGCTAATGGGTAATCATTACTTGCCTTGGGAGTCATACATACATAAAGGATAATCAACTCATACTCCTCATATCATGACATGGGTAATCACCTCAAGTTTAAATAATTAGGAATTAAGGAACTCACCTCACATTCCCTCCATGTAAAGGTCTTTTAGGGAAATCACCACAACCTCATCACACTTCATAGTCCTTGGACTTAGCTTCATTTTAGTGAATAGTCGTTCAACCTAGAATCATTCTATGTGAGAGAACATATCATATTCATTCTTAACACCATATCTAGAATTCTATATTAGACATGGATATGAGCATGACTCAAGTGATTCTATCACTTCCTACCATCTATCATTCATAAGGTTGATTAGCCAGGTAAAGATCTTTCATCAGAATCTATTCATTAGCCTATATAGATTTTACTCTCAAAGCCTTAGCATCCATAGTTCATTATATTAGCTTTACTCTCCAAGCCCTAGTGATAATCATTCATGACTACAAGCCTTACTCCCAAAGCTTTACTTCTAACAGTCATCTTTCATACAAAGATTTCAAGGCATTCTAATCACATTCTTCATTATTAGGTGATTCTAGTCATAATTCATCATAAACGTTGAACTTCAAACTTTAATAGTCATGATCCATCATATATACTATAATCTAATTCAATTCATGTCTAAAAGCTTTGATTAATGAACAATTATTATAGACATCATCAATTTCAAAAGATCATCTCTAAGCTTTCAATTTCACCTTCCATGGCATAAACTCACATAATGTCAATTTCATCAATTAGACTAGAGTTAACCATGGAAAACATATTATATCATCATAATTTAATGTTAAATCAATCTAATTGTCTGTAGTTTGAGAAATTATCGAATAAAAACAAAGTAAATTCAAGTGGGGTGACAGTAAAGTGTCAAATATCAATGGGGGTTTGTCACAAGTATAGCTAAAACAACAAAAATAAAGAGAAAGTTTAAGTATGGGGAGAAGTTCTTGGGGTGTGACTGCAATATCTATTAATATAAATTGTTAGGTACATGCTTTCGATAGGAAATTTGCAAGATAATAATCACTAGGCTAAACTTTAGATGGAAATAAGCTCCCTCTCGGGTAACTTACCCCATTTCAAATGGGTTCCTCTCGGACACCCATTTTCCACATGAAGGCCAGCCTACGCCTTAACACACTCACTCTCTCAAACTGAGTGTTAAGATATGGGACTAGGGCTCACCCTCTCGGGCTAAACCTTAGGTCGACCCACTCCTTAGGCCATCAGTCTAGCGGTCTTTTTTTCGCGACCTATCACTTGAGCAAGCCGAAAACACATGGGTGGTTTTGTATTTGCAACTACAAACCCATTAAATTAAACCACAACTACTAGGTGAAATCACCATTAAAATACATCTAACCTATCAGCAAGGAAAACCCAACAATGATATCAACACATATTTGCTAAATCACACCCCAAGAATGGGGTTTTTAGCCACACATCAAGAAATAAGAAATTATACCTAAAATGATAGAGAAATCAAATGGGTATAAGACATTAAACCTTAATATAAGCAAAGGAAGAATAATGGAGAAGACCCACTTCCAATTTGGGGAAGATGAACTCCTTCTCTTTTCAAGTCTCCCAAAGGCCCTCTCCAAACTTGAGAGAAAAATGCAAAAGCTAATATTCTAAGTCTAAAAAATAACAATAATGTTTGGATCCACTTAAAACTAATAAGATCTAGTATTTATAGTTTCAGAAAATAGTGCTGCGTTCGGCGATGTAAGTGGGAATTGCCGATGGACTCGGTGATTTGCCCATCGTCTGGTTCATCACCCTTCTGTGCTTGCCTACAACATCTTTGCGTCCTGGACCATTGGGCGGTATATTTGTACTTCGTGGAACTAATCGGCGATACGCTGACTGCTCCTTTCATCGCCTTTTTTATCCTCTTCATTCAGGGCTTCACGTACTGGAACAAAGGGCGAAGTATGTCCAATCACCGATTCGCCAAGTGTGCTTAGCGATGCTCAGGCTTTAGTTCCTTCGTTCTCTTCAGTCTTTTTGTTCCTTTTTGCACCTAAGTGTCCATGATTCCATTAAAACTTCAAATACCCAAAACATGAGAGTTTTCATCATATATTGAGAGAAAATAAGCATTTGAGGACACTATTTCTATTAAAATAAAGCCCTAAATGAGCCCAATCTGAGGACTCATCAATAATCCATGGACGAATAATCTAACATACCTTGAATATAAAGCCCTCATAATGCTTGCAACAATGGAGGAATTTGATCTAGCTTGGATTCTTCTTCTTAGAGTTTTCTAGAAAGAGAATTTTCGAGATGAAGAACTTTGGGATCTTTTGGGGTTTTGGAATTAATGGCATAATTGGGGTGGTTAAAGACATAAAATAGTTTATCTAGGTGTATAAAGTCCATACAAAATGACCCCCATTTAAATCTAAATAAAAAGGATAGAAGTTACTAAAAACCCCTCACTAGGCAGCCATGGTGCCAAGAACCACAACATGGGTCACGAGTCGTGGTCCATGGACCAGTGGCTATG
Source organism: Solanum stenotomum (assembly GCF_019186545.1). NCBI lineage: Eukaryota > Viridiplantae > Streptophyta > Magnoliopsida > Solanales > Solanaceae > Solanum > Solanum stenotomum. Next base: position 41,869,368 of record NC_064289.1, on the reverse strand, counting down.
ACTTAAGGTCTTTGCCCCCAACAATTGAGACAACTTCACGACCACTCTCACGAGCCGTCTAAGCCTTCAGAAGCCGTGAAGTGACTCGTGTGGAGGAGGCCATCTTGGGTAGGCTTGAGAGGCACACTACCTCACCACCACGGTTGGCACCATGATCCGTGGTGGCCACCACGAGCCATCTAGGATCTCGTGGTCATGGGCAGTGTGCCATGGCAAGAATGGGGCAGCCTTGGATCTTTCCTTGGTTCATGCCCTTTTGGCCTTGACTTGTAGCCTTCAACTTAGTCCTAGATGGTCTACTAAACTACGGGGTGTTACAATGGGTCTAAGTTAGAATAAGATCTACAAGAGTTTCTCGACGACATCTAAAAGGTAACAAACATTATGGGCATCACCTAAGTCAAGACTGTAGATTTGACCGCCTATTAGTTGAAGAGAGTGGCCTACACTAGGTACCAGAGTGGAAGGAATTTTGTGGTATTAGTGCATGTCCAGAAACTCTCTCAGAACCCTTCTCAGTCTCTACTCCAGTTGGTGACCCTGTTATATCTTGACAAGTATATAGAAATTGCCCTGTCATTGTCTCTCAGAAAGTCATCTCAGCAGACCTTGTAGAGTTAGAAATCGTAGATTTTGATATCATTCTAGGCATGGATTGGTTATATTCCTGTTATGCCTTATTCAATTGTCGAACTAGAATCGTTCGGTTTTAGTTTCTAGATGAGTCAGTCTTAGAATGGAAGGGTAGTAGTTCAGTGCCTATGGGTCGATTTATCTCTTAACTTAAGGCTAGAAAGAAGATTTCCAAAGGGTGTAACTATCATCTTGTTCGGGTTAAGATGATCTTCCCGAAGTGTTTCCAGAAGTAAATCAGTTTCCCAAAGTGTTTCCAGAAGAACTTCCTGGAGTTCCTCCCACAAGGGAAAGCGACTTCGGAATGGATCTCCTTCCAGATACCTAGCCTATTTTGATTCCTCCTTAGAGAATGGCTCCAGTTGAGCATAAGGAATGGAAAGAGAAGTTGAAAGACCTTATAGATAAGGGCTTCATCAGACCGAGTATATCTCCATGTGGTGCTCCACTATTGTTTGTTAGAAAGAAAGATACTTCTCTCAGAATGTGTATCGACGAACTCCAGTTGAATAAGGTCACAATCAAGAATAAGTATCCCATCCCAAGGATTGATGGCTTGTTAAACCAACTTCAGGGTGATCCATCTATCATCAGCTCAGAGTCAGAGATAGTGACATTTCGAAGACAACCTTCAGAACTCGGTACGATCACTTTGAATTGGTAATTATTTGTTTTGGACTAACAAATGCTCCTACAGATTTCATGGATGTAATGAACAGGGTGTTGAAGGAGTATTTGGACTTGTTCATTATCGTCTTCATTAATAATATCCTCATTTACTCTAGTAATGAGGAGCAACATGCAACTCATCTGAGAAATGTTTTGCAAACTCTCAAAGATCGCCAGTTATTCGCTAAGTTTAGCAAATGTGAGTTTTGGTTACATCAGTCTCTTTCTTTGGTTATGTGGTATCTAGTGAAGGAATCCGAGTGGATTCTCAGAAATATAGAGGTAGTGAAGCAATGGTCCAGACCCACCTCCCCAACGGATATCAAAAGTTTCTTGGGTTTGGCCGGTTATTAGAGAAGATTTGTTGAAGGATTTTCACCATAGCTTCCCCATTGACCATGTTGACTCAAAAAAAGGTCATGTTTAAGTGGTCAGATGAGTGTGCAAACATCTTCTCAAAACCGAAAACTAGGTTGACTACAACTCCCATTTTGACTCTAGTAGATGTTTCAGATGGTTATGTGATCTATTGTGATGCATCCAGAGTCTGCCTGGGTTGTGTGTTGATGTAGCGAGGTAAGGTTATAGCTTATGCTTCTAGACAACTTAAGGTTCATGAGAAGAACTATATGACTCATGACCTCGAGTTTGCATCTGTAGTATTTTATCCTAAAGATTTGGAGACATTAGTTTTATGGTGTTCATATAGATGTGTTCACAGATCATAAGAGCCTACAGTATGTGTTCACCCAGAAAGAGTTGAATCTTCGCCAGAGGAGATCGCTTAAATTCCTCAAAGACTATGACATTAATGTGCTTTACCATCCTCGTAAGGCCAATGTAGTAGCTAATGCTCTTAGCAGATTATCTATGGGTAGTGTAGCACATGTTGAGGAAGTAAAGAAGGAAGTAGCAAAATGTGTTCACAGGCTTACTTGCTTAAGAGTTTGCCTTACGGACATGTCAGATGGTGGTGTGATTGTTCAGAATGGGTCAGATTCTTCATTGGTAGTGGGTTAAGGAGAAACATGATAGTGATCCTATATTACTTTAGTTAAAAAGTGTAGTTCATCAACATAAAGTTGAGGTTTTCTCCCAAGGGGGAGATGGTGTGCTTTGTTAGAAGGGTCGTTTATGCGTTCCTAATGTGGGTGAATTGAGGAAGAAGATCCTTACAGAAGCCCATAACTATAGGTATTTATTCATCCAGGTGCCACTAAGATGTATCGTGACCAATGAGAAGTCTTTTGGTGGAACGACATGAAGATGGATATAGCAGATTTTGTGGCTAAGTGCCCCAATTGTCAACAGGTTAGGTAGAACATCATAAACCAAGAGGTATGACTTAGGAGATTAATATTCCTACATGGAAGTGGGAAGTCATAAACATGGACTTCATTATGGGTTTACCTCATACTCACAGACATCATGACTCCATTTCAGTAATAGTAGATAAAGTTACAAAGTCTGCTCCCTTCCTGGCTGTCAAGACTACAGATTCAGTGGAGAGCTACACTAAACTCTACATTAATGAGATAGTCAGGTTACATGGGGTTCTTTTTTCTATCATATCAGATAGAGGTCCTCAATTTACCTCTCATTTCTAGAAATAATTTCAGAAAGGTCTTAGTACCCAGGTAAGTCTCAGTACAACATTTCATACAAAAACGGATGGTTAGGTACAACGTACCATTCAGAACTGAGAGGACATGTTGAGAGCTTGCGTGATTGATTTCAAGGGCGATTGGGAGGATCACCTACCTATCATACAGTTTTCCTATAATAATAGCTTTCATTCCAGTATTTCGATAGCCCCTTATAAGGTACTATATGGGCATAGATGCAGATTTCCAATTGGTTTGTTTGAAGTAGGTGAAGCAGCATTGATTGGGCCAGATTCGGCTCATGAAGCTATGAAAAAATTTCAGCTCATCAGGGATAGACTAAAGACAGCCTAAGGTCATCAGAAATCCTATGTAGATGTAAGGAGAAGGGACTTAGCGTTTGAGATTGATGATTGGGTTTTCCTGAAGGTATCACCTATGAAGGGGGTGATGAGATTTGGCAAGAAAGAGAAGCTCAGTCCTAGATATGTAGGCCCTTACAAAATCCGGAAAAAGATTGGTAATGTGGCTTATAAGTTAGAGTTACCAGAAGAACTAGAAGCGGTTCATCCAGTCTTTCATATTTTGTTGTGGAAGAAGTGTGTGGGTGATCCGGCATTCATAGTACCATTAGAGAGTGTGGCAGTGAAGGATAGTCTCACTTATGAAGAGATGGCAGTTGAGATTCTTGACCGTCAGGTTCGTAGGTTAATAAATAAAGAAGTCGCTTCAGTGAAGGTTTTGTGGAGGAGTCTGTCTATAGTGGTAGCTACATAGGAAGCAGAAGCAGCCATGAAGGCCAAGTATCCTCACCTCTTTCCTTTTGATTCTATTTCAGCTCCAGGTAATAGTTCCTCTACAATCTCTCAGTTTTCTCTTGCGTAAAATTCATCCTTAGTATATTTTTCCTTCAGTAATTCTTGCATTTTCGGCATATTTGCATGTTCTTAGAACTTAGCTCACTCATATTTCAGTTTCTAGTACTTAGAGGTAGGGTTTGTAGATTTTTTCCTCCATGCTCAACTAGTTTAGAGTTCATTCGAGGACAAATGTTCCCAATAGGGAGATATTGTAACATCCTAGAATTTATCAAACCAGAACAACAGAAAAATAGGTGAACCACAATAGGTTCACGAACCATGAAAGGAACCACTATCCGTTGACCTGCCGGTGGTTCACATCATCTAGAAATGGTTGACCATGAGACCCTTCACGGGTGGTAGACCAACACACAAGCCGTGGAAAGGCTCGTGAAAGACAGGAAAAACTCACCAGGCTCAGGCATCAAACCACAGAGCCCTTCATAGACCGTGGTCATAATGACGGGTCATGGTGGCATCTGTGGACCTGAGCCATTAGACCTTAACCAAGGTGAAGAACCACAGTCACCTTCATGTTCTGTAGTCCTTCATAAAGGTTATGGTAGGGCTCGTGGTTAGGTGATGAGTTTGAGATTTAGACTTATTTAGGGCTTTATTTATATAAAATTAGTGTCCTTAGATGATTCATTTGTGCCAAAAACTAATGTAAAATCCTTGATTTTTAGATATATGGATTGAGGAACAAAGCAAGGACACTAACAAGTAAAAGAGAACAAACCAGGCTGAAAGGATGAAGAAAGGCAGCATGGTGATCTCCAAATGGCTATTTGACCACTTAGAGTTTCAGTGTGCCAAACCCAGAAGGAAGAAACCAAGTAGGCAAGAGAAAGGAGCAGTTGGCAGATCACTGAGTAATTTCGCGATGCAGTGCTAGATCAACCAAAGTTACAGGCTTTGAGGATGCTGAATGCCAAGGTAGAAGGGCAATGGAAAAGACCAAAGGGCAGCTCGCCGAGTGGTTCGGCGAGCCCGACTTACTTTGCCGAGTGACTCTTCGTAACACATTTTTGGCGATTATAAATACATTTTTGAATATTTAGTTTAGTATCAAATTTATCAATTTTGCAATCAATTACTCTTTAGAACAATTTGGAGATAGTTTTCTCTAGTTTTTCCTAAGCTTTGGAGGATTGTAGAAATTCACTTTTGAGAAATTGGAAGTGGTCTTTGAGACCCTTAAATTGGAGTATTGTAAGTATGAAATCACTCTTACCCAGTTGATGGATAGTCAATTTAGTAACGGTTTTTACCTTTTTATGATGTCTAGCTAACACCCAATTCTTGGGGTATGATTATGGGATTATGGGCTTATTTAGCTTATGGGTATTGCTAATTGTTGGTTTAAATTGTATTTAGGAATGAGTTCAATCATTAATCGTGGTTCAATCTAAGAATTGTAGTTGCAAATGCAGTTCTAGCTTTGTGTTCTTGGTTTGCTCGAGAGAGAGGTTTTAGAACTAAGGTTTTTGATTGATGGTTTGTGGCTGTTGGGTTGACCTGGGTTTAGCTCGAGAGAGTGAATCCTAAACCCAATCCCACACATTCATCTCGAGAGGGTAAATGGACTAAGGTGTGGGTCGGTCTTATTTTGCATGCTTGTTGATGTTCGAGGGAAATTACTTGATACGGGGTAAATTGTTAGAGAGAAAATTTACCTACACAATAGCGTAGCTTATTCACTAATATCTTGCTATTTACTAATAATTGTTATTACACATTTGTCTATATTAGCCTATAAGCGATCACATCCCAAGAAACCGTCTTATTATTGTTATTTCGTGCTATTGTGTTTACTGTTTGTCATTGATAGTTTAAACCAAAACCCCCATTTGACATTCGTGTCACCCTTTAATTTTAATGATGTCTTTATTCGCTAATTTTATTTTTATGACTTATTTGACCATGTTCATACTTCCCAAATTGAATATTAAACACATACCGCTCCCTGTGGGATTCGACCCCAACTCATTAAGTTGGGCTTATACTGATTTACGATTGTTGACACTTAGAACTGGATGAAGTGTTTTTGAAACGTTAATCAAAATGGCAATGTTGTCGGTTAGTGGTGTTGTTTAAATGTCTTTTGGTGAAGTTGAAGTTTGTTCTTTAGTCATAGTTAAATCTACTTATTTTTAGTTTTGGTTTGTGTGTTGTTGTTAAAATAGAGGAAATGAGTGTCAACGGAAGGAATGGTAGCCAAGTGGGCTAGTAAGATGACATCAGAAATCTCAATGATGTCAATGACCCAAAACTTGTAGGTGGAGTTGGTGCCATTCGCTTGCCTCCAGTTGAAGGAACGTTGTGTTCCACATTACAAGCACCATGTTGCATCTCTTACAATTGAAAGGCTTGTTTGGTGGGTTGGCTCATGAGGATCCCTATGAGCATATAAGGAATTTTGTTGATGTTTGTGGACCGTTCTCCTTGAAGAAGATATCCCAAGAGTCGCTCCAGCTGAGGTTGTTCCCATTTTCTCTAATGGGAGAAGCGTGCTTGTGGTTGGCTGAGTTGCCAAGAGATTCTATCACTTCTTGGGAAGAGTTCATTACCGCATTCCAAGGGCGATTCTTTCCCCCTTCGAAGATTTTTACTCTTCGGGATAGCATCCAAAGCTTCAAGCGTTTGGAGGGTGATCCAATCCATGAGACATGGCTAAGATTTAAGAAGTTGGTGCTGTAATGCCCAACTAATGGATTGCTCGATAACATTTTGCTACAATACTTTTACCGAAGCCTTGATTTGGTGAACAAAGGAGTGGCTGATCAACTTTCTCTGGGAGGTTTAATGCAACAACCTTACATTATAGCAGCCCAGCTCTTGGATGGTATGACGAAAATTAACCGGGCATGGTACACCCGTCAAGATCAGGTTTCCCTTCTGACTTTTAAATTGACAAAGGAGCAGCTTGAAAAAGATCAAGAGAGGACAAAAACATGGCAAATATAATGACCCAACTTGACATTTTAGTCAAAAATGTCACAAGTGTTGGTGCTAGAAGTGTAAATGTTGTGGGTATCGGGTGTGTAAACCCCGATGAGGCAAAGTTTGAAGCATTGTACAATGAGGAAGTGAACTTCCTAGCCAACTAAAGAGGAGGTTATCGTACAAACTACCCAAAGTAGAGTGGTAACAAAGGTTGGAACAGGGAAGAGGGCTGGAGAGACCATGATAGTGAGTGGAGGGATCGTAAACCCACTTGGAAGGAAAGAGATGGGGAGAAGGATAGGTATGTTCCTCCCCACGAGAGTCAAAAGCCCAAAGATTCTAAGGGTTTCCGGACGGAGGATATGCTCTCGCGTATTCTCAACAAGGTTGAAAGATCTAATAAAGTCTTGAAGGAAATGAAAGAAGAAGAATCGGCTCTCAACCAGACAGTGACTTCTCATTTCGTCTCTATCAAACAGTTGGAGACACAAATGGGTCAGATTTCTTCTCATCTTAATCCCACACAACAAGGGGGATTGCCTAGTGATACTATGGAAAATCCCAAAAATGATGCTTGAGTGAGTACTTGCGTCATGCCACGATGTTAACTAAGGCACTTCTTGGGAGGCAACCTAAGTTTTAATTGATTTTTGTTTTGATTTGGAATAACGTGTGTTGATTGTGCAGGTTGAAGTGTAGAATGCGTTTGAAATATGCAGGTTGGCGAGCAAAGAGTCCAGTTGACGGCTCGCAAATGAGGTCAGCAAGCCCAACTTGGACCGTCGTTGGACTCAAGGAATTACAAGGATGGAGTCTATAAAAATCGGCGGGCCTAAGAACGAGTCGGCGAGCCTCACTTTGTCCGCCGTTTGGACCCCCAAATTAATTGGAGTTCCTATAAAACTCGGCGAGAGAATTAACCACTCTCATGTCACCGAGTGGTTCGGTGAGGCAAAATAATATAGCCAAAAGGGCGCGAACTGGATAGTTTTGAAAAGGGCCAAGGTTTAAAATTTCAAACTCTTTCACATTCCCTCACTTTTAACTTCATACAATCACACCTGCTCTTTAAATTTCCAATATTTTTGTATTTTATTACTTGTAGCTTACCATTTTTGTGTTCGGAGTTGGAAGTCTTTGCCGCCTAGCATTTTAAATCATAATTCGGCATTAAAGGTTGGTTTTTTCGAACGCTGAACTCTTAATTAGCGGTTGAACTCAATTGCAATTTTTTATAGTTTTTTATGTGTGTTGGGCCTCTCTGAAATCATTAATATGTGCTAGTTTGCCTATTTTAATTTCGATATTGTGCCTTAATTGCCTAAAATGTTGATTCCCTGATTTTCGTGCGTTAATATTGATCGTAATCTTGTAGGTTGTGTGAAATCTTTGTTGAGTCGAGTCGGGAGAAGTCTGAGTAACCTTAAATTGTGCTAAATGACATGATTTACCCAATAATGGAGTGTTTGGCGTCATTCTTAAGGGATAAAGTCGTCAAATGGTCAATTTTGGCCAAACCGTCGGAGTACCCCGGTGGCATGGGTGATATTGGTCTGAGCTTAATTGAGTTTGTATGTGGTTTGATTTTGTTTTTGGGGGCTGCGGGTTTTATTTTGGGAGTTGAGGTTGAAAATAGGCACGTTGGGCAATTTGGCGAGCTGGGTCGAGCTCACCAAACCACTTGGCGATTCACCGAAATCCCCCTAGATCGCCTTTAATTTCATGTTTTGGTTGATTTTGATATGGTAACTTTCAGTGAGAAGACTGAGCTCATTGAGTTCACTCGGCGACTGATCAAAAGTCTCCTTTGATCGCCCTTTCTTCACCCCCAACCCCTAAAACATACTGTAACTTTTGGCGGGCTAATATGTTTTCGCCGAATGATGTCGGCGATCTGCTGAAAGCCCTTTTCATGGCCGACATGCCATTTTTCTGTGAAAGTTTTGAGCCAATTCTTTCAGCGAGTTCGATCTAGCCCGGTAAAGTGACTCAATGACTCACCGATCGGTTCGGTGAGTTTTTATGCAGCATATTTTCTGCATTTTTCTTTAGTTGTTTCTAACTATTTCCAATGTGCTCTGCAGATATGGCTAGACCAAAAGTAGGAAGGTCGAGACATGCCACCCCGCAAGAGGGCAAATGGTTTCACAATCAACGAGGATGCAACTGTATCCAAGGCAAAGGCAACCAAACATCCCACTACCGGTGGGAAGGGTAAAGGCAAATGAAAGGCACTAGTTCCTGAGTTACCGAAGACCAGCTCCGACGGTAAGGGAGTGTACGCCACTCACCTCACCACATTCTGGGGTGAGGGACACAGTTCGGTACCATTGCTTTGATATATTCACTAGGCCCCAAGGCCTGTACATCCCCACCTGGGTTTGTTATTTCTGTGTTGCATATGGAGAGCTAGTTCCCCAGGGGAAGAAGAAGGCCAGTGCCTTCTGACCGGTAGAGTCCATCATGGTCCAGGGAATAGTAGTGAGTTGCAACTGCGATTATATCAACGTTGTATTTGATAGTGGGTCAGTTTTTGACAACTCGAATTTGGCTACCACTACGACATCTTTGGATGATCTAAAGGGTTGGCTTTCTCCCCTCGTTTATGACACCACCCCGCAGTGGATTGAGGTAGGAACTCTGATTGAGAGGAAGGATTTGAATATAGTTGTGTTGTACTCGTTAGGATTCATTAGCAGCTCCATTATGCCTTCACAAAATAAGTTCATCCTCCGTCATCCAAAGGCGACCTGTCTTAGGTCAATCATAGCTCGAAGGAGTATTGACTTGGGACTTATTATTGAGCACGAATTGGCCATGAGGGCCAAATAGTGGTAGACGTCCCTTCCCTTCCTGGTCCTGGATATCCGACGCACAGAGGCCGAGTATACTCGGGATGAGGATGATAGGAAGAGAGAAACTCTGGTGGATACATCCCCAGAGGTTGATGTTGATTCAATACATGTACAGGCATCGTCGCCTACTCTAGCCTCCGGGCCTACAGGTACTTCCACTTCCTCTCAATCTCTACTTTTTCCACTACTTCCCAGCCCACAAGGATTACTCGGGCCATGATACTGAAGATGGGGCACTTAGCTCATTCGGCCGATGTGCGGGTTACCCGGCTAGAGGTCGAGGTGCCTTGGATGATCAAATGGGCCCTCCTAGCTGGTTTAACACCCCTCCAGACTTCTATTGATGATCTCATAGTGAGAGTAGTGACTTGTGAGAGTCGAAAAGGGCCTACTTTAGATATGACAACTTTGAAAGCCGAGTTTGCAGATTTGAGAAAGGATGTGGACTATTTGAAGTCCACAGACTTCACCTCTCTATTTGAGTCAACTGAGGATCGGGATGACCCGGCTAGTTCTAAGATGCCTCCGGCTACCACCGGAGATGTACATGTGGATGATGCGGCAGCTGATGAGTAGAATGTGGAGATGAATGAGGAACAATTGGATACTCAAGAGGTGACCATCTATGGAGACCTGCCGAATTTAGGGGAGATAATTATACAGTTGGTCATTCAGACATCGCTGACAGAAACGTCCATGGCAGGCTCTAGTTGAGCCAGTGTTGCTGCTACCCCAAGCACGAATGCCCAAGATGCTGGTGTGACCCCGCACATTGATGCCCCGATAGATGAAGCGACTGTGTAGATAGGACCCTTCTTCACCTCCATCTCTGCCTTTTTTATTTACTATTTATTATTTTGTTGCATTTGAGGACAACTGCCTTTTTGTTTGTGGTGGGGTGAGGTATTTCCATACCTACCTCTTGTGACTATCTTTTGTGTTTACTATTGGGATTTTGTGTTTTGAACTGCATGTTGATATTGTTTTGTGGATGTTTGAGCTTATGGCTCCTTGATATGAATGAAAATGGTTTTTGACCCATCTAAAAACTTTTCCCACTCTTGTTATGTTTGTATAGGCTATTCAGTGCAAATTTGAGTATCGCTTATGATCAATATCGATGACTTGAATAGTGCTCTTAATCGAACAAAAATGATGCACGACTACGATGAGGCCAAATGAACTTGCATTGACAATATGTGAACTTTTTGCATCTTGTTGTGACTAGCCAATTATTGAATGAGTCTCTTGTGATGAACATTGCACGCTAGGGAAAGTGTGGAGTCTCATTTGATATTGGTGACAATGCCTTGTGTGATGAGCTTACTGTGAACCTTGTGTAATGACAACTAGAATTTTCCCCGTTGGTATGGTTGACTAAGTGATGCAAGTTCTTGAAATGATCTTAGGCAACAATTTTGACGAGTGAAACAATTTGACAATATACCTCTTTTGTCGCCAACCTTGTGAGATGTGTGAAACTTGCTTGAACCCTCTTTTGAGCCTTATCCTTTTCTTGGGGAAAATTGAGCAACTGAGACCCCTCTTTATCCATTCACCCATAATTCTCATGAAGTGTGGTTTGTTTGAATAGCAAACTTAGGGCAAAAGCCTAAGTTGGGGGTGTGGTGAAAAGAGAAGGTAAATCAAGAAATGTGAAGAATTCCCCTTTGAGCCATGGTTTTGAAAAAGATGAAACCCCTCCATACAAAGAAAGAGAGAAAGAAAAGAAGAATGAAAAAGTTGTGAAATTAAGTTGTGGAAGTTGCAAAAAAAAATGGGTTGTCTGGTATTCCATTGGAAGTGAATAATGGGGCGAATTTTGAGCATGAGTGTAAATGCTCAAGAAAGGGAAGGAAAGTGATGTTCTTACCACATTTTATGAGGATAGCAGCCGTTGAGCCTAAATTACCATACGTTTACACTCAACAATGTTACAAGCCTTGAAAAGACCTTTTTGATATTAAGTGATCTTAAACGAATGTTGATCGGAAAATAAGGGCAAACCTATGGGTGAAGTCATGCATGTGTTCATCTTTTTTAGTGTGATATTTGTGTGAAATTCTGGAACCATAAAATGTTGAAAGATTGTGTGTGAATATGGAATCATCTTTGTTGTGAGGGCATTTGACTACCTCTGTTGAGCTTGAACTTGCATTTGAAGCAAGTATTTTGAACTTGAGCATCTTTGATAATGGTGAGTCCCAACTTGAATCTTTGAGTGCACAATTGAACCTTGCATGAGTAAGTTGAGTTTTGCTATGTGCATTTATGATTCAATCTTTTGTAGAACTGTCTAAGACATCCTTTTTTAACTACTGAACTTGAGTTTAACTTGATGACAAGCAAAAATTTAAGTTGGGGGTGTTGATGAGTCCGAGATTTGGACTCATTTAGAGCTTTGCTTATATAGAATTAGTGTCCGCAAATGCTTAATTTGTGCCAAAAACTTATGTAAAACCCTTCATTTTTAGGTATATCGATTGAGAAACAAAGCAAGGACACTAACAAGTAAAAAGGAACAAAACAGGCTGAAAGGATGAAGAAAGGCAGCATGGTGATCGCCAAATGGCTATTTGACCGCTTAAAGTTTCAGTGTTCCAAGCCCTGCGCGAAGAAACCAAGTAGGCGAGAGAAAAGAGCAGTCGGCGGATCCCCAAGTAGTTTCGCGATGCAGTGCTAGATAGCCCAGAGTTACAAACCTTAAGAATGCTGAATGCCAAGTCAAAAGGGCGATGGAATTGACCAAAGAGCGGCTTGCCGAGTGGTTCAGCGAGCCCGACTTACTTCACCGAGTGACTCTTCGCAGCACTTTTTTGGCGACTATAAATACATTTTTGAAATTTTAACTTAGTATCAAATTTATCAATTTTGCAATTAATTACTCTTTAGAACAATGTGGAGATAGTTTTTTTCTAGGTTTTCCTAAGCTTTGAAGGATTGAAGAAATTCACTTTTGATAAATTTGAGGTCTTTGAGAATCTTCGAATTGGAGCATTGTAAGGACGAAATCACTTTTACCCAGTTGATGGTTAGTCAATTTGGTAATGGTTTTTACCTTTTTATGATGTCTAACTAAAACCCCAATTCTTGGGGTGTGATTATGTGATTATGGGCTGATTTATCTCATGGTATTGCTAATTGTTAGTTTAAATGCTATTTAGGAGTGAGTTCAATCATTAATCATGGTTCAATCTAGGAATTGTAGTTGCAAATGCAGTTCTAGCTTTGTGTTCTTGGCTTGCGAGAGAGAGAGGTTTTAGAACCAAGGTTTTTGATTGATGGTTTGTGAGTATTGGGTTGATCTGGGTTCAGCTCGAGAGAGTGAATCCTAAACCCAATCCCACACATTTAGCTTGAGAGAGTATATGGATTAAGGAGTTGGCTGGTCTTATTTTGCATGCTTTTTTATGGTCGAGAGAAATTACTTGATAGCTATTTACTAATAGTTTCAATTACCCATTTGTCTATATTAGCCTGTAATAGATCACACCCTAAGAACCTGTCTAATTATTGTTATTTCGTGTTATTGTGATTACTGTTTGTAGTTGATAGTTTAAACTAAAACCCCCATTTGATATTCGTGTCACCCCTTAATTTGCATGATGTCTTTAACTGATAATTTTTATTCCTATGACTGATTTGACCATGTTCATACTTCCCAATTGAATCTTAAACGTGTACAACTCCCTGTGAGATTCGACCCCAACTCATTTAGTTAGGTTTATACTGATTTATGATCGTTGACACTTAGAACTGAATGGAGTATTTTTGAAACGTTAATCATTAGGCCACCCAAACCTGTAGGTACTTGCCAATGACCACGACCCCCTTGACGGGCCATGGTCCCTTTGACGGTCTATCATAGGGTCCATGGAAGGCCCCCATTAGTTTTTAAGTAAGGTCGTTTTGGTCTTTTTCCCTATGCACTGGACACCTAAACCACATTGTTTAACCCCTAAACTATGTCGTTTTACGCAGTTTAAGCCTAATTAGTCAGAACTTACCCAGAATGATTATTCTCGAAAACCCTCCAAGCTTAGATTGAAAAGAAGAGAAAAGAGGAGACTCAAACCCTTCCAAGAACACAATAGGTTTTCTTTAGTTCTAGCCCTGAAATCGAAGGATTTCTCCATGATATTCATCACCAGGTATGTGGGATTTCACTAGTGGATTTCTTTCGTCAACTAGGTCCTTAGAATTCAGTTAGATTCTTGATTTGTATATCTTTTTTAGACCTAGGATTTCTAAAACAGTAGAGATTGGGTGTTATTTAGCTGTTACAGTATTCCTAATCGAATTATCATGTTTTTGTTGAATAGTTATTTAATTCTTTGCATGAAACTCAGAACCCTAGTCACGTAGATTTCCTTAGTTCATGAGTCACACTTTCTAGATTAATAAAAGAGATAATCATGCTTCAGTTTTCGAATGTCACATTATCAGTATATAATTGTTACATTCTCAGATTTTTCATGTCAGTATTTTGAGCTATTCCGCATTTGAGTATTTCACTCATAATGTGTCATATACATTTTCAGTTCGGAGTATACTTAACACTGAGTTGGACTAGGGTTCAGCGGACTCGTATAGTTCGAGAACTACGTGCCCGCGTAGGTTTATAAGTCCCCTCTGTGGGTATCAGATTTAGTGATCACGCTAGTAATGCCTTTATACCCCTGACAAGGTAAATTGGGTCCTCTCAATGAGGCGTATATATCAGACTCCGCGTTTAGCTCACGTGGTAATATGTCGGTTAATAGTAGCTATCATAGTCAGACTCTAGTGCATTTGACCAGGTTTTCAATTTATACTTCAGTATTCAGTCTCATCATGGTATGCTCATAATCAGTACTTGGTCATTAGATTTAGCTAAACATTTCAATTATGTTTCAGTATGTATACTCTTGTTCGGATTGTATCATTGCTTAATTATGCTTTGTTCAGTTTATGTATTTATTTAGTTATACTCTATATCCTGCATGCTTAGTACACTGCAAGTACTGATGCATACTCTGCGCTACATTCTTTCATGATGTAGGTTCAGGTATTCAGCATCCAGATCACGCATAGATCAATTCTCGATCCATACTCAGCAGTATTAGTTATGAGTCCTCACACTTTGAGGACAATATATATGTTTTCCATTTCAGTCTTGTATTTCAATTTTAGTTTTGCTAGAGTTAGCTGAGGGAATGTCCCAACAACTCTAGTCAGTTAGAGGCTTTTTCAGACATAGTGTTAGACTCAACTTTAGTTTTGAGTGCTTGTTCACTATCACTAAACTCTTAGATATTATTTATAAATATTCAGATTAGTATTGGTTATTCCCCACATTCAGTTAACTATTATTTGAGCTTCCGCATTAGTTCTTGTTTTCTTAGATAAGGACAGTATGGTTATGTTATGCCAGATAGGGTTAGCTTGGGGTCACTCATGATCCTAGGTCTTGTGTTTACGTCAATGGGATAGCCTCGAGGCATGAACCAACGCCGCCTAGTTTGCTTAATTTTAAGTTCAGAGTAAAAAGTTATGCCTATTTGTGTGAGTCCTCTCTTGTTAAGACTTTTCATCCGTTTAAGGAAAGGGTATTTTGGTCTTTTTCTTATTCCAATACGCTGGATCATGTTTTTCTCACCCAATTTTGGGGTCTAATCAGACACTTAGTTATTATTCACATTACTAAACACTTAGAATTTTGGGGCGAAGTTTAAAGAAGAGAGAAAGGGCTAATTTCAAACGTCCATCAAGAGTTGTGGAGTTTCGCCAAGAACAATCGTTCTTTCCAGGTATGTGAGGTTTTCCATAGTGATGGACTCTTTCTTCCTCATGCCATTGATGTGATTCTTCTATTAATTTGTTCTTGATATCGTTTGTGCAAAGATTCTTGAGTAGTTTGTGAGTTTTAGATTCATTCTTTAACAATGGATGTTTTGAGTTCTTGAGGTGATGGTCTTGCAAATAATGACTAATGTTTCTTGATAAATTTTGTGTGGAATTCCAATGAATTCGGGTTGGGTTTGTGAATTAAAGAGACCTTGGAAAAAACCAATCTAATCTAGATGAGTTAGGACCCGAAATTGAACAACAAAATTCATCAAAAATTTGGGTTAGGGGTGGGGCAGCGCGCCCCTTAAGTGCCAGGTCCTGGGGATTTAGCTTTTGGGATGGCGCCCTGCACCTGCAGTGCGCCCTAAAAAAGCCCCACCACTATTGGGGCTAGCGTGACGCGCCACTGATATGCCAGGATATCGGGCCCTTTTCTTTTTTGTCCTTCGTCCTGTATATGTTTTATCAAATCGTGTCTATGTTCTCTTCTTGATATTAACACTTAAAGTCTTCATTAATCCTTGAGAGATCCTTCATGTCCTAATCACATGTCTTAAATTACATTTCAAATTAAAGAACAATTAAGAGAAAAGTTCAAGAGGTCCTTTTTCAGTCATTTTGAGAAGTCTTTTGCAATTAACTATAGATTTGAACTAAGTCTTGAGAAAATAAATATAAGAATGAAATGGGTTGTATTAGTGATTGGAAAAGAGTATAAGGGAGCTAAGTATCGCATTGAGGTCCTTGAGTTGATTCGTTTATGTCTATATTTCAACATAAACCCTGTGAATTGAGTATTCTTGAGATGACTAGTATCGTTGAGTTATGAGTTCTTGAATTTTGAGTTTTAAGTTCCTATATTGTCATTGAGATCCTTGAGTTGCTTCGATCATATCTATGTTTCAACATGAACTCTATTTTGAGTTATAAATCGTGAGAACCCTTTGAATCCAAATTTGTGCTTAAAACTGAGTTTTGAGGAAAGTTTAAAGAGCATTTTTAGTAAAGTTTTAGGGCTCTATATATTCTCAAATGTATTGTTTTTACATTGAGAGAAAAGAAACTTTAATTTCTAAAAAGATATTATGAGTTCAAAGATATTTTAGAGCAGTTACCTTTTTTAAGAGGATAGTTTGAGTAATTATCTCAAATCAAAAAAGTGTATGTTTTATACATTTGAGAATGATTATATATTATTGGGAGTAGTAATAAGCACCAATATCATGAGCCAACATGGGTAAATGATCATACTCTTTAGATGAATCCTTAGTCGCCTTCGGGAATAGCTTAGTGAATCCACTTAGTTGAGGTGTTCTATACCCCAACAAGATATAGGATAGTTCTGGCAGTGTGGGTGAGACGCTCTATCATCATAAAGAGCATAGTGATGGTTGCCGGTTAGAGAATCTCCCAAATAAGAGTAAAGAGTGTGCTATTGTATTTTTATAAATTTTGAGTTGATATCTACTTTTTGAGTTTAGAGTATTTTTATATACATACTTGAGTTAGTATTTGTTTATTATGAAGCTTTAAATTTTTTATCTTTTGTTATTGCTTTCATATTGGAGTTGAGTTGAGGTGAGTATTGTCTTCCCATGTTATCAGTTCAGTTAAGTATGTTCCACTTTTCCTTTACATGTTCGTACATTCAATGTCTTGATGACATTCGACTTGCATCTTATAGTGATGCAGATACAGGTGTGTAGGATCATTAACAGGTTCTTAGTTGATATCATTTGACATTCTAGTTAGCTTTGGTGAGCCTTCTTATATTCCAGAGGACTTCACCTTACCTTACAGTTTTTAGTTTTGAGATGTCGTGGGTCTTTTCCCGATATCGTTCAGTAATAGTAGAGGTTTCATAGATAGATAGAGTTGAGTAGTCCTTAAGTATTTAATTTATTTTGAGTTATTTTAGAAACTATAAGTATTTCTATTGATATTGTATAGACTTTGAGTTAAGTATTTCAGTTTAACAAAACTATTTCAGTTTTTAATTCTTTTATTGCTTGAGTTAGTTTTCCGCTTGTAGTCAGCCAAGAAAAGGGTTCACACGGGGACTACCAATGATTCTCAAGTGTTGGCAACATTTAGTGTGTAGGCTCGGGTTGTGACAGACAACATCTATGGTACGCCAGAAGCATGATAGTCGATTCCAAATGCGAAACTCTTTGAGGAAGGAGATAAGCAAATTATTTAAATGATCATCATAATGAGACAAGTGCTTTAAAAAAGCACAATGACATAACACTTCATAAAACCTTGGAAAAAGTTTTGGTACCTGAAAATGATGAAAAACAAAGAGACCTCGATAAGTTATGTCATATTAGAATCTAGTCAATGACCATCAACGATATCTTTGATATGAAGTAGCACATAATGCTATAAATGATTACATGGATCTTAAATATAAATATGTCATATAGTGTGGACAGATAAATCATTGATCAAATAAAATGCACTATTCAAGTATATTTTGTTTCAGTTAGAAAAGTGATGCTTTTGAAATTATTTTTCATAAGTCAAAATATAATGTCAGCGTTGTACAAATGAATAATTGTGCAATGTGCTAAAATATAACCGTAAGATATAAAGTGTGGTTTGTGCCTCGGGGCATAATGGATTTTTGCAAAAATGCTGACATTATTAAATTGAGATATATTTTTCAGTGGTGGATGAAATGAGACTTCTTTCAGTCTGGCAATAAATAAAATAATTGAATATGTATAATAAATAATTATTATGTCTAACTGGACGATAAATGTTATATGAAAATCCTTGAAGGATTTAAAAGGTTTTAAAGCAGTTTCATTGAGTACCCAATGGTTCTGAGACTGCTTAACACATAGAAAGAATCATTTTGATATCATGGAAATGATTTTAAAAAATCATGCATAAGTGTAATTGGTGCACTTACAGATTGTTGGTAATGCAAATTCTAGAAGATTATTTGATCTACATAAAGAAAATTAGGTGAAAGGGTTGTCATATTATCATTCAAGTTATGCCAAGAAACTAACAAACCAAGTGACTCAACACATAAAAGATGTGTGATTTTTTTTAGAAGAAAAGATGAGCTTCAATAAAATTGAAACGATCAATCTCTGAATTAGAAAATATTTAAATATATAGATGCAAAATATTTATTTGATCCTCATAAAGCTCGATCGTAAATGAGATATTTGTTTACATGTGGAGATACAGTAATATTCTTGCATTGAAAGAATCAAACACTAGTAATCACTTCTTCGATCATGCAAAAATAATATTGATTTATGAAATTAGTCGGGAGTGTGTTTGGTTGGAATGATGACCTATCATATTCAAAAATATGTGATTTTTCTTTGAAAAGGGAAATTCCATATACCATATAATACTAAAATAATATATAGCTCGATTGAAGGGAGGATATAATCAGAGACTGGACAAAACATATTTCACCAAAATTCTTTCTCACACATGTTCTTCAACAAAATGGTGAGATACACGTTCAAAAATTCGTTCAAGTGATAATCTTGTAAACTTATTCACTAAGGATTGTCAACATCAAAATTTGAGAAGTTGAGCTATAAGATTGGATTGCATCGTCTCTGAGATATCAAGTAAAGTTTTTATCAAGGGGAGAAAATAGACGTTGTACTCTTTTTCTTAAACATGATTTTTCCCCAAATTATTTTTCCTGGTAAGGTTTTTAATGAGGAAACTTTTAGAGCGTATTAAAAGATATGTGTACTCTTTTTCCTTCACTAGAATTTTTTTCCACTAGGTTTTTCCTAGTAATGTTTTAAAGAGGCATATTATTTATGGATATCCAAGGGAGAGTGTTATAAAATAATATAGTATGGCTGTCGACTACACAATATAGTATGGATGTCCACTACACAAATAGATGTCCACTACACAAACAGTTACTCTCACATACATTACTTCCCTACATTATGAAGATAACCTCCACCTTTATGACCATATTCTTGTAACCTTACACCTCCATAACGTCCTTCATTATATTGTTGATTAATTTTATGTTTATGACTAATTTGTATGTCTCTATGTTACCCTATAAATAGAGGCATACGTGTTCATATTGTACACACTTGAATATTTGGACTAATTAGAAAAGCTCTCATATCTTGTCTACCTATTTATATTCCTTTCATCTTTTATATTTCTTTTCTTATTTTGCCTTGGTCTTACAACATGTTTACTTATTTTACACTACACTACTATTTGTTATCCATAGACAAAGAAAATATATAGTTATAATTAACAAAAGAAATATACATTTAATATAAGTATTTTTTGGAGGGTCAAACTTTTTCAATTATAGAGAGAAATAATTAGTTTTACCAAGAATATAAAAAGGAAGAAAAATTACAATTGTTTTAGTCATATCATAAATTTTGTGAGTGAATAAAAATTGAAATTAAATCATTTGACTAATTAGTATTTTAGCCATAGCTTACCCATAATTTACGGATGAATATACATATTTTTATAGATTAAAGATGAATTTAAATCCATATTTTATCCAGGTAATAAATCATGTACCCAACCCAATGGGTAATTATATATTTCTCAGCTTTTGTGACTTTGAGTAGTGCACATGATAGGAGAATCAGATTCTTGTATTATTTGTATAATAATAGGAAAATCACACAGCCCAACAATGTTTCTTTGCGAAAAAGTGCCTTGCTTTGACTTGGGTCCTACTAAAAGCATATATTGCATAATTTTTTGGCTTGTTTTCTCAATTTCCACTAAGAAAATTAGTGGTAATTTTATATTTTCTTGGAAAACAAAGTTTTAAAATTCAGTGTTGCAGTTTTTGGCAAATGTGTTAGTTAAAGCGAGAAACAAATAGTACTTCCCCTGTTTTAAAAAAAAAGACTAAATTTCCTTTATAGTCTGCTTGAAAAAGAATGACTAATTTCCTTCTTTGACAACACTTTAACTTTAATTTTCTACGTGACATGTTTAATGCACAAGATTAAATGACATTTTGGTACATTTGACATAACTTTAATTTATAACCACAAGATTAAAAAAAAAATTTCTTTTCTTAAACTTCGTTCCAAGTCAAACTAGGTCTTTTTTTTTTAAACGAAGGAAATAGTTGATTTTTTCTTAAAGATTTTCAAACTCGGTTTTTCAAATTGGGATGTCCTTAAGGCAGTCTCGAACAACATACAAATGTTGGGTATCATTGTAGGTTTAGCTAAAGATAGAGCATAATGAAAGAAAAAACTATTTCAACTAGTACAAATATTAATTATTAATGTATAATTGAAATTATTGAGTTCAAAAAGTAAGAACAAGTGTTGGACAAGAACTCAATGGCTTCTTTTTTTGGCGATCGTGTCATAGTGGTGTTCCTAACCTCGCCAATAAGGCAGGATTTACACCCTCCTGCCGTTCAAGATCCGAGAGCCCATTCGGATTATGTCACACATAATAAGTTAATTTTTTATATTTTTCAAACACTTCCAAAAGTCAAAAACTGAGTTAAAAGTAGATTTAATCAACTTTTAAGTCAATCCGAACATCCAAATATACTTGTTGTGTCAGGGTTAACTACTTAGCATCCTTAATTGGGACAAATGTGGTATACTGTATACACCAGTTGCAACAAAGGAACAGTAGAAGAATCACAAGTTTTTCTCTTGCTGTAGTATTAATCCTGATCAAAACAACACTCCAACAATTCCTATAGACAAATATTCATATTTCCACATGCTGTTTTCCTATGCTAAATCAAATAATACAAGAGCTTTTCGACCATATATATTATAATCTAAGCAATTCTGAAAATTAGTGAACTTGACCTCCTTCAATTTTAACCACATTTTCTTTCGCATTTCTTGTGGACTGTTTCTATGCCCAAAAAGGTTTTACGATTCGCAAACTGCGTGTTTCTCCTTCTGAAAGATGGGATCATCTCCATGACTCATTTTTTTGGCACATTGGTGGTGGAATGTCTAACGCACTTTGAGCATCTAGAACTTGCCCCCTCTTTACTTTGAACTGAATCTTCAGGCTTTCTATTTGTCCTGCATCGTACAACTCATTTTTACGATATAGAAAGAAAAAAGGACGGGTTACCTAGTAGCACAGAATCTACTAGTAGCACAATAGGCAGCTAACGTATTTAACATTAGCACCATAGATTTTTTTTCTAGGGAAGACATAATCGTGATTTTCAAGACGTAATAATTTCTAATTGAAAGTAAGTTAAAAATTCCACACAGATGAAACTCCAAATAAGTGTAACCAAAGTACGAACCTCTCAGCAGTGATGAAGGATGACTGGTTTTCCTTGGGGATACTAGACTCCGTCCAGCTTGCACAGAAATATTCCTCGTCTTCCAAATTCAGACCCATTAAACTCTTATTCCTTGTAATGCAATCAAGTTTTCCTAAATTTAATCTTGGTTTGTACGTATGTATAAAGCCAAATCTATGATCCTTTACTGAAATTGATCCACAAGAAATTAGTTGCATAAGCATATTATGAGGCTTTAGCTTTGATGGAACGCGACACACTTCACTATCAAGTTTCCTGAGCTTTCTAACATCTGATCTGATGAGAGATATTAAGGTATCTGGTGGAAGTGTGTCTGACTCCACCCGTATATCTGCTGACTCATTCATTCTGTTAACCTGAACCTGATTTATTTCATTTTTTTCAACCGCACAAGATCTATCATCCGTTGAAATGCCTCTTCTACAAATATCATCATGAGTTGTATTAGCCGTGTTTGTCTTTTCATGAATCTGAACGGAAGCACCAGACAGGCCATCATACGTATTAGCGCTGTTTGCCTTTTCAGCAGGAAGTGATTGTTCACCATCACAAGTATTCTTTGCACATCTTTCATTCGTGTTAGATGGAGAGGAATCATCTTGGCTTCTTGACAGTGGAGGTTCTGGTAATACTTTTTGATTTGACAAGCTATCATTTTTTGCAGGACTGGATCGACCTACAAAGGAAACAATTGAGGTCTAATTACAACAACTGTGGATTCTTTGAAAGCAGAAATCTTATGTCCCTATTGACAAAAGGAATTTCCAACAGGAAAAAAACACTGCAGCCAATCTGTTCTCCTAAAAAGTGATAGTGTAGATACCTGACTTTAATTCTTCACAAAGCTCCGAGCCTTTTAGAACGTATTCAGTAGGAAGAGCAGGAAGAATTAGATCATCTTCAGAAAGATCATGCCACACAAATCTATTCTTGTAGCTTCTGTGTTAATAACAGATGAGAAAAACTGTATAAAATCTTGTTTGACTAAAAGCAAAAGTATACAACTGTTTAGTCTTTACCTCTTGCAGGACCAAGAATAAGATGAAGCCATTCCCTTGCCTCTCAAAACGTTAAACCTCTTGATTACATCTTCAAGATTGCAACAAGATATATAAATTCAAGATTCGTATTCATCATATATATATATATATGTCTAAATGTATAATGAGAGCCGCTTGTGTTACCTCTCAAGTATAGACCATCAGGGGAAGACATGGTTACTTCCATGAAATGAGGATGCTCAAGTTGTTGATTTCTACAAAGATAGTATACCACTGGCACTTTTCCATCAATTTGATTGGGCTGTTGTTGTTCATATTTTGGTGATTTCTCAGTCCACACTTTGGCTCTCTCTGGACTCAGCTGCCTATACTTCCTCATACGCTCTTCCATTTCAAATAACCAAGATTCACGTTTAATTGATGGAAAGAAGACACTTCATTTAATTTGGGAAAACACAAAAAGAAAAAATGAATGACACATCTGAAAGAGATCAAAAACAACCATTCTCCATTTCTATTTTGGGAAAAGGGAAAAGTAGCTCACTAGAGTATGACTCAAATCTCAGACACACCTTAACTAAACTAAGTTCTATTATCACTGAACTCTTTTTTTTGTAATTTTGTACACTTTTTTTGCTTATGTGACATTCAAATATCTCTCACGCGCCTCAACTGCGTGGAGGCACGGGGTGTGCCACATAAGCCAAAAGGTGTAAAATATTACAAAAAAAAAAGAGTTCAGAAATAATAAAACCTTAGTTTAGTTAACGTGTATCTCTGAAATTTAGGTCATAATCTAGAGGAGTACTTGTGCGTTCTCCCTTTCTATTTTCATATAATAAGAAAGTAGGCGTTTTTTGTCAATAAATGAGCATAAAAAAGGTGAAATATTTTGATGTACCCCACTATACAAAAAAGTGTAAATCCAACTTTGCAAAAGAAATACGAAAGATAAAATGCCACCACCATTCCCTCAATGAGATACGTAAAGAAAGATATGCTGCTGCTGCCAATCGTGGTGGCTGTTTGTGCTACTTTTCAACTTTAGCTATGCCTTTTTCTTTCGTCTTTATGCTCTGTTAGCTGGACTGATATTTCCCCCCATTCCATAGAGTTTCCACCACTTGTCCTAATTGTTACAATGAATTGGTTTGCATTAGCAATGGCAAATGAGCAAGTCGAATATGAGTCGATCGAAATTAGTTTAATAAAAATGGATAAAGTACTCAACTCAACTTAAATTTTAAATGGGTAAAAACAAGTTACCTAATTGATAATATGTATAAATATGAATATCCATATTATAGTAGAGATTTTGTAAAAGCTTTAAAAACAAAATCTTTTTAAAGTTTTTTTTAAACTCCACTCCTACTAGCCCCATGCCCCCTATCCTAAAAAAATTAAACAAAAATAGTTTGTTTTTTTTTATAAAAAAAATTAATTTTTTTTTATCAAAATAATATTAACAAAAAAAATTTATTTATTTTACCAACCCGCCTCCTATCCCCTCATCCCAAAAATATGTTTAAAAAATCAATTTTTTTAAATGTAAAAAGTCTTTTTTACCACCCCCCCCCCCCCACGCCCCCTATCCCAAAAAAATTAAAAAAATTTATAGAAAAAAATAGAATTGAAAAGCTTTTTTTACCACCCGACTCCTTACAACTTTTCTTTCTTTTATGAATGAACATCTTTTACCCATTTTATCCATTTAACTACCCACTTATAAATGACAGATATGGGATTATTTATTTGTACCTATTTTTAAATGAGTACCCAACCTATTTAAAATGGGTAAAATATGAGTGGATACTCATATAAATTACTCATTCTATCAACCCTAATTTTTACCTATTTTTTAAATGAGTACCCAACCTATTTAAAATGGGTAAAATATGAGTGGATACTCATATAAATTACTCATTCTATCACCCCTGGTTTGCACTTTTGATTTTCTCATTGAATTCTTACATTTAGATCACTCCCGGTAAGATTTGATTCCGACTCTTTCTTTGGGTATTTATATTACTAGTGATTGCTTACCCATTTAATTATTTTAGTGGGCAATTTGGGAGTTATAAAAAATGGTGTGGCTGCCAGTGGTAGCTAAGAATTCAATTTGTGAAGTTAATTTGTAAACTTGTTTGTTTATAGTAGAATATATTGTTGTTTGGTGTTGTTGTTGTTGTGCTCCACTTGTAGGTTGAAACATGAGTGAGAGTGGAAGTGACGACGCTAGTCACTATGGTAAAAATTATAACATGAGAGATATGAATGACATGCATATTAATGTCGTCAAAAGTCCAGGAGCAATCCGGCTACCTCCTACTATTAGGAGAGCTATGTTTCCTGTAACCGAAACTATGGTGCAATTGCTCCATATGAGAGAAATGTTTTGGGGTCTTACTCATGAAGACTCCGTGAAAATCTCTGAAATTTTGTGGATATTTGTGAGCCTTTCGTCTTTAGTAACATCTCACAAGAATCCATACGTTTGAGGTTGTTTCCTTTTTTCTCATCAGGAGAAGCAACCAAATGGCTGACCGAACTACTAAATGACTATAACTTTGTGCGAGGAATTGAAAGAACCGTTCCTTGAAACATTTTTTTCCCTCGAAAATGGTGAAACTTAACATGGCATCCAGAACATCAAAAGAGTGGAAGTGAACCTCTCTACGAGACTTGGTTGCAATTTCAAAAGTTAGTTGCTATAATTCCCAACACATGGTGTTACGAATAGTTTGTTGTTGCAATAGTTTTATCGTAACCTTGATATGGTCAACAAAGGGTTGGCTGACCAATTCATTCAAGGAGGGCTGATGAGACAACTGTTTGATGTAGCAACAACGTTGCTTGATGATATGACCAAGATAAACCGAGCAACGTATACTAGTGAGGATCAACCATCTTCTCTACATTTAGGTATGAGCAAGGAAAAAATGGAGAAGATCAATCAGCATGATGAAAATATGACCAAGATGATGACCCAACATGATTTGTTATCCAAAC
Organism: Solanum stenotomum; assembly: GCF_019186545.1. Classification (NCBI taxonomy): domain Eukaryota; kingdom Viridiplantae; phylum Streptophyta; class Magnoliopsida; order Solanales; family Solanaceae; genus Solanum; species Solanum stenotomum. Next base: position 41,843,661 of record NC_064289.1, on the reverse strand, counting down.
TTGTTAGTGGGTTGATTCGAATCGGTAAACGCAGTTGAAACAAGAAGTGGGCAGTTCCCAGATTATTCCAAATTTGAGGCATTATACAATGAAAAAGTGTCATATACGGGGAACCAAATGGGGGGTTCTCATCCGAACTATCGTAGAACGGGTGAGAACCAAGATTGCACTAAGTAAATAGATAATGGCTTGAGAGATTGGCAAGATAGAGGAGGTATTTAGAGAGATCGTTAAGCTGATAAAGATAGATACATACCACCTCATGATCGTCCCAAGCCAAAAGAGCAAGTTGGACTAGAAGGGACTCAAACCGATGATATGTTGACTAGGACCTTTAACAAAGCTAAAGGATCCGACAAAGTCTTTAAAGACTTGAAAGTGATTTCTCCACTTTGACACAAACGGATACTTCCCACGATGTGTAAATTAAGTAGTTGTAAACTCAGATGTGTCAAATCTCCACTCATTTAAATCCAAGGCAAAAAGGATTTTTTTCCTAGTGATACCAACCCCAATCACAAGGATGATGTTTATTAGTGAAACTTATGTCATTCCACGATGTTAAATAAGGTGCTTCTTGAGAGGCAACCCAAGTTTATTTTATTGCTTTTATTAAAATGTGTTGTAAGTGCAGGTAGAAATGAAGTCAAAAATTGAAAAAGACATAATATGTGATGCAAATACCCATTCGGCGATCCACTGAGGTTGTTAGGAGGACAGCTTCATGTTCGCCTTCTTAGCCAAGAATTTTGAAAAATGGTACTATGTCTTTTGGAGCCATTAGGTACCCTTCGCCCTTCCACTAAGCCTTTTGGATCCTCTGCTCTCTCAAATGCACTTCCCCTACATCTTGCACTCCATTGCATCAATCTTTTATCTATCAGATGGACAACCTTTCCCATTTTTCGGATGTTAGGGCATCTTGACTTGAGAAAGAGATGCATGAGATAATTACCGCGATGATTGAGGCTGTTTTATTTTAGTACGGGCTGAAGTTGTTAGACATAGATGTCCTTTAGCTTCATATGGGGAGAGGTTAGACAACCTTACCGCTAGAGTAGAGGACCGTGAGCGGTGAGACGGTAGCTCTACCGAGTTGATTAAGTTGAAGAGCGATATAGCTTCTCTTAGGTAGATGTGGACGTAATGAGGTCCACATATATTTCGTTGCTATGGGGTGAGGTTCCCTTTCCCCGAGATGCCTGTAGTTTTACCTCCAACTAAGCTTAGAGGAGATAGACCTACTGGGTGGCTGAGCGGCTAACTGGTGATGAGTTTGAGAAGGTTGAAGATGAGGCTGATGATTAATCAGCCACTGAGACTGATGAGGAGGAGTTCGTGTGAGATAATGAGCAGGTTAGTGCGGAGGCCTTAGCTGAGCTGCGGAGTTTAGAGGAGTCATAGTGCAAGCTATGTTGGAGAGATCTCATCTTAAAACATCCGCAATTGGGACTAGAGGAATCTGTCTTTCAGAGTCTACTATTCCTCCTTCCAATATGCCGAGCAATAATTTCTCGATTGAGGCTACACTACTGCCTACTACTTCAGATGTTCCAGTTACTAATGCTTGAGTTGAAGCCATTTCTTCCGAGTCTCAAGATTAGTGTTCTTTACAGGCAAGGGGACTTTTTACTTATCTTCCTCCGACACTTATATTTTTTTATATTATTGAGGACATTTCATGCTATTTTTTATGGGGTGAGCGCAGATGTGCCTACATTCCCCTTTTGATTTTATTTTGTTTATTTCAGTTGTAGTATGATGTTTTAACATTTTGGTTTTAATATATTTGGTTGGTATTGGTTTCGTTTTTGTCTCTCTATCAATTGCCCCATAATTTTGAAATGGCTGAGATTTCTTGTGTTTTCATTAATGATATTTAACGATTGATTTTGTTAAATATCGATATCTTGGATATTTCTGTTGCTTAGAAATGTGCTTTCTGTTGGTTTAGCAAGATGAAATCTATGTTGATTTACTTTTAAATGATCTTTTAGAATCTTGTGTTGACTAGCATAGTATTGATTTGAGCCTTGCAATGAACACCATACACAAGTTTTTTAATTTTGTAGAATTGTGTAAAATGATTATATTTGAAGTTTCATGTTTGGTGAGATATGATAACACTCAAATTATCCTAACAACAATTAGAAGAGTAAGCGACCGTCAACACTAAAAATATCCAACAAATAGTTGGAGTCGAATTCTACAAGGAGTGATTCAGTGATAAGAATTCAACTAGAAACTGAAAAATGTAAACTGATTCTTTGTAGTAATAAGACTAATCGGGTGGATGATTCCACTAAATTTACAAACAAAGTTTTGGTAACAATCATCACCATTGAACTAAAAAGAGGGGTTTCACAAGTAAGAGACTATCTAGGGGTGTGTGGATTGGTAATGATGTCAAATAAGGATACAAGTGCTTGCCCAATAGTGCTAGACAAACATGGATAGATGGGTAATCATCAATGACACCAATCTTCTTTCAATCTCAAAGCATCATATCATAGAATCTCCTTTCGGTCTCATCTATGTGAATCACAAATCAACCTATTACCTTACAGAAATATCTCTTTCGAGCAGATTTGTTAACTAGAAGTGAGCCACAATTTCTCTTTCGAGCAAACCACAGAAATCAAACCTAAATTGCATGCATCAAGTTATTTACCCACTTCAATTGATCTCTTTCGACAATCAATTGAATATCTAGACTAGGATTAAGTTTGCAACCTTAACCAATAAATTAACCAAAGCTATATAGCATAAATCTGTGGATGAACAATAATAAAACAGAGAAAAACACAAAATCCACTAGATTAAATCAACATCCAACTCCATAATCACACCCCTAGATTTGAGGTTTTAGCCACACATCATAAAAAGGAAAAAATTATACCTATAATGTTACCAACGATTAGTGTGTTGACATTAAGCAAGAATCTTCACCACCCACTTCAATTTCAATCCTCAATTGTCAGATTTTTTGAAAACCATAAAACTAAGAAGTCCATTTCTCAAAACAAAGACTTAATTCAGTATCTAAGTTATTTTTTTGTATTCCAAAAAACATGATATTCAAACCTAAATTTTCTTTCTCTTTTGGGATAATTATAGTTTCTCCATAATTAGCCCAAAATTCCATGTGTGACCTATTCGGCGACATTAGTTGGGCTCTCCTAACACATTCGGTGCATCCCCTTTTGATCTTTAGCTCGCTCTTCTTTTGCTTCAGGCTTCAGGTGTTTGAACCTCAGTTGGCGAATTCGATCAAGCTAGCTTTTCACATTCGGCGTAACACTGATTACCACCTTGTTCGCCCATTTACATTTCATTTTTACTCAAAAGTTTGTCACCTTCGGCGATAGAACTTCTAGCTCACCCAATTGACTTTGGAGAATCACCATTTCAACTTTAGTCCACTGACTTGCCTTAATATTTTTAGTTGTGAACAATGTCAACTTTAACGAGGTTTGGCTAATAGGGAAATCTTCTCTTTTGGTTAGGTGACTACCAGTTTGGAGTTTGTACTCCTTTCAATGTTTTGGCCTTTTTTTCATATATCCATTCTTGCCTTGTCCTTTAGCCTTCATATTTGCAAAATATCAAAATATCATTAGAATATGACATAAATAGGCATTGAACACACTAGTTTTTAACTAAAAAGCCTCAAATGAGTGGAAATCTATCACTCATCAACACCCCAAACTTAAACTTTTTCTTGTCCTCAAGTAAATCAAAAACACAAATAGTTCAACAAGGGTGTTTAAACATTTATCAATGTGAGTTAACATGCAAGTGTCACTATAAGACTACTAACAAGTATATGCAATAAGTTAATGATGCTCAAGTAGCTTCAAATGATGATTAGCCGGTAGCAATAGAAGCTCAAGCTCACTCATTCTCTCTAATAATGCAAAACCATGATTCAACAAAAGCATTTAAGTGCCCTCACATCAAAGATGATTCCATGCTCTTACAAAGCATATCAATAAAGAAGTTAGGAATCAATACAACAAAAGAGAAATACATTCAAGCTTCATCCCACAAATTTTCCAATATTTTCCAATCATCAAACCTAGTTTAAGCAAGATCTAAGGGATATTTTGGGCTTGTAATGGGGCTGAGGGTAAAGGTATGGTCAATTATTCTCAGTGACTTCCCCTTTTCAAAGCATTGTTATACTCATCTTCACCTCTTCTAATGTTCTTTTCATTCTTTTCACTTGGAGATTCAAACCATAATTTTTCACTTAATTTATTGGATAACCCTTATATTTCATCACAACCTTCTTTTTCGTTTCATTTTCAAGCTTTTTCTCACTCATTTTTTATTAGAAAGAGTTCCTTCTATTTGCAACAAACTTCAAGGTCGAGTCTCACTTTTCTTTCCTAACTTTTGCTTGGCTTTCTCTCCATCTTTGTTTCCACACCCCAACTTTGGCTTTTAGCCTAAGTTTGCTATTTAAACAATCCAATGATTGGAAAAAGGATTTATGAGTGATAAATTAGGGACATATTTGGTTCAAGAGGTTTCAACAAGGTTGACAACAAATGGTTTAGGCTCAAATGGTTCCAAGATGGTTGCACACCCTCACAAGGTAGTCACAAAAGGTATGAAGTTTGGGTTTTCTCTCAAAATCTGCGCCCAAGATAATTTCTTATATTCACCAAGGTTAAAGAATTAAACTAACAAGGCAAATTTTAGGAATTAACAAGCATGTTTTCAAGTAGGACCTCACCATACATGGTACTTCAAACACAATCATATAATACAACTCTACAAAATCAAGAAACTCACGTGTGATGTTCATTGTAAAACTCACATCAATACACAACTAGTCAACACAAGCATCAAAAAGAACATTCGAAAGTAAAGAAATACTGATTTTCTCTTGTAACATCCACACAAGACACATCTCTCACCACGAGACAATCCAAAAAATTGATATTTGACAAAACTGATGCTCGAATATCAACAATAAAAATACAAGAATCTTTAATCATTTCACAACCCAAAAATCAAAGGGCATTGCATAGAGAGATAAAACGAGGCCAAAAACTAAAATATCATAAACAAAACAAAAATATTACAATATCTCAAAATAATTAAATCCAATCCAACATAAGGAATATAGGTACATGTGCCCTCACCCCACCAAAATATCTAGCAATGTCCTTAATGGTATTAAAAAGTATATATAAGAGAAGAATGAGAAAAAAGGTCCCCTTGATAGGCTATTTTTGTTAAAAACTATGATCCTGAGAATCGGAGGGGATAACATCATCTCGGGTATCAGTTCCCAAAAAATACTGAAACAACATGAAACACAGTAGCATAAACTAGGGCATCAGTGCCCAACACATTAGTGGGAGGAATAGTGAAGTATGAAGAACAAACCCCACCAGTACCAACTATAGAAGTCTCCCCACAGGATCTCTCCATTGTCGCGTGCACTAACGACTCCTCTATCACCTATTCATTGGCTCTCAGGAAGTCATCCTCATCCCTCTCCTCAGCTACCTCATTCTCAACATCATCATCAACATCTGCTGGCTGATTATAACGTTCAAACAACTCTTCAAAACTAATCAAAAAAGTAAGTTTTCATTTTCAATAAAAAATACTCAACAAAGATCTGGGTCGAATCCCACAGAGAGTGGTGTGGGTTTAAGGATTCAATGGAAGAATTAAGATACAACTAATTTCAATGTAGCAAACAAGGAAAATGAGTTGATGATTCCACCAAATTTAATCAACCGATTTCAAGTTCACAAACTAAACCCAATCCTTAAGCAAGCGAGAATTTTACTGTACGATTTAACTATAGGGATGTGGGGATTAAACATTGCAAAGGGGTAAAACTCCATATCTCAGTAAAGCTAACTAATCATATATAGGTTGGGTCATCTTCAATAATGTTAATATTCTTTCAATCATATAACACTAGTTCATAAAATCTCCTTTCGGTCTCATTTATGTGATTTTCAATTCTACCTACTAAATCACAAAGATTGAACTAATTACCAAATCATATTGGTCTCTTTCAAGCACCAATTTGAGATCTAAGCTAAGATCATGTTGGCCACCTTAATCCCTAAATTAACCACATGTTAATAGTTCAAATCCATGATTAAAACCTATAAAATAGAGCATTTCAAGATACCCATTAAGTTAAATCAATACCCAACCCCATAATTAAACCCCAAGAGATGGGGTTTTAGTCACCCATCACAAACTTTAATGAAATTATACCTTGTATGAAAGCAACCATGGGTAACATGAAATTAAGAAATTACTAGCAAATCCCCTTTGAATTCAACTTCAATATATCAAATTTACTAGCAAAGTTGAAAAACCCCAAAGACTAAAAGTGTTTTTCACAAAGTAGAATGTGTTTCTCTCTCTAAAATATTCAGAAATGTGTCACAATTTTTGGACCCCATTTTTCTCTCTCCTTTGACCTATAGTTTTCAAAATTTGTCCCAAAACTCAATGCGTAACCTATTCAGCAATGTTAGTTGGCCTCGCCGATCACATTCGGTGAATTGCCAATCTCTCCTTAGCTTGCCCTTCTCTAGCTTCAGGCTTCAGGTATTTGAACCTCGGTTGACGATCTCATTCAAGTCTGCCTTTCATATTTGGCGCATTGCCGATCACCACCTTTGTTCGCCTATTAAGCCTTCAATTTTTTTCCAAGTACTGTTACCTTCAGCAGTCACCTCGTTGGCCCTTCACATTCAGGGAGTCAGTATTTCTCTTTAAGTTTTGACGACCTGCCTCAATTAATTCAATTATTGCACTGTTAACCTGGGCAAGGTTGTACCCATTGGGAAATCCACCCTTCCCGTTAGGCGATCAACAATGTGGAGGTGACACTTCTTTTTATATTTTTATCCACTATTTGAAATATTCATCTTTGCCCTGTCCATTAGCCTTCATAGCTGCAAATCATCAAAATATCATTCACATAAAACATAATTAGGCATTGAGGACACTAATTGTTGAACTAAATAGGTCTCAAATGAGTACAAATCTACCACTCATCAACAACCCCAACTTAAACTTTTGCTTGTGCTAAAGTAAATCAACACAATTAGTTGAACAAGGGTGTCTACAACATTTCTGATAAGAGATAACATTCAAGTTCCATTACAAAACTACTCTCAACAACAAGTTACACTCAGATATGGTCAAAAAGCTTCAAAAGATGACTAGGCATTATCAAATCAGGCTCAAGCTCACTATAGCTTCAATAAATGCATTCAAGTGTACTTACATCTAGAACGATCCCATGCTCTCACAAAGAAAGTCAAATAATGAAGTATGGAATTAATACAAATCTCATTTTCCCAAAAGAGAAATATATGCAAGCTTCACTCCATAGGTTTTCCCATATTTTCCAATCATCACACAACCTAGTTCATGCATGATCTCAAGGGTTTTTAGGCTAGTAATGGGGCTGAGGGTCAAGTTATTGTTAATTTGGCACAATGACTTCACCTTTTCAAAGCGTTGTTGTAATCATCTTCATCTCTTCTCAATTTCTTTTCATTTCTTTTACTCTAACTTCGATTCGTCACTCATTTTATTGGAACCCTTTTTCCTTTCACAAACTTTGTTTTTTATTTCACCAAACTTTCTATTTCATTTCAATTTTCAATGTTGTTCATCACAATACCGCTTATCTCTCTCTCTCTCTCTCTTTATATAAGGAGGGGTTCCTTCTTTTTGTAACAACTTCAAAGTTTAGTCTCATCTCATATTCCTTTTCCTTTAACTTGGGTTTCATTCCTTCTTTCATTCCACACCCGAAACATAGGCTTTTCAAACATTCCAATGCTTCAAAAAGGATTTTGGGTGAGAAGTTAGGGACAATTTGGCTCAAGAGGTTTTAATATGGTTGTCAATAAATGATTTAGGCTTAAATGGTGCCAAAATGGATGCAAATCCTTACAAGGTAGTCACACAAGGATAGGGAAATTAGGGTTCACTCTCACAATTTCTACCCAAGATCATTCCTTACACTTACCAAGGCTACAACTAGACTAACAATACAATTTCTAGGATTCCACAAACATGCTTTCAAGTACAACCTCACCGCACATGACATTTCAGATACAATCATTTATCACAACCTAAAAAGATCAAAAGTTTACTTACGATGTTGATTGCAAGACTCCCATAAAATGCAACTAGTCAACACAAAATTAAAAAAGATCACTACAACCACATCGATTTCTTTCCTGCAACACAAACACTATACACCATGCTCATCATGAGTACTATTCAAGATATCAATATTGAACATAATCAATCCTCAAATTATTATCAATGAAACCTCAAGCATTTCACGATTTTAAAATCACATGGGGTAATTGCAAATTTGAGACAAAACAAAAATGACAACGTGAGATAAACCAATTGAAACAATATGATATAAACCAAAACAAAATACTACAATTATCCAAATAAAGGGGAATATTTGCATGTAAGTCCTCACCCTACCAAAATAAAATTGAACTGTCCTCAATGCAAGATGAGACATAAAAGAGCTTAGGCTAAGAGACTCCCTGATTCAGAAAGAGAATTCTGAGATCACCGACTAGGTTAGCAGATCACCGAAAGCGGATGAATCACCGACCATGCTTGTAGCGCATGTAAAATTATCGTTGCACTTGGCGAAGTGAAGACTAATCGCCCAAAGAAAGAGGGCGAATCACCAATATATCCAAGGCATCAATAAAGTTGATAATGCACTCCCTAAATTGGGTAGCTCAATGGGTGAACTATGTCGGGTTCACCTAACATAATCGACAGATCACCAAATAGGGTTGCACCTAAAACAATATGACTGTACGTCTGCAAAGTTAAGCTGCCCAATGAGCAAAATTATTGGAGCATCACCTAGAAGCTTTGGTGAATCACCGACTTGAGATCTACATTGGCCACGTCTTCAACACATGTCACGACACAGGAGTACCCCCTAGACGTAACACGGCGTACTTGACCTCAAAGAGGTCTTATACAAGCCTCTAGCATAATCATAACAAAAGACATAGAAATAATGTGGAAAATTTAAAACTTTTACAATAGAAGTCAAATTTCATTTTTCATAAAGGAAAATCATAGGAATCTAGACTTTGTATCATACACCATCTAAAACATAGGAATACAAAGTTTGGGACTTAGCGCTTTACATCAATAAAAGTTTCAACACGAGAAGTACAATATAAACTAAGAAATGGATAATCCGTCCTCGAACTTGAGGACTCACCACAACTTGGAGATAAGCAATCCAAGACTTCTTCAAGAAAAGAGAATGTAAGCCACCTAGTCGTAACCTACACTTATCAAAATGTAGGAGAAGAAGGGGTTAGCACAAATATGTACTAGGTATGGAAACATGCATAAAATCCTTGAAATATGATAAAAAAAAGGACATTTTAGTTGAAAAGAATGCATTACTCATTTTGGAGACCAACATACATTTTCGTAGTCAAAGACAAGCTAAAATCACATTTGTTCTCATAACATAGTAACATCAATACCTTAGCAACCCCTACGGAACACTTGTGAAATGTATGGTTGGTATCCCATAATACCAACCACACTATGTACTTCCTTGAAGCTACCTTAGTCATACATATCATCATTAGACCTCATCATAAACAATACACATCAATAAAGAACTAGTCATGTACATTACTTGAACATAAGGAAAGTCATTTATAGCAACTATCCATTCAACATACATGCATACATCCATATCTCATCATAACATAAATGAGCCATTCCATAACATCCTACTAAGCCTACTTGTGCAATGTAAAAGTGAAGTCTCATACCCCCACTCCTACTAAGTAAGACTCATAAAGAAATCGTAGTATAGTTTGTGTCTCATGATTATGTTATCATTTAGGGAAGAGTAGCCATAACAGACATAGACCATGAGAGCTATATAGAATTCGGTGTCATGTAACCCCATACCGAAAGAAAGTGTCCTACTTGCCTAAGGTAGAAGTAACATGTTTAGTATTTAGGTGGATCCACTAGCTAAGTCCTATGTTGGCACATAGTTATGAGAGAGGGAGATTGCTTCTAGAAACCCGACCTCTTGCATTGGCGGAGGAGCTTCCATCTCATGAGTTCACTTAGATGACCCAACCTATTGCATTGACGGAAGGGCCTTACCTTATTTTCCATATCCACTCGGTACTAAGCATTATTTCCCAAATTATGCATAATTAGTCATCGAATTGTATTTACTTGTGTGAAGGAGTGCTCTACCCTTCATTCAATACAACTCATAAAATAGCTCATAGACTCATTTTGGTGAGAACCAACTTTCAACCTTAGAATCATCATTAACATGTGAGTAAACCTTTCACATTATTGTTCATAGTGTTTTCATGAGAATCAGCCTTTCAATCAACACAACAACATCAACATCATCCTAGACAAGTCAGATATGAACATGTGTAAAGGGTAACAAGAGAATTGACCTTTCTACAATACCTTAATTCACACATTAGTCATAGGATTATTACCTTTCAAGTGAATCATAAGTTCACATACAAGTTTCATCAATCATGAACAACCCTTCACAATTTACCCCTTTCAAGAGTCATGAACCAAGTCTCTCAATCACACTTAGAAATACTACTTTAAGCATGACTAAAAAACAAGATTCAATAATTAGATTAACATAGACACAATTCATAGTAATTATGTTGCATCAACACATCCATCACAATTCATAAAATTGGGGTTATGGGGGAGTACATGGGTTCATGGAAGTTTCACTATAAAAATCACCATTGAACGTCAAATCATCAATTATATAAATCAAATAACATAATGAAATCATTTTTAAGAAAGACCCATGGCTAGAATGAAAACCCTAGTTTTTGAACAATACCCAATTTTTGAAATTAGAGTTGGAAGGGCTTCATGGAGGAAAGTGTTCCATGAATCAAGGTTCCCATACCTTAATTGAAGCTTTGCCCATGAATTGGAGTTGAGAATATTGATTCTTGAGCCCTAATCTTCATGTTCTTGGTGTTCTTCAATGCAGGACCCCTAGAGAGAGAAATATTGAGAGGAGAGGGTTTTGGGGAAATATTTGGGTGTTGTGAATTAATGAGTAAGTCTTGTAAATTTTGCCTTAAAACCAATATATATTTTACCCTTAAAATACCCATAACACCCCACTCTAATTGCACTAAAAATGAATAGACTTAAAAAATCCTCATTTAATAGTCCCCGTCCAGGTCTCACCACCACCTCTATGAGCCGTGGTGTGGACCATGACCCATGCTCCTCCTCGTGGAGTTGGGGCAATGACCATCACTTTAGAGCACAAGGCTCCTTTGACCAAGGCACTTTCACGGGTCGTGAAGTAGACCACGACTCGTGGTCTTTCCCGTGAAAGGGTGTGGCAGTAGCTACCTCTCATCATGCCCCAAGCCCTCATGCCCAAGTCTCCTTCACGGAGGGCTCCACTAGCCGTGGCCCTTTCCATGAAGTTAGGCAGTGGCTAGGGAAAAGGGTGGCCACCTTTTCATGGCCAAGGCAAGACCACGCCCCTCCTCACGAGCCGTGGTGTGGACCACGACTCATGGTCCCTTTCGTGAGGGTTGGGCAGTGTGCTTTTAAATAGGGGCTGCCTTGGCCTTTGGCCTTGTCTTGGCCTCTTTGCCTTGGCACTATCCCCTTGGTCTAAACTCAATAGACCCCATTTCCACAATATATGACTTGTTAACATTCGGAGATTCATTCTAAGAATTTTAACCCTACGTTTAGGCTCTAGTTAAATCTATTATTTTTCGGAGTGTTACATTATCTCCCCCCTTAGGAATATTCGTCCTTGAATGGTGATCTAGACACCTTATGGAAACAAAGACTCAAGACTAGCAGCCCAACATCACAAAACAATACACAATAAAAAGGAGGATACATCAACTCCATCTCAAGACATAAGCAATGCATTCATAAGAAAGTAAGAACTTAGTCCACAACTCATTATGCACCAACTCATCATTTCCCATGATCATAGGAGGAACTACCTTCTCCAACTTAGATTGAGCTCAACACAACATCATAAAGTCAATATGCCATATCATCACAAGTATAGCAAAACATGTTCATTAATTCACCTAATGAAATGAAATATGCAATCAATATACTAAAGTGCAAACCAATATCAGGAACACATACATCATGAAAACTCAACACATGCTAAACAATGAATTATCACAAGAACATGCACATCGTAAGAAAATCATGGAAAACTCATACAATACACATGACTCCCAAAACACTTAAAACTCAAGAGGAATTACTTACCTCAAGTTTGGATAGAAGTAGAAGGAAAAAGATGAGGATAACGGGACTTCATATCGTCCTCGGCCTCCCAAGTAGCACCCTCAACTAAGTGATTCCTCCATAAAACCTTAATGGAGGCTACTTCCTTATTTCTCGACCTCTTCACTTGCCGGTCCAAAATCTCAACCGGGACCTCTTCATAGGAAAGATTCTCATCGACCCCTAAACCTTCTAAAGGAAAGATGGATACCGGATCACCAATGAACTTCTTGAGCATGGAAACATGAAACACCAGGTAAATCGGAGACAACTTACTTGGCAAGTCAAATTCATAAGCAGCTTTCCCAACACGTTTCATGATTTGGTATGGGCCCACATACCAGGGACTAAGATTCCCCTTCTTACCAAACCTCATCACATCTTTCATAGGTGAGATTTTCAAGTAGACCCAATTACCAACCTCAAATTCAAGATCCCTCCTTCTAACATCGGCATAAGAGTTTTGCCGACTTTGGGCCATCTTCAACCTATCTCTTATAAATCAAACCTTTTCAATGGACTCATAGACTAGTTCGGGACTAATTTGGGAAAACTCACCTACTTCTAACCACCCAACCGGAGATCTACACCTCCTACCATAAAGTGCTTCAGATGGAGCCAGAGCAATACTTGAGTTGTAACTATTGTTGTAGGCAAATTCTATCAACGGTAGATGGTCATCCCAATTACCCTTGAAATCAATCACACGCCCTCAACATGTCCTCTAAGGTTTGAATGGTCCTTTCCGCTTGACCATCAGTTTGAGGGTGGAAAATGATACTAAGTTTAACATTGGTACCAAGCCTTGTTGGAACGCCTTCCAAAAATGTGAAGTAAATTGAGTACCCCGATGCGATATGACAGATAGAGGAACCCCATGCAACTTCACTATATCCTTGATGTACAATTTGCCATAGTCTTCCGCCGAAAAGGAAACCTTAATGGGAATGAAGTGGGCTGATTTAGTCATCCTATCAACAATGACACAAATAGAATCATGTTTCCTTCGAGTACGAGGCAAACACACCTCAAAGTCCATGTTCGCCTCCTCCTACTTCCTAGTGGGAATATTTATATCTTGGAGCAAACCTCCCGATCTCAAGTGTTTGGCCTTAACTTGTTGACAATTCGAACACTTGGCTACGAAACCCGCTATATCCTTCCTCATGCCATTCCACCAATAGACTTCCCGTAGGTCACAAGTACATCTTGGTGGCTCCAGGATGAATAGAATACCGTTAAACATGAGCCTCTTCTAAAATATGCTCTCTTAAGCCATCGACTTCCGGAACAGATAATTTACCTTGGTACCTAAGCACCCCACCTCCGCCTTGGGAGATAGCGTCAACGGACTTGTTAAGAACTGATTCTTTCAATTCCATTAAGATAGGATCAAGATGTTGCTTGGAATTTACATCAACAACAAAAGATGATTCGAAACTATGATGGACCATGAATCCACCCTTGGTGGAATCCACCAGTTGGACACATAACCGGGCCAACCTATGCACATCACGAACCTATTCCTTCTTCTCATCTTCTACATGAACCACACTACCCATGGACAATTTACTTAAGGCATCCGTAACTACAATAACTTTGCTGGGGTGGTAGAAGACACTCATGTTATAATCTTTCAAAAGCTCTAACCACCTTCTTTGTTGGAGATTCAAATCTTTTTTGCTAAACACATATTGAAGGCTCTTGTGGTCGGTAAACACATCTAAATGCACTCCATAAAGATAGTGTCTCCATATTTTCAAGGCAAACACCACCGCTGCTAGTTCGAGATCATGAGTTGGATAATTCTTTTCAGTACTTTGAGTTGCCTTGAAGCATAGGCAATCACCTTACCATGTTGCATAAGGACACATCCCAAACCCACTCAAGAAGCATCACAATATACTACAAGCCCATCGGTACCCTCCGGTAAGGTCAGCACCGGAGAGTTGGTAAGTTTATTCATCAACACTTGGATGCTCTTCTCAAATGCTTCCGACCACTCAAATTTGGATTGTCGAGGTTGTTAACGGAGAAGCGATAGATGAGAAGCCCTCAACAAATGTTCTATAATACATGGATAAACCCAAAAAACTTTGAATGTCGGTGGGACTTAGGGGTCTAGTCCAACTCTTAACCTCATCGATTTTCTTAGGATCAACCTCTATGCCCCTGCTTCACACTATATGACCAAGGAAAGCAATCGACCTTACCCAAAACTCACACTTGCTAAACTTAGCAAACAATTGTTGGTCTTTAGGGACTTGCAATACTATCCTCAAATGCTTCATGTGATCACCCTCACTCTTAAAGTAGATCAAAATATCATCAATAAAAATGATCACAAACGAATCAAGGTTTTGCCTAAACACCCTATTCATAAGGTCCATGAAAGCCGCCGGGGGGTTGGTCAAACCAAAAGACATTACTAGAAACTCATAGTGACCATATCTTGTTCAGAAGGCCGTTTTAGAAATGTCAACCTCTCTCACCCTAAGTTGGTGATAGCCCGACCTTAGGTCAATCTTCAAAAAGTAACTCGCCCCTTGGAGTTGGTCAAATAAATCATCAATTCTAGGAAGTGGATACTTATTCTCAATAGTGACCTTGTTCAATTGCCGATAATCAATACACATCCTAAGGGACCCATCTTTTTTCTGCACAAATAACACTGGAGCACCCCATGGAGATATGCTAGGTTGAATAAAACCCTTGTCTAACAAATCATTGAGTTTTTCCTTTAACTCCTTTAATTAGGCCGAAGCCATCCGATAAGGGGGAATGGATATGGGTTGAGTATCTGGCAAAAGATCAATGCTGAAGTCTATTTCCCGTTTGGGAGGAATACCGCGTAAGTCATCGGCAAAGAATTTTGAAAATTCCCTTACTACAGGGACCGACTATAAAGGAGGAGCCTCAGACTCAATGTCCTTAACTCCTACAATATGATAGATAAAACCCTTTGAAATCATTTTACAAGATTTTAGACATGAAATGAATCGATCTATAGGGATTGAATTTCCCCCCTTCCATTCCAAAATGGGCTCACTTGGAAAATGAATTTTTATTACCCGAGTTCTACAATCAATGGAATCAAAACAAGCATGTAACCAATCCTTCCCCAAGATTACATCAAAATCAAGCATGTCTAATTCAACCAAATCTACCAAAGTGACTTTATGATACAAAGAAATAGGACAACTCCTATATACTCTTTTAGCTACAACTGAGTAACCAATCGGGGTAGAAACCGAAAAAGGCTCTATTAGGGTGTCGGGGAGTACATCAAATTTCATAGCAAAAAGGGGTGTAACAAAATATAAAGTGGAACATCCAAATTTGTGCCACTTAGAGGGGCTTAAATATTCTCCCTTCCCTTGGACGCACGAGTTGGACAATCTTTCAATTGATGTGCACTTTCCCCACATCCATAACACACCCATACCGGCAAGACACTCCCCCTCATGCTTTTTACCACATTTGGCACATGTACACCTCTTCATGGAAGAGTCACCCCTAATGCCTCCTTGAGTCTTAGGATTAGACACCCTATCTTTGTTGGGTCTTGGAGCATAGGAGGAACCTTGGTTGGAAAACCTCTTCTTGAACCTTGGTCCACTTTGACCCTCAAACTTACCCTTAGAAGAATTACCATCATCAGACCTTGCCCTCTTTATCTCTCTATTCTTCTTCCTTAGCCTTGATTCCTCAACTTGTTGAGCATAGAACATTAGACGTGAAATGTCCATATTGTCATGAAGCATAGCCGCACGACATTTTTCCTCAATTGAATCAGACACACCCATCACAAATTGGCTCATCTCATCTCTAGGATTAGACACCAAAGCTGGGGCATATTTGGACAACATAGTAAATTTCAAGGAGTATTCTTGGACACTTATATTTGCTTGTCAAAGGTTGATAAATTCATCCACCTTTGCTTCTCTTTTTTCCCATGGAAAGAACCTACCAAGGAATGCCTTTTGAACACTTTCCAACTAATGGGACCCGCTATGATTGTCCTATTATACTTCCATTGAGTGTACCATACTTGGGACACATCTTTCAATTGATACCCGGCTAGTTCGACTTTCTCAATAGAAGTTACACCCATAGCATCCACTATCTTGTAGACCACTTCTAAAAACTCTTGTGGGTCTTCATTCACATTAGAACCAAAGAACATAGGAGGGTTCATTCGAGTAAAGTCTCTTAACCTTGAACCCATGGTGCTCACATTAGGATTCCCTCGGGGCCCAACTACCCTATTTGCTTGAGCTGTTATAGCTTGGGCTTGAGTGGTGACGACTTGAGTTTGAACCGTCATGAGTTGAGTCAAAGTTTGGAAAGCTGCCCTTATTTCCAAATTAGTCATGAACCCTTCATCATTAGGAGCTTGAGGATCTTGAGGAGCTTGGGGAGAAACTCCCTCATTGACGTTCTCCTCTTGCATCCTCCTTGCATTCCCTTTTCTTGTATTTATTGAATATAATCACGCGAGAGAGGTTACGAAGAAGGACTTCATAGAGTTAGGACTCTGGATCACGAGTAAAGAGTAATGGAAGAAGTGTAAGTTCTTAAACATCTTATAGCCTCTCATTCATAAGTGTGGTGCGCTTCACACTCATGAACAAGATTCTACTTGACGTGGTGCATGAGACATCAGCTTAAATATTATTCCCAAAACCTTATGCTCTGATACCATGTTTGTCATGACCCAGGAGTACCGACGTAACACGGCGTACTTGACCCGGAAGGGGTCTCACACAAGCCTCTAGCATCATCATAACATAAGACATAGAAATATGCAAAAAATTTAAAACTTTTACAATAGAAGTCAAACTTCATTTTTCATAAAGGAAAATCATAGAAATCTATACTTTGTCTCATACACCATCTAAATCATAGGAATACAAAGTTTGGGACTTATCCCTTCACATCAATAAAAGTCTCAACATGAGAAGTACAATATAAACTAAGAAATGGATAATCTGTCCTCAAACTTGAGGGCTCACCACAATTTGGAGATAAGCAATCCAAGTCGTCTTCAAGAAAAGAGAATGTAAGCCACCTAGCCGTAACCTACACTTATCAAAATGTAGGAGAAGAAGGGGTTAGCACAAATATGTACCATGTATGGAAACATGCATAAAATCCTTGAAAAATGATAAAAATGACATTTTAGTTGAAAAGAAAGCATTTATCAAGTTTGTAGACCAACATGCATTTTCAATATCAAAGACAAGATAAAATCACATTTGTACTCATAACATAGTAACATCAATACCTTAACAACCCCTAAGGAACACTTGAAGCTGCGTTAGTCATACATATCATCATTAGACCTCATCAAAAACATTAGACATTAATAAAGAACTAGTCGTGTACATTACTTGAACATAAGGAAAGTAATTCATAGAAACTATCCATTCAACATACATGCATACATCCATATCTCATCATAACATAAAAGAATAATTCCATAACATCCTACTAAGCCTACTTGTGCAATGCAAAAGTGAAGTCGCACACCCCCACTCCTACTAAGTAATACTCACCAAGAAATCATAGTATAGTTCATGTCACATTCATTATCTTATCATTTAGGGAAGAGTAGCCATAACCGACATACACCATGTGAGCTACATGGAATCCGGTGTCCTGTAACCCCACACAGAAAGAAGGTGTCTTACTTGCCTAAGGTAGAAGTAACATGTTTAACTTTTAGGTGGATCCATTAGCTAAGTCCTATATTGGCACATAGTTATATGATAGGGAGATTGCTTCTAGAAACCCGACCTCTTGCATTGGCGGAGGAGCTTCCATCTCATGAGTTCACTTAGATGACCCAACCTATTGCATTGACGGAAGGGCCTTACCTGATTTTCCATATTCACTCGGTACTAAGCATTATTTCCCAAATTATACAAAATTAGTCATTGAATTGTATTTACATGTGTGAAGGAGTGCTCTACCCTTCATCCAATACAACTTATAAAATAGCTCATAGACTCATTTAGTTGAGAACTAACTTTCAACCTTAGAATCATCATTAACATGTGAGTAAACCTTTCACATATTTGTTCCTAGTGTTTTCATGAGAAATAGCCTTTCAATCAACACAATAACATCAACATCATCCTAGACAAGTCATATATAAACATGTGTAAAGGGTAAGAGGAGAATTTACCTTTCAACAATACCTCAATTCACACAGTAGTCATAGGATCATTACCTTTCAAGTGAATCATAAGTTCACATACAACTTTCATCAATCATGAACAACCCTTCACAATTTACCCTCTTCAAGGGTCATGAACCAAGTCTCTCAATCACGCTTAAAAATACTACTTTAAGCATGAATAAAAAACAAGATTCAATAACTAGATTAACATAGACATAATTCATTGTAATTATTTTTCATCAATACACCCATCACAGTTCATGATATTGGGGTTATGGGGGAGTACATGGGTTCATTGGGACTTTCACTATAAAAATAACCATTAAATGTCAAATCATCCATAATATAAATCAAATAACATAATGAAATCATTTTTATGAAGAACCCATGGCTAGAATGAAAACCCTAGTTTTTGAACAATACCCAATTTTCAAAATTAGAGTTGGAAGGGCTTCATGGAGGAAAGTGTTCCATGAATCAAGGTTCCCATGCCTTAATTGATGCTTTGCCCACAAATTGGAGTTGAGAAAATTGATTTGTGAGCCCTAATATTCATGTTCTTGGTGTTCTTCAATGGAGGAACTCTAGAGAGATATATATTGAGAGGAGAGGGTTTTGGGGAAATATCTGGGTGCTGTGAATTAATGAGTAAGTCTTGTGAATTTTCAATTAAAACTAATATATATTTTACCCCTAAAATTCCTAAAACACCCCCACTTTAATTGGATCACAAAGGAATAGACTTGAAAAGTCCTTATTTAATGGTCCATATCTAGGTCTCACGACGACATCCACAAGTCGTGGTGTGGAACACCACCCGTGGCCCCTCTCGTTGAGTTGGGGCAGTGACCATCAATTTGGAGCACAAGGCTCCTTTGTCCAAGGCACCTTCACGGGCCATGAAGTGGACCACGACTCTTGGTCTTGCCCATGAAAGGGTGAGGCAGTAGCTACCTCTCACCATTCCCTCAAGCCCTCATGCCCAAGTCTCCTTCACGGAGGGCTCCACGAGCCGTGGTCCCTTCCGTAAAGTTGAGGAAGTGGCTAGGGAAACGGGTGGCAACATTTTCATGGCCAAGGCAAGCCCACACCCCTCTTCACGAGCCATGGTGTGGATCACGACTCATGGTCCCTCTCGTGAGGGTTGGGCAGTGTGCTCCTAAATAAGGGTTGGCTTGGCCTTTGGCCTTGGCTTGGCCCCTTTGCCTTGGCACTAGCCCCATGGTGTAAACTCAATAGTCCCCATTTCCACAGTATATGACTTGTTAAACCTATCATTTTCCGGAGTGTTACAGCTCATCCTTCACAAGTGACACATATTATTGAAAACAACTAAAACTTTGGTTTCCTCCTAATAAGTGCTTGATTTAACATGGTGAGACATCGTGGATATGCTCTTGATACGCCCAAATTACACCTCCCTAAAGAAGTATAAGCGGAAATTTTCAAATAAAGAACCTAAATGAGGTTAGGATCGATCCCACGAGGAATATGGTCTACAATTAGGATAATTTATATTTACTTGTACTATTAGTCAAACTTACTTCTGTAAAAATGGGGGATTTGTAGATAAAGTAATAGCTGATTGATTTATAGTAAGAAGTAAGCATTATTCACAATCTATAATATCAATATGAGATGAAACTTGGGCAAATATTTTTCCCATAAGTTGTTAACATTGTAATCCTAATAATAGTAACTCTTTCCTTGTGATAACATGCAATAAGTTAGGTATCTCCTAAGTTATTTGTCATTCAAGTACGGAATTTCACCACATAACTTGGTCAGTCTACAGGTGTATGCTTTACTAATCCTTACCCTTAACCCCAAATAATCCCTTGTGGTAGGTGGGTAGGCTATTAGATATTGGATTATCACGCTAAAACTCCATTGTTCAATCTCGTTATCATTCATTACTTCCTTGATTGGGCATGTAGAAATTAGGTGAGTTCTAACACTGCGCACCATTAAAAAGCATACAGAATGAAGAGATTAACAATACATACAGACTGAAGAGATAAACACAATTTCAGAATTACTTAATTATTAGTTTCACGTTGTTAATTACTCATGGTTCCCACAACCCTAGTTGTGGATTTTTATTATTCATGCTTATCATAATTCATAATATGGTTAATAATATAAATCATGAACTTACATTTATTATAGAGGAAATCTGGAATCTTGAATTTAAGAACAAATGAAAATTTCATAAACCAAACTTTAAGAATTAAATGCTCAAAATGTTTGCACTATACTTGTCAAAGCTAAAACAAAGTATCACAAAAAGTCTAGGAATCCAAAAACGAAATTTACAACTAATATTTATCGAAAACAAGTCCTAAACCAAGTAGGAAAAGGAAACCTAACAAAATCTAGTTCTGGGCAGTGTCACCAACAGAAGGTCACCTACTGCTCGTCGAAGAAACGACGACTCATAGGTGCCTTCGCCGTTTAGTAGTTGGTCAATATCTAGTGGGTGTCATTGGCAAGCTGAATTATGGTCTATAAGTGAATCGACGACCCATCCTGTTAAATCATCGTTCATGGACTGGAATTCATCTTCTCTGAAGTTATCGACAAATTATATACGGCTTGTTAACACACGGCTCGTCACTAGCCTTCATCGTTCAACACTTCGTTCATTTTTCTCATGACTGCACCCAGGACTTCTACCTACGGCTCGTCAAAGGAACGATGGCTCGTAGGCGAGCTCGTTTGTCACCAAATTCCTGTTGTTTCATATTTTAATCATCAACTACTCTAAAACCTATTTCCTTAAAAATAAGACCAACATACTATCACATCTAATAACAAAATGCCTAAGACTCATGCAAAACTTTAAATTTAATGCATCAAAAATACCGTAAAGCTACAGTACATCAACACCGTCAGCTTAGAATTGTTGCTTGTCCTCAAGTGACGCAATATACTCTAAATGACACTTATGTAGAACCAATCCACAAACTCAAGCAATTACATAGAATTTAATTTTCCAATTACATAAAATTTAATTTTCTAAACAATCACCCTCTTAATCTATTTTCAACACAGTGCAAATCTTTTATCAGACTCAACAAGTTAATTAATGTCGATCAACATGACATAGACATATCAATAGACACATTCACATACATAGACAACAATCACCAAGATACCAACTCTTCAACAATGTAACTTGTGCCCTTACTACAAGGAAATCATTTTTTCACACAAAGTTTGACTTTTTAGTTAGGGACTCAGTATACACTCATACTCAGAAGTGAGTTCAAATACAGTTTGTGATCAATACCACATGCTTGACCTTATTTTCTATGCTTTGACTTTCCAAACTGGTTACTTAGGATCACTATAATACTTTTTTAGCTAGTAACATAGGCTCAGACGTGGTATATTTGGATATTAAGTGACTTTTCTGTCCACCTTGACATTACATTGGCTATTTTACCTCTTTTACAATCAATTCTGGCACCATCTTACTTTTTGCTCTTCTCCTTGTGATTTATTTAAGCGCGACTGTGACTTTGACTTGATATTCTTGCATGTTTAATCTTTTTTTCATCTCTTTATTCAAGATTTCTCATTCTTTTGTTTCTTTTTGGTTAGTCACACCACTTTCTACATTTTAGCTCATTATTTTCTCTACATATGACTCTTTTCATAACCTATCTTTCTTGTTTTTCTTTATAGTAACCACCCTCTGTATGGGTTAAGGTGCACGATCTCCTAGGGAGGACCAGGATCAAAATCAAGGCAAACTTCTGAAGTAGCCACCCTTAACTTAAGTTTTTAGCCTGCGTTGAGGTTCATAATGTCCAAGGAGGGATCAGGGACTAGGGCCATCACAAAGTTTCACATTTTTTCTAGGGAAGGTGACTCGAGTGTATTGGTAGAAATTGTATTCGCTAGGGTCAAACATTTGGATTGAAGGGAGCAATTTATTTCTTTTGGTTGGTTGTTTTTAGGTTTAAGTAGACTCATTTTGAACAATGTCCTATGATGATTTCCCAATTCGTAGTCTAAATCATCTTAGCAAGTCAAACGGGGAAAGTTCTATTTTGGCACGTACTATATGAATAAACAAACAACCTCATATACACTATCACCTTGTTTCACTATCAAATCATTAATGTATATGGTTCATGTTATATCTTAAGTCATATATTCTAATAGATTCCTATTATGTCATACAAAAATTTGACACATTCAAATCATCAAGCACACAAATATAACACATATCAAAACTTTGAGGGGTATCACTTTTCATGCTCTTTTGCCATTATGCTTTCATTTTAGTCTACTTCTACACTTATACTTATCCTAAACATGCTAGTTCAACAAAATTAAATAGTTCCTTTAGGGAAAAGAACATAGGCAAGAAAACCCCAAGGAAGGATTATGAGTTGGGTTATTCATAATTCACCCTAACATTCACAATACATTCACCCCACCCCTACAAAAAAATATAGTGCAATTCCCCCGATGCACAAAAATGTAAAACATAGGATAAGACAAACCTGTGGTGCATAAGTGCTGAAGACCCATCGAGAAGCGGGTGGGTCCGGTCGGCCCGAACCTACTGGATTACCATCAGTAACGCTCTCAGTTACGCCTTTAATTAGAATAGAGGGAACACCATTAGTAGTGCCCCTCGAAGTAGATGAACCCGCAACCAACTCCCGCTCTCTACGCTTCCGCATCTCCTCATCAAGTAATGGTTGTGTCTGTGTCTCGTCAACCTACTACCTCTCTCTTTTTGTCCCTTCTCTCCTCCTCCGTATCAATACTAGGACCAAAATTATATGTGTGATTTCCATCTACACGTGGGAGGGGTTAAGGGAAGGTTCGTCTTTGCCTAATAGTGCATTTAGCACCACATCACCGACATCCTCCTCTGGAGCAGGCTCTGGGAAAACTTCCTCTGGGGATGTCAAGGCATCAATATTAGCCCAGAGTTTGGCAAACTCCATCTGAAAAGCAGCAACATCAACAGTAGACCCAGGCTGAGGCCTCACAAACATCATAAGCTCAAGGATTGATGCACCACCTAGATCTTCACTTAAAATGCCTTTTTTGTCTGCTCCTTTGATTCTACGACCGACTTCATCATCCAAGGCAAAATATGCTACAATAGAGTGGCCATTTGAGCTGCCAATTGTTTGACTCTGGCAAAGGTCTTCATGGAAAACCTAAAAGGGGCAGGAGTATGTGGTGTGCTCATAGCCTGTCCGGATAAAGTGGAAGGTTGACATACATATTGGGCTCTGTAGTGGTGGCAGGAATGGTGTCCTCATCTGCCATATCAGTAGCAAGGTCTTTTCCCATAGCGGCAAGTAAATCTGGATACCCTTTTGTGGAGCCGCTAGGTTTACATCATCTCGGATCAGCCCCACATCAACATTATTGGTCACCTCGATTAGCCTATCACATCTCTACACCATAACAATAGCCTTTCTATAAAGGCTAAAGATGAGACAGGGAAATGGCAATGTGGTCGTCTTCTAGAAGGCCCTTTCATGTACCTCCGCTGTCATGATCTGGGATAAATCAATCTTGTTCCTCGCCATCAGTGAAGCAATCATAATACCAAGGTCTCAAGTGACTATAGTTTCCGCTAGTGTGAGGGACAATCGGGCCTGGATAATAGACTACCAGAACTTGGCTGCAAAATTGAGAGTCCCCTTTCTGATAAACTGTGTCATGTAACGAATCCATTCAGTTCTCTCCCCTCATCGACAATATGTCAAGCCATTTAGCATAGCAAGCTCTCTCGATGCTCAGTATCACGCATAGTAGTCCTATTTTGCACCACCCCATCTGGTAGTCATACTCCGCCATATTAATAGGCAAAGAATGTGTTAGGTCGTAAATAAAATGATATATGGTGGTCTCTAATAAGTCAACAGGGATACACTATACCAAGGTAATCAATAGTGGGAGCTGGGCTAGTGACTTAGAATATGGTGGCATTGTACTTTGTACAGTGGCTGCATAAGAAGCATAGAACTCCCTCACTATCTCCGAGATGTACCTCCCCAGATTCTCTACCATCCACTCATGTATATGCTGCTTGAACAACTCATGAATCTCCGGCACTATGTGGAGGCTGCCTGTAAGTACCCGTCTCTCCTAAGTAATGGTTTGGGCTATCTTCTATTGTTCGCTAACAAACAGCCCGTCTATGTATATTTGGAACATCCCTCGAATGCACCATATGTTCGGCTTAGTGGAAACATGTATCATCTTATATATCGTACTGGGAGGGTCATTATCCAATCCAGTACTAGTAGCATCAGAAGCCGAGGCGACAACAGAATCCGAGCAGGAGCCAGAATGCGACTTCATCTTTTCGGTATTCGAGGTCTTAGACTCCTCCTCAGACTGGGGGGAATCATCATGACTAGAGGATTGTTCCTCATCCAATACAATCTGTCTAGACTGTTACCTCGTAGTCTGAGGTGCCATAGGAGAGTCTCTACTGGTCCTTGGATCAAATTCTGACTCACTAGAATCTTCAATCATTTGGTGCGAGGGTACCATAGACTTGGAGTTCCCTTTCTGTTGATAAGTATGTGCTTTCATTCATATGGAAGACTACTTAGTACGCAAATTATACAAAACAAACCCATCAAAAGATGTAAAATAAATTACAAAACTAATTTCTTTTTTTGGAAAACTATCTTATGGGACCAACGGTCCGTACTTACGGATCGTAGAAGCTTCTACGGATTGTAGGTACCAACTGTAGGTCAGGAGGTCACATTTCAGACCGTCATTCACAACTTAGGCTATTGGGTTTTGGTTCTGACTAATGAGACAGTCCGTAGGTTGCCCCACGAGCTATAGGTCATGGTGGTCTGCCAGTACTGGTTCATATCACAATTTCAACTATTATCCAACATCACAATTTCATCATTTAGACCACCAAAGAACTTCTAGAACATGCATTTCAACATATTTTATGTTATTCTATCGTTCCAAGGGTTTCAAACATGCAATTAGAAATACAAACAACATTTAAACTTAAAACCCTAAGTCAAGAACATAACTAGATGCCAATTAATCACATTTTTAAATCAAAACTTGACAACACTCACAATACTATCGTCGCAAGGACACTTTTTAACTAGTAGAGTCAATTTTTTAAAAAGCAATTTATACCCAAGGTAAAGTAACAACTTTTGATATCAATCTACAAATTGAATAGTGTAAGTTTGAAATTTGTACCTTTCATAGAAGTACTAAGTTGTGTGAGTGTGTTCCTTAGCCTTTTGAGGACCAATTTTCTTGACTCCGAACCCCGTGACCTTGATTTTAGAAGAATAAAATTTGGGGGAGAAATAGGACAAAAATGAGCAAGGGGAAGGAAAATAACTGTATATGTGATTATGGGAGATTAAATGATGTGAAGGGGTATGAATGTGGTTGATTAGTTGGTATTGAAAGGTTCGTAATGGTTGGGGAAAAGAGGGAAATGAGGGATGTTTAAAAAAATGAAGGGTTTTATTGAAATAGGTCGCGGGTCGGGTTGACTCTATAAACTGAGTAAGACCGATGATTCCCCGACGATGGTTCGTAGTTAGAACTACGGTCCATTGATGGGTATCGTTGTTACCCTTTATACTTAGTGAAATTCAGAATACATACCTGGGATATACAAATACCATTTATGGCCAGTCGATGGAACAACATACCGTCTATGGAAACTGTAGACCTGCACTAGAATTTTTTTTAGATTCTTCTTTACTTTCCTGCACACATAGAAAACATTAGGACTTCCTTTTTACATTCTGTTGAATCTTTTTGGTAACAGACCCTATACTACCCTAATTTAGCCTATACGAAGACTCAATAAAACATAAAACTCAATAGGAAATCCTTCAAAAACACTAAAAATTCCTTAAATTGACTAGATTTTACATCTTTGGTTGCCTCCCAAGTAGCCATTGATTTAACATTGTGGCACGACACAAACCCCTTGATTACTCAAACTTCATTAAGATCACATTCTTTTATTACCTTTACATACAATCTCGTTCCTTAATCATTCTCAAGTTCAACGGGTCCGCGTGAAAACACTTGTACCACGTTGAATGCCCCCATCCGTTTGGAATTGAGCTTTCCAGGGAACAAGCACAACTTTGAATTGAAAGAAGTACCAAATCACCGGGAACAATTTCACACTTTTAAATATTTTAATCATGGTATCGCTTCATCTTCTCCTTGTACAATGCTTAACTTTCATATGCTTTTACGCGAAACTCATTAAGCTCATTCAAGTCATTTAATGTTTGACTTGATGTGGCATCCCAATACAATTCATCTTCTTGAGTGGCCACATCACTTTGTGCTCTTACTCTATAGGCAAGTGACAAGACCTTTCAAAAACAAGTTGGTAGGGACACATACCTATTTTGTTGTCTGAAAGTGCAACAACTTCCACCCATTTAGACACATAGTTAACTGCTACAAGTATGTACTTCATTCCATTCGAGCTCACAAATGGACCGACAAAGTCAAGAGCCCAAATATTAAACAACTCAATCACCAGTATAAGAGTCATTTGGAGTTCTTTCTTCCTTGAAATACCTCTTTCTCTTTAGCAGCGATCACAAGACTTGGTGAACAGTAGGCCAACAGTACCTACACTGCAAGATTTTGTGAGTAGTTCAGATACCACTATGATGTCCACCAACAGGAGACGAGTGACAAGCTTCCAATATGCTCATCATATCTACCTTGGGCACACATTGACGAATAATCCTATTAGCACAATCATGAAACAAGTAAGGCTCTTCCTAGAAAAACCTCTTCACATCAGTCATGGATTTTCTTGTTTGGTGGAACGAAAAATTCGAAAGCACCAAATCACTTGCCAAATAATTGGCGAAATATACAAACCAAGGGATAATATAAAGTTGCCAATACATGTTCATTGGGGAACGTATCATTTATCTCAACTACATCATCTAACTTCATCATTTCCTCTTCTTCTAATTTGAACAAGTGATCAACCCCTTGATTTTCTGTTCCCTTTGTATCTCTCACTTCAAAATCAAACTTTTGAAACAAGAATACCCATCAAATCAGTCTTGGTTTTGCATCCTTCTTTGCCATATGATACCTCAACATAGAATAATTAGTATGCATAATGATTTTAGTGCCAATGAAATTGGATCTAAACTTCTCAAAATTGAAGACTACAACAAGTAATTCCTATTCAGTTACCGTATAATTCTTTTGAGCAACATTCAAAGCCTTGCTCGCATAGTATATCTAATTAAGAATCTTCTCTCACGTATACCCCAATGCTACGCCAAGTGCTACCCCAGTCGCATCACATATAACTTCAGACGGTTGTCCCCAATCCAGTGAATTAATGATCGGTGAAAAAGTCAACTATTATTTCAGCCCCTCAAATGTTCTGAGACAAGCATTATCAAACTCAAATTTTGTCTCCTCTTTGAGTAGCTTGCACAATGGGTTTGCAATTTTCAAGAAATCCTTTATGAACCTCCTATACAAACTTGCATGCCATAGAAAACTTCCAACGCCCTTCATATAGATGGGGGTGACAACTTTTCAATCACCTCAACCTTTGCTCTATCAACCTCAATGCCCTTTTATGAGATTCTATGACCTAAAACTATACCCTCTTTCCCCATACACTGAAATTTCTTCCAGTTGAACACAAGATTGCATTCTTTACCTGTTTTAGCACTTCTCCTAAATGTACCAAGAAATCCTTAAATGAGTCACAAACCACCGAGAAATCATACATAAATACCTCTATTGTGTTCTCCACCATATAAAAAAATATAGACATCATGCAACATTGAAAAGTTGTTGGTGCATTACACAACCCGAATGACATCCTTTGGAAAGAAAATGTACCAAAACGACAAGTGAACGTAGTATTCTCATGGTCTTCCGGAGTTATGTAAATCTCATTGAGCCCGAGTACCAATCTAGAAAACAGTACCAACCCTTTCAGGAAGACAATCTATCATTTGGTCCATGAACGACATCGAGAAGTGATCTTTCTTAGTCTACACATTCAACTTGCGATAATCCATACAAACTCTCCAACCAGTAACATGCCTCATTCGAACGAGCTCATTCTTTACATTGGTAGCCATATTGATTCCTCCCTTCTTTGACACACATTGAACAGGACACACCCAACTACTATCAATAATAAGATAGACTATCCCAGTGTCTAACCACTTTATAATATCGTTCTTCACAACCTTTTGGATCAGCTGATTTAATCTTCTTTGGTGTTAAATACCTGGCCTACTATTCGGCATAAGTTGAATCTTCTAAGAATAGACCATGTGGAATAGCAATAATGTCTACAATTGTCAATCCTATAGCCCCTTTGAACTACTTCAAAATTCATATCAACGCCTCTACTTGCCCTTTATTTAAGTTAGCAACAATAATAACCAGAAAAGTACTATTTTGGCCCAAGAATACATACCATAAATGAGATGGAAGAGCCTTAAGCTTTAATTTTGGAGGCTCATCAATAGATGGTTTTGCACGGAGAGTGTCTCGATTCTTCAAATCCATATCCAGTTTCTTGGATTTACGACGAGAAAAATTTACCCCATCCAGTGCAACAACTAACTCATCATATTTATCAATACCATCTCTATCAAAGTTCATGATCACAATAGTTAGCGCTTTAACACCTTATCTCTCCTCAATAGACACCTTTGGTTCTTCCTCCACAATATGATTCACCACCGCTACTGGCTTAAGATCACTTTCATGCTTCATTAATCTACATATATTAAAGGTCACCACTACATTATTCAATCAGAACTTCATCTTCCCTTTTTCCATATCAACTAAAGCATGTCTTGTAGCAAGAAATCATCTCCCCAAAATGATGGGTACTTCAAAGTCAGCCTCACAGTCTAGTTTCACAAAGTCCGCCAGAAAGATGAATGCCTCAACTTTCCCAAGGACTTCTTGAAACACCCTAATCGGTTTATTCACATTTCGATCAGCCATAAGTAGCCAAATTTTAGTAGGTTGAAGGTCTTCTAAGTCTAACTTTTTGTATATCGACAGTGGCATCAGATTAATGCTACCACCCAAGTCACATAGGTCCTTTGCAAAATGCAACTTACCAATAGTACATGGAATGGTAAATGCTCCAAGATCCATCTTTTTCTGCACTATTGATCTAGTAGCAACAACGCTACAATGTTGCAACTTGTCATCACCTTCAAAATGGACAACCCTGTTTTAAGTTACTAAATCCTTCATGAACTTCGCACAGCCCGAAATTTGTTCAAGTGCCTCAATTAAAGGATCATTTATTGATAACTCTTTTAGCATAACTATGAACCTTTTGATATTTTCCTTCTTCCGCTTTCTTAGCCAAGCTTTCTGGGAAGGGAGGTGGATGTCTTGACATAGGGATGATCTTTTGCATCACCTCTACCTCATTCTTATTCTGATATTTTGGCTCCTAACCTACCTTAACTTCATCCTCTTCTTGCTCTTCATATCTTTCCAATCCAATCAGCATATAAGGGTCAATAGTCTGCTTTCCAACCCTAGTAGTAACTGCCATACAATGCCCATCATTTTTTGGATTCTAAATAGTATTGTTGGGAAGTGTTCCTTGTTGACGTGGATTGGCACTTGTGGATAACTTACTTAACTACTCCTCAATCTGTCTAATTGACACGACATGTGACTCAACTTTGTGACCAATACCCGATAAGTCATTAAGCATTTCTTTCACATTGTCATCAGTTTAATAAAACCTTTGCATCATCTTATTCATCATATCCTCAATCCAATTCATATTAGATCCTTCATCTCAGTTCCATGGTGGAACATAGGGTCCACTCTTATCATTCATGTTTCCATACACATTTCTGTTATAGTTTTTATCATGATTATAGTTCCCATCACATACATAGTTCCTTTCGCGATTGTAGTTAGTGTAGTCTCGACGTTGATTTCCTTTATTTTGGTCCCAATTATCCTGGTTGCATGCTTGAGCGTTATTCAGGAAACTCCCCATCTGATCATTCATAAGATATGCGTCTTTCTCATAAATATAATCATAAGCCGGTGGTGCTCTAGTCTGATAGTTCACTACATTCACTTTCTCAGCATGTTCACTCACATGTTTGAACACCAAGCTAGCCTCTGTTCTCAAAATATCCATCTCCTTATTAATATCATCATTAAACTGAATTGGGGTTGCATGTATACAAATGTGCTCTTTGTTGCAGCCAAAGTTCTAGTGCTCTATTCTTTGTTATTCTTGGAGATCTTGTAAGTTTCTCAGTGATCTCCTAAAGTGTATTCGCCCAATATGAACCTCTAGTAATAGTGTCCAACACAACTTTCCCATTGTCCTCTAGACCTTTGTAGAAATACTCCTTTAACAACTCATCATCAATGCAATGGTTCCGCACACTTCTCATAAACCCTGTAAATCTATCTAAATAGTTACTAACTAACTCTCCATGTAGGCCTACAAAGTTGTTGAGTTTAACTTTTAGCTTCAACTTCTTTGACGATGAAATCTTTATCGAGGAATATTTTGTGCAGCCCTTCCCAATAGGTAATTGTGTTATATGGAAACTCACATAGCCATATAGTAGCATCACTTGTCAACGAAAGTGGAAACACCCATAAGCCGATTGCATCCATGTCTAAATCTGTTTGTGCTACACTACTCATGCAGACACTGTTCACATTCCTCAAATGAGCATATGGATTCTCCGAAGGTAACTAGACAAACAACCCTCTAGATGTAAGCATGCACATCAGATTGCTAGTCACCACGAATGTATGTCCATGTGGTACTGGAGGAACAACTATAGCAACAGTCGACCCCACAACATCATAATCAACCCTATAGTTATCACACACACTGGGAGCATCCTGATTTTTCTCTCATTTCACATTTTAAACTAGTGGGTTCTCATGAACTTGTAGCTACACTCTAGCAACATCCCCTTGACCCGCTCTAATTGGATGATCATGTACCTCAAGATTTGGACCTCTTCCAGCCATTCATCTCAGAGCTCTTCTTAATTCAGAATTGTAGGGGTCAGGAGATTGCCTTGACTCCATGTACTTGGCATATACTAGAAACAACACCTCTACAAAAAGAAAACAAAACAAAATGTATATCTTAAAATAATTTACTAAAGTTCAATAAAGATATTAGTCTAATCTAAAAAACTTATTCCTCTGTAGCGGCGCCAAATCTCCGTTGTTCAATTCCTTTCTCATTCATTACTTGGTCGAGGAAGTAGGAATGAGGTGAGTTCTAACATTGCGAACCGTTAAAAAATATTCAAAACAAAGAGATTAACAAAACATGCATAAAAACTTTTTCAGAATAACATAATTATCGGTTTAACATTGTTAATTATTGTAACACCCTGGAGTCAAAAGAGGGTAAGATAGCACTTTTAAGAAGCTGTAGGCGCCAACCTATAAGGGCCACCCATGGCCCGTGGATGGGACCGTGAACCGTAGGTATGGTTAGTGGATGACACTGTCTAAGCAGGTTATAAAGGCCCAGAACCACTTTTCGTGGTTAACTGGCCCAAACACCAGGTTCTGACCACGAAGGTCGGTCGTGCAGGATGACCCGTTATCCACTCTACAATCCATCAGTCGTGGCCGTGGATGATGGGTCGACAATTAAGTTCAGGTGCAGTTCGGTCTTTCCCTAATATGTATCTCTATACTACGTTGTTTTACCCTTCACTAAGACCCCTATATAGGTATTTTAACCCCAAAATTCCCCAATAGAAATTATTCTCTCAAAATCACCAAAAGAAATCAAGTTCTTTCTTTTCCAAGGATATTTCTTTCTCTAGAAGCTTGAAGAAGAGGATTCAACCTAGGGTTTCCATTCAAGTCTCAATTCTTCCATTGAAGATAATTAATTGGCTTTGAGGTATGATAGTTTTCAACCATGTATTCCTTCTATTCATGGAGTTCCCAAATTCTTCTATTTTCAAAGTTAGAAATATCCAATTGAGTTAGAATTTTCTTCAGGTTCTCTTGATTTTTGATATAAATGATTGGATTATGATCTCTTATGCTTGAATTGATGAATTACGATAATTTTATGATGATTTCTACTATGAACCCATGTAATCCCCATGTTCCCAAGTTATGATCATATGATGTGGGATTTTGATTATAAAGTAACATTTTTATGAAATCAAGCATGTATTGATAGAGTTACATTAATTTATGATGAAATCCATATCTAACACATTTTTTCTAAATGTTGATGAATGAAAGTGGGTTTTGAAACTTGAAAGCTAAATTGTAGAATTATGTATGATCTTAGGAAATCTATGCAAATGTTTTAATGATGCTTTGAGAGTAAAGTATCAATTATGATGTTGTTGTTGTGTTGTTGAAAGGATTTTTCATGAAACACATGAAAACATGATGTGAAAGATTTTCTCATAGAATAAATGGTTCTAAGGTTGAAAGGTCTTCTCACCTAATTGAATTAAAGATTAAGAGATATCCTAATGACTTAACTTTGATTGGTTATTGTATGATACCTTTCCATGGACTATGACTTAGCTTGGATTGGCAAGATGATTTGCATTTCCATGGATAATAAGAACAAGTAAGAAATGACTATTCTTTGGGATTTATGCTTAGCACTGAGAGGATATTGAGATGGAAGCTCTCCCGTTAATAGAGTGCGGGTTTGTAGAAGTAATCTCCTTATCCCTTACCTATGTCCCCCCATAGGATGATTTTCTAGATAGACATTACCTAGTGGATCCACCTAAGATAGAAGTTCATGGTCCTTACCTTTGTAAATAGGACAACCGTTTTTGGTGTGGGAGACACCATGTGATCATGTTATAGCTCACATGGTCTCTCTGTCTGTTAAGGCTACTTTCCACAATAATAATAAACTAAGGTTACTTCAACAAGTATCTCATATGTGTTCAAGGACTTTAAAGATGTTCACTTGCATTGACCACGTTTTATGACTTATGTTTCCCACCCTTTTATATCATGTTTTAACTTGGTCAATTAAATGTCATTAAATGTCCTCTTTTAGCATGATTTAAAATATTTTATGCATAGCTATCATACTTGGTACATTGCTTTATAATAATGGATACTCTTGCGTACATTTCCCTAAATGTAAGGTGCGACAGTCAGGTTTCTCAGTTTGTGGCTGGTGGTTGATTTTGAGGTTTTCGAGCTTTGGTGAGTCCTCATGTTTCGAGGACGGACTTTAATTGTTCCTAGTTTTCTTATTGTATTTCAGTTTTGTACATGTTGTATGGACTAGGCCCAATTTCATTCTATTGTTCTATTTCATATGTTATGAATGCTAAGTGGCTTGTATGGGATCTCTCGGGGTCGTATACACCATATTACATCTAGGGTGTACCCTTGGATCGTGAAAATTACTCATGGTTTCCACAACCCTAGTTGTGGATTTAGTTATTCATGCTTGAGTTATCATAATTCATAATAGGGTTGATAATTTAAATCATGAACTTATAATTAGAATAGATGAAATCCAGAATCTTGAATGGAAGAACAAACACAAATTTCATAAACCTAACTTTAAGAATTAAATGCTCAAAATGTTTGCAATATAATTCTCAAAGCTAAAACTAAGTATCACAAAAAGTGTAACAACCCAAAAATAAAATTTACAACTAATATTTATAGAAAACAAGTCCCAAACCATATAGGAAAAGGAAACCTAAGGAAATTCGGTTCTGGACAATTTCACCAATGGAAGGCTACCTACTGCTCATCAAAGGAACGATGGCTCGTTGGTGTGCTCGGCGGTCAGCAATTAGTCAATATTCTAGTAGATGTTATGCATAGGACTAACTTACAATCTGTAGATCCATTGATGGTCCGTCCTTTTTCAACCGTCGTTCATGGACTTGAACTCATATTCTTTGAAGTTATCGATGACTCATTATCTACGACTAATACTAGGACATACGGCTCGTCAGTCGCCTTTATCATTCATTACTTAGTCCATTTTCCTCAGCACTTCACTCACACCTTCCACCTGCGTCTCGTCGATGGAATGACGGCTCGTAAGTGGGCTAGTCTGTGACCAAATTCCTGTTGTTTCACACTTTAATCATCAACTGCTCCAAAACCTTTTTCATGCAAAATAAGATCAACATACTATCACATCTAATAACAAAATGCCTAAGACTCATGCAGAACTCTAAGTTTAATGCATCAAAAATTTCGTAAATCCACGACACAGCAACTCTCAAACATTATCCAAGTACACCACTTCAACCACTCTCATATCACAACCCTCCCCAAAGTAAACATTCAACCTTTGGCCGTTAACATTAAATTTTACCCCCTTTTCATTTTTAATTTCAATTGAACCATTCCCATACACTCTAGTGAATGTGTTCGGGCCAGTCCACTTTGACTTTAGTTTTCCTGAAAAGAGTTTAAGCCGAAAGTTGAGAAGAAGGACTACCTCACCCACACTAAATTTTTGATATATGATTTTGGCATCATGCAAATGTTTTACTTTATCTTTGTAGAGTGCGAAGCTATCAAATGCTTGTAATCGAAAGTCATCGAACACAAGTAGTTGGTCAACACAATTTTTAGCTACCACTTCCCAAATAAAATTCATCATTTTCACTGCCCATAAGACTCTATGATCTACCTCAATCGGAGATTAACAAATCTTCCCAAATACCATATTGTATGTAGACATGCCAATAGGTGATTTGAATGTTGTGCGATAATCCCAAAGTGCATCATCGAGCTTGCTAAACCATTCTGTCTAGTGGACATTTACCATTTTAGATAGGCTGCTCTTTATCTCTCTATTGGACACCTCAACTTGTCCATTAGTTTAGGGATGGTATGGTTTGTCAACTTTGTGTTTGACCCCATACTTATACAAAAGTGCCTTAAATTGGCAATTGCAGATATGCAAGCCACCATCACTTATAATGGCCCTTGGGGTTCCAAACCATGTGAAAATTTATTTCGTTAAGATCTTGGTGTTGCTTCTCCCTTCATTGTTATGTAAAGCTATTGCCTCCACCCACTTGGACACATAATCGATTGCCATTAAAATGTAATTGTTCCCAAAAGTTATTGGAAAAGGACCCATGAAATCGATTCCCAAACATGAAATAACTAAATTTTGAAGAATTTGTGACAACAACAATTCATGCATCCTAGAGATACTTGCTTGCATTTGACATTGAACACAACATTTGCAAAAGGCATAGGGATCTCTAAACATAGTAGGCCAATAGTAACCACATTGTAACACTTTTGAAGATGTACTTATTTCCCCATGATGTCCACCTACCGAAGAATCATGGTAGGATTAGAGTATTTCTTGCACTTCTGTTGCGGGCAGACAACACCGATAATATTATAAGCACACTCCCTTAAGAGGAAAGGTTCATCCCATATATACTTCTTCACATTAAATAAAAATTTCCGCTTCTAATGGCTACTCAAATCAGCTGGCAACAATCCACTTACAATGAAGTTCACATAATCAGCATACCACGGGACATAAGTTTGAGAAATTATCATTACCAATTCATTAGGGAAATAATCATCAATATCTCATCCCTCAGCCACTTTATGATCCGCTTCAAGCCTTGATAGGTGGTCAGGCTGTTTGTTTTCATACCACTTTCTATCTTTCACTTTGAAATCAAATTCTTAAAGGAGAAGCCCCCATTGAATCAACTTTGGTTTTTCCTCTTTCTTTGACATTATGTACCATAGAGCGGCATGAACATTATGCACAACCACTTTCGTACCGCATAAATAAGCTCTAAGCTTCTCAAACCCATATAAAACAAACAACAACTCCTGATCAGTGACAATATAATTCGTTTGAGTGCCCAAGATCATCACCGAGTGCCAATCTGCTAGCATCGCACATCATTTATAAGGGAAGATTCAAATCGAGTGGTATGATGATATGAGCTAAGATAAGTTTCTCTTTCAAACACTTGAGAGCTTCCAAAAACGCATCATCAAATTCAAACACGATTTCCTTTTCAAAATGCTTACACAATGGAATAGCAATCTTGAAGTCTTTAATGAACCTCCTAACAAACCCAACATGGCGAAGAAAACTTCGTACTTCCTTCACTGAAATTTGGGGAGGTAATTTTTCAATTACTTGGATTTTAGCTTGATCGACTTCAATCCCATCCCCATAATTTTGTGCCAAGCACAATTCGTTCCTGAACTATGAAATGGAATTTCTCCAAATGAAGAACCATGTTTGAGTCCACACATCTTTTAATTACCATCTCTAAGTCCTTCAAGCACTTTTTGCCATATCCACAAATATTTATAACTTGCATCATTGGAAAGTGGGCAGTGCGTTGCACAACGGAAATGACATTCACTTGAAGGCAAAAGTCCCATAAGGGCACGTGAAAGTCATTTTCTCTTGATCTTCAAGAGATCTGGATATTTGGTTGTATCCAGAATATCCATCAAGAAAGCACTACCATCCCTTGACTGCAAGCTTATCAAGTATTTGATCATTAAAAGTCATATGGAAATGATCCTTCTTGGTTCATGAGTTTAATTTTCTGATAATCCATGCACATGCGCTACCCGGTCAGGGGCATAGTGGCAACAAGTTCATCCTTTTCATTTGGGACTACCATTATGCCACCCTTTTTAGGAACACATTGGACCAGACTTACCCATTGACTGTTTGCAATTGGAAAAATGGCTCCCGCATCGAACAATTTTATGATCTGCTTATTCACCACTTCATACATGATAATCACTATTGTTGCTCAA
This sequence comes from Solanum stenotomum, assembly GCF_019186545.1. Lineage (NCBI taxonomy): Eukaryota > Viridiplantae > Streptophyta > Magnoliopsida > Solanales > Solanaceae > Solanum > Solanum stenotomum. The sequence continues at coordinate 41,806,277 of NC_064289.1, read as the reverse complement.
TGCTTTGTTTGCAACTCTCAGCTAAATTTATTTTATAAGTGCACACACCGAGAGATTTTCCCACGATGTTGACAATTGACAACCCCAGGGCCCTAATGTCCCTTTTCAACACCATGATTAAAAATTCCACTTGCCATTCTTCAAGATCACTCAAGATAATAACTGGTAGTGTGTTATTGGCTCCTAAGAAAGCATATTTGAGATAAAAAGAAAGTTCTTTCAATTCTAAGCTCAATAATAGATGGCTTGGCCGGTGGTAGTCCTCGACTAGACAAATCGAGGTCAAGCCTTGGAAGAAGTGTGTGAGCCGACACCCACAACAGCAGCCACAACTTCATTATAGTTAGTTATTTCAGCTTAGTCATAATTAAGTAAAATAACTTCCAATGATTCCCCACTATATGCGGATTCCACAATACTTGCCCTAACTCCATCAATCTGATCCAAGTGAGACACGACGTGCATATCACTTGGATACTTAATCGACTTATGACGATTGAAGCTAAGTATTTCGTCATTAACTTGGAACTTCAAATCACCACCTTTGACATCAACCAAAGCTCTGCCCATGGCCAAGAATGGTATACCAAGGATAATCGGCAAATCAATACCAATTTCGCATCAAGCATTGCAGGAAACACAAACTTTTCTACCTTGACCAACACAACATAGACAACACCAACTGGCCTCCCTATTAAATGATCAACCATCAAGAGCCTCATGCTTGTTTGTTTTGGTTCATCAAGCTCAAGCTTATTAAATATCATCAACAACATCTAATTTATGCTTGCACCAAGATCACAAAAATGGTTTTGTGAAAGTGCATTCACTAATGATACATGAGATAGTGAAAACCCCATATCATTTTTTCTTTAGAGCTATATTCTGTGTTATCACCGCACCACATGTTTGTGGCATTTCAATTATTTAACAATCCATCACCCTCTTTTTTGTCACCGATTCATTCATATATTTGGCATAACCCGGTATTTCGGTCAAGGTATCCACCAAAGATATATTCACTTTCGACTCTTTCACTATATCCACAAACTTTTAGAATTTTGCATTGTCATTTTTCCTCAATCTTTGAGAAAAAGGAGGATCTTAATTTGAGGTAATGTGGTAAGGGCTACAACATCACCTTCTTTCACAATTGACTTAGGCTCACTTTCAACTCCTTTTATTTGTGTCTCACCCATCTCCTTAGGTGGTTTATCATCGGCAACCACCCTTTGGACATCTATATTTTCTGGCGTTGGTCTATCTTTCAATGTCTTTCCACTTCTTGTGACTATGGTTGAAACTTGGACAACAACCTTTGGATTCTCATACACATGGGTCTCCAAATTGTCATCAAGATTTGCATATACAAGGGCACCTAGCTGACCCATCTTTTCTTCAAGAAACTTAATAGATGATGAATGTGAGATTATGGTGGTGGACAAATCTGAAACATGACTATTCATTTCTTGTAAAATCATATCGGACCCCTCCACTTGGCGAGAATTTGGGTAAAAAAATTGTTGATTGGAGTGCACACTGGATCATGTAAGTCAAAATGCGACTTATACTTGGCATCTTCACATTCCCTTTCATACCAGCTTCCTTCATCATTCTCAGTCCAATCTTAATTTTTAACAAGCCTTTGATAACTTGACAAAAAACCCTCTGATGTTCCACCTCTTGAGTAAGACCTCTCATCATATATCCTCCGGGATACAATATTTACTATGTTTGTTCCACATCTAATGATATGATTGGATAACATATCAAGTTGAGTAGTCAGTTTAGCAATGCTTTTGTAACACTCCCAATTTTTCTCTTCTTGATGTATAAGCATTCCCGACTATAAGAGTGACACATGATCTTCATTGGTATATCAAGCTTGATTAATCTTTTTCATATTATCAAGAACTATTGAAGCTACCATAAATTTTTGTCTAACAATACCATCCTCCAGCTTATCACCGACAGTTTGTTAAGGGTTCCAAAATCAATGATTGCAACTTAACATGAGGGTTGCACTCGTTTCGGGACTTAACCCAACACCTTACGACATGAGCTACTGACAACCATGCACCACTTCTTTCCACATCTATGAATAAGATGGTCAGTTAGCCCTTTGTTTATTGCATCAAGACTCCGGTACAAGTATTCCAACAAGAGTTTGTTCGGAAAGCCATGGTTTGGACATTGTGGTAACACACTCTTGAAACATAGCCAAGTCTCATGTACGGGTTCTCTATTCGTTCTTTTGAAATTTTGAATGCTACTCTTCAATTTCATTACTTAAGAAGGGGAAAAATCTCTCAAGGAAAGCTTCAACAATCTTTTCCCAAGAGGAAATAAAATTCTTCGGCAACTGAATCAACCACCTTGTAGCCTCTCCAATAAAGGAAAAAAAGGAATAACATAAACCACATAAACTCTTGTGAAATACCATCAAAATTAAAAGGGTTGCACACATTCACAAATTTGTGGAGGTGATCAATAGGATACTCATGCTCAAAACCTCAAAATAATCCTCTAATTTTGACTAGCTGCAACATGAGTTTGGTTACATCAAATGTGATATCCTTGTGGACATGTGGTAACTGAATTGCTCTGACCTCATTGATGATATGAGAAATCACCATCTCTTCCTTTCTAACATCATTATCTTATCCATGGCGACTAGAGTCATCACCACTATTCGCATTCATTATATCTCCTACTAATAGAACATGACAATAGAATCAAGCCTATGCTTATTCAACCCCAAGAAAATTTGTATGCAAATTACTTCTTAAAATGAATTAGTAACTCCTACTCCCCGAAAACGGCACCATTTTTAATAACACTCAAACTATTACTTAAAACTAATCAAAAGAGTAAGCGATCATTGTCAATATAAATTACCCAGAAAAGAGTCAGAGTCGAATCCAACAGAGAGTGTTGTGAGGTTAAGGATTCAATTGAACAATTAAGATAAAACTAATTTAAATGTAGCAAACGAGGCAAATGGGTGGATGATTTGACCAAATTTAATCAACCAATTTCATGTTCACAAACTAAACCCAATCTTAAAGCAAGCGAGAATTTTATGAAATGAGTGAACTCTAAGGGCGTGGGGGTTGAACATTGATGTCACAATGGGGTAAAATTGCATTGCTCGATAAAGCTAGCTAATCATGGATAGGATGGGTCATCTTTAATAGTTTTATTCTTCTTTCAATCTCATAACACTAGTTCATAAAATCTCCTTTCAGTCTCATTTATGTGGTTTTCAATTCAACCCACTTCCTTGACTTTTACAATTAGGTATAATTTAATCTTAAACATTGAACTAATTATGTACTCATATTGTTCTTTTTCAAGTACCAATTTGAGATCTACGCTAAGATCAAGTTGGCCACTGATGAGTTGTGAATATTTGCTCATTTAGGGCTTATTATTCAATGATTTAGTGTCCTCAAAGGCTACTTTATGCTCATAACTAATGCTAATCTGTTGATATGCAACAATGAAGGCCTAAGAGTGGGGCAATGACATTACGATGCAAAAAAAAGCGAAAAAGTTGGAAAAGCTAAAGAAAGAAGAAGCTGGAGTCCACAGAAGCTACTCAATAACTTGCCAAGTGAGCCTCCAACTCGCCTAAAGTTCCAGGAAAGTAGTCCATGGACCAATTCAAATGAAAAACTTTATTGGTAACGATTTCTTACTTTTCACTATGCTTAGCAAAAACACTTATCTTAAGGGTGTGATTATTATAGTCGAATGTATTAATTAGCTAATGGGTGTTATTATTTATTGATTTTAATGTTGTTTTGAAGTGAGTTCAATTATATGTTCATGTTTTAATTGATGAATTCAAGTTCCAAATTCAATTCTAGTTTAGGTCTCTATGCTTGCTCGAGAAAGAGGTTATAAAGAAGATTGATTGATTGATAGTTGTATTGATTGCATTTTTATAATCTAGCTTGAGAAAGTGGGTTTGATTGCGTCTTTACAAACCCAATAGTTGATCGAGAGATGGCTATTGTACTCAAAACCTAGCCTACCCATTGAGATTCAACAATTTTAAGAAACTAGAAACTACCAATTACGCAAAATTAGCATTCGATTGATCACATTCCTAAGGCCCGATCTCTAATTTTCTACTTTTTGTGTTAGGTATTCTTTGTCATAAATTGATTACTAATCCCCCCATTTGATATTAACCATTGAAACTTCATGATATGTTTTGTTGTTACAAAATCTTTACTTCTATAAATGGTTAGGACACATTTTTACTCTTAATTGAATTCTTTACCGTATCACTTAGGAGAGCCTTCTATTATAAGTTGAAAGCGAATCTATGTGGGATCAACCCCAACTCTTAGTAGAGTTTATACTTGTTAGCGACCGCCTACACTTAGAATTACATGAAAGTATAGTTGAGCATTATCAAAAAATGGTGTTGCTACCAGTAAGTGTTGTTTAGAATTCTTTTATTAAGTGTATTCATGAACTAATTTTATTGTTGTTGAATTATCGTATATTTTTCTTGATGATTGCTCCAAAGTAAGTGAAGAAATGAGTGTGAATAGGAGAATTGCAAGTCTACTTTAGAACAATGATGACATCATAAACTTGCACGGTGTTTATAAAGATCAGCTAGGAAGTGCGGGTGCTATTCGATTATCTCCAACAGTAGGCAATATGGTGTTTCATGTGACTAGCACTATGTTGCAGGTATTTAAAATGAAGGGTCTCTTTGGAGGGCTTGCTCATGAGGACCCTTATGAACATATCCAAAATTTCATGGATGTGTGTGGCCATTTTTTTTCAGTCTGACTTCGTTTGTTTCCCTTTTCTCTAATGGGGGGAAGCAACAAAGTGGTTGACCGAACTACCAAGGGAATCGATACCTTCTAGGGAGGATCTGACACAAATGTTTTTGAAAGGTTTTTCCCTCCGTCAAAGATGGTTAAGTTGAGGGAGAACACTCAAAATATCAAACGGATTGATGGTGAGCCCATCCATGAAACATGGTTAAGGTTCCAAAAGGTGGTTCTCCAATGTCCGACTCATGGGTTGCCAGACAATGTGTTATTGCAATATTTTTATCGGAGTCTCGACACGATCAACAAAGGTTTCGCTGACCAACTCATTTGGGACGAAATCATGAGACAACTGTTTTTACATAGCATCAGCCTTGCTTGAGGAGATGACAAAAATTAATCGTGCATGTTAAACAAGAGAAGATCAGGTTTCTCACTTGAATCTTGGGTTAACAAAGGAGCAAATGGAAGATAATCAAGAACAAGTTTAAAACATGGCCCAGATGATGTCTAAAATTGACCTATTGACGAAGTATGTCATGGGAGGAGGTTTCAAGGCTGTGAATGTGGTTGGTACTAATAGTGGTGTAAACCTTGATGACACACAATTTGAGGCCATTTATAATGAAGAAGTAAAGTTCTTGTCAAATCAAGCGGGGGGTTCTCATCCAAGCTCTCCAAGGACGAACGAAAATCAATGTTGGAATAGAGATCGTGATGATGGTTGGAGAGATGGAGACTATGAATGGCGTGACCGTGGTGCAATATGGATAGATAGAGATTGTGACAAAGATCATTATGTTCTTCCTCATGAACGTCAAAAGCAGAATGAACCAAGGGTTTATCCTAAAAGTTTCTAGACTGTGGATATGCTTGCCCGTATTTTGAACAAAGTTCAAGGATTGGACAAGGTACTCAAAGAGATGAAAGACGATGTCTATTCTCTAAATCAGACGCTGACTTCGCACTCAATCTCCATAAAGCAGTTTGAGATTCAAATGGGTCAAATCTTAGCTCATTTAAATCCAAGACCAAAAGAGGGTCTCCCAAGTAATACTTTGATCAACCCAAAAAATGAGGCATGATCAAATGGCCACGTAGTGCCACGACATTAAATAAGGCGCTTCTTAGGAGGCAACCCAATGTTTACTTTTTGTCATTTGAATAACGTTTGTTGGATGTGCAAGTTGAAATTCAAATTTAGGAGGAAAAGGAAAATGGATGAGCTCAGAACTAACTCAACGATACGCCGAGTTACTTGGCATGCCCGATCCAACTTACCCTTTAGAAAAATGGATGGGCTAATGTTCTGATATTTTCAGCAGACCAAGGTCCACTCGGTGACTCACCGAGTTGATCGGCGACATTAGTACCCATCATCAATTAAGGAGCGATTTGAAGGGTCAATGGCCTTTAACCATTTTATATTCAAAATCTTTCATTATTTTGAACTTTTTGACTTTTGTTCTTTTAAAATCAAACTCTAGAAGATATATTTTTAGTTTAATTCTTGTGGTTGTCCTCGTGTGGTCACAATCTTAAGTATTTCCCATCCCTCGCTCCTTGCTTTCTCGATTTTGTGTCTAAAATTTTGGTTGGTTTTCCAAAGTTATTTTACATTGCAAATTTTCTTGAGCATGGATGTGATTAGTTTATGGTTCTGTTGTTTTCCTGGACTTTGTGCTAAATTTATAGTTGGAATGTAATTTGAAGTCAAACATGTCCAATATTTTCTTATGCCTAATTTGATGCAATTGAATTGTTTGAATTGTGGTTGTAGCATGTTGGAGTATATGTGGGTGAAGTTTGAGTAACCCGATAGCAATGAAACTACTTGACTTTGCTCAATGATGGATTCAGTGACATCATTCTTAAGGGCAAAGTCGTTGTTTGGTTAAATTTTAATCGATTGGGGGAAGTCTGAGTACCCCTGCTTAAATTTGCACAATAGGTAGGCTTGAATTGCATAGAAATGTGTTTGAATTTGATTATTGTAGGTTGTTCGCTGAAAATTGAAAATTGGGTTGAAAATTTTCCACGTTTGGCCATTTGGCGAGCTGAGTCGAGCTCGTCGAGTGACTCGTCGGTTTGTTGAATGAACCCCGATTGTCTACTTGACTTGAATTGTTGATGGTTTTGTTCTATAACTTTCGGTGATTCGTTTTTGGCTGCTGAGTTGATTCGGTGACTCGCCGAAGAACTATGACATCACCTTTTTGAAGCCTATTTTTGCTAAAATGTTATGTGACTTTCATCGAGACCCTTTTGCATCATCAATTAGATTTGGTTATTCGCTAACTCACATTTGCTCTCACCCTTTTTGTGCTTAATGTTGGCTGAAATTTGTTGTAATTTTCGGCTAGCCCATTATGGCTCACCGAATGTTCTTGACAACTCGCCAAAGTAGTTTGGCGAGTTTTCTCTAGTATTTTTTGAGATTGTTGTTTCACTAACTGTCTACAACTACATTTGTGTTTCTTCGCTTATTTTGACAGGTATGGCCAGACCAAAGGTTCTAGGAAACAGTCCACAACCCCAGAAGAAGGAGAAAGGGGTAGTTCTTGCACTGGAGGTTACAACTCCTCAATCCACAGGTCCTAAACCCCCTCAAGGAAGTGGTCTAGGAAAATGTAAAAAAAAGCCAGTGGTCTCTAGTCTCAGTTTGAGCAGTTCCAGTTCAGACATCATGGGCATAAACTCTACCCATCTAACCACCTCAAATTCAGAGAATGAGGAAGTTGCAGGGTCTAGGACCTCAATTCATACATCACCGCCAGACACAGAACCACTTAAGAGGAGGCGATCAGAACTTCACTCTAAAGTAGTTCATGATCAGTTGGCTCAATGTCCAGCACCTACAGTACCTTCGACACCGCTAGCACCTCCAGTCTCTTAAGCACCACAAGTACCTCTTGTCCCAATTCCTCCTCTATGTTCTATAAACCGACTAAAGGTAGATGGCTTGCAGACTATTGTGTAGGAGAATAGGTTGTCTAGAGACGGTATGGTGGAAAAATATCTGGTGGTGTGGGAGACGCTTTGCTTACAAAGGTTTCAGCAGTTTACTCAGCCCAGGGCCCAAAAGTTCCTTCGTGGGTTCGAGAATTATATGAAGGGTACAAAAAGTTGATCCCTAAAGGTAAGAAGAACGTTGGAGCAATGGAACCAGTGGATGATGTTGAGGTACGAGGCAAGTAAGTGAAGTGTAGTGAAACTTACATTAATGATTTGTTAGGCTGCACAATGTGTACTATCCATACGCTGATGGACAGAGTTAAGACCAAGACTCTTGATGATTTGAATGGGTGGTTCACCCCATTGTTGAGTGACATCACACCTCCTTGGCTAGAGACGGGATTTGTGATTCAAAATAAAGATCTGAATGTGGCTTCCCGATAATGGTTTGGGTTCATCTTCAGTACTCCAATAGCTTCAGGGAATGAGTCGATTATCTGGCATCCAAAGGTTGCATTGTTGGGGTGTATTATTGATAATGAGTGGCTAAATCTCTGGTCTATAATTTCATATGAGATGGTCATGAGGGTAAAGTAGAACCAAACCTCTTTACCATTTTTAGTTCTTATCACAGATTTGTGTCACCAATCCGGTGTGCCATTCGTGGCAAAGTCTGATGTTGAGGTGACTCCTACCTCCTCTACTGATAACCGGAGGATTGAGGCCGAGTACACAAAGGATTAAGTGGAGAGGACGAAAAAGGCTCTGGTGGACACCTCTCTGATTGTTGATGTTGAGGCCATGAAGGTCGATGCCCCTCTTTCTTCGCCAAAATTTGAGCCGACATGTATACCTATTTCTTCTTCTCCTACTGCTCCTACGACAACTCTTCATCCCATCCCCCTTTGACCGGACCATATTGTATAGGACGAGCAATCTAGCCTATTCAGCCAAAGCAAGGGCTTCGAGTAGAGGCAGTTGTTCCCTCTATGATTTAGAAGGCTATTAAGGCTTTACTTGGTCACATTCAGGATGAGTTGAAGATACAATGGATGTTGACTACGACATATAGCCTGGAATTGGAAACTCTCATAGTTAGGATTGAGGCATGTGAGTAGAGTGGTAGACAACTTACTGAATTGACAGCCTTGAAGGCTGATGTTGTTGGCCTCAGCGTGATGTGGATGAGTTGAAGTCCATCGATATCTCGATATTTTAGGGAAGTGTGGAGGTTCCCCAGGGCTCCAGTTCAGATATGTTAGCTACTTCTAAGATCCCTCCGATTACTGCGACTAGAGATGTTGTTGTAGCTGATAATGGTTATGAGTCAGATATGCCCGAGACTGATGATGAAGAGTTCGCAGTGGTTGAGGATGTGGTGTAGGAGGATTTGGAGGACCTTAAGAGTGAGATGGTCTGGATGGTTATACATACTTCCTTGCACGACACATAGATGCAAGGTTCTAGTAGGTCTCAGGCCACGGAGGAGGTCGTTGTCCAGCCATCCAGTGTTGGAAGGGAGCCGGGAACTGATGCACAGATTGAGCTATCCCATCTATACCGAGTTCACCTTACGCTAAGCCTGACAGGGGGATCTTTACTCTCCTCCATTTTTATTCCTGCTTTAATACATTAAGTTTTTCCTTCACATTAGGGACATTGTTTAGTTATTTTGGTGGGGCGAAGGTATCTTGATACCTATCCTCTTGGTTGTATTTTGTTTTCTTTTGGTTGTTTGGTTATTTTTACTATTTTTGTTCTATTATTTGTGTCTAAAACTTCTTCTTGGTTATTGAATGTGAATAAATATTAGTCTTATTTCTTTTATATCTGTTTTGTAATTGCGTGCTTCTATGTGATTATTGTTCACTTGTACATTTGAGTGTCGATTGCGATCAATACTGATGACTTGAATAGTGCTCTTGATGAACGATATGCTTGTGCAAGTCCAACGAGGCAAATTTGAGTTGCATAAGTCATGTGTGAACTCTTCGCATCTCATTGTGACAAGTAAATTATCGAAGTGAGTTTTGTAATGATCGTTGCACGGGAGCTTACTTGTAGAGCCATGATCGATGATTGTTTTGGATTCCTTTTGTGTTGAGGTTTACTTCAAATATGTGCATGGTGATATCTAGAACTTGCCCCACTTGTCCAATTGACTACTTTTGGTAAATGAAGGAAATAATCGTAGGCATTAATCTTTGAGAGTGAACCTAATTACTATAGCTTTTGTGTCACCACCATGTGTGTGTAAACCTAGCTTGGCACCATTTGAGCCTAACCTTTTCTTTGGATTAAACATGAACACAAATGGCCTGTTCATCACAAACTAAAACCTTCGTGAAACATTGATTTGTTTGAATAGCCAACTTAGGCCAACAACCTAAGATAGGGGTGTTGTAAGAATGAGGAAATAAATCAAGCAAGAATTTTGTGAAATCCATCCTTGAAAACTTGTGTTGAAGTATATGATGGAACCCCTCCATATAAAAGAATAAAAATAAAAATAAAAAAGATGAAAATTGCGCATTGTGGAAATGAAAAGAAAATGAAAACGTGTATTAATTCAGCATTGTGGAACTAAAATGGGTGTCCTATGAGCTATACCAAAATTTTTGTGTGCTTTGAATATGCCAAGGATGGATTCTGAAGATGAAAATAATGAAAGAAAAGGAGAAGAAGTGAAATTTGAGCCATGCTTCATGAAAGTAGAAGTCACTAAGCCAAAATGATCATACGTTTACCCTCAGCCTAGTTACAATCGTTGAAAGACCTTTTTGATCTTGCATGAGTCGAGTTGGAAAATACAAGCAAGCCTATGGGTAAAATCATGGATGTTTTTCTCATTAAGAGTGTGAGAGTTGATTTTGGTTCCTGAAATTGAAATCTTTGATTGGATTTGAAGTGAGCATTGTGAGCTTGAACTGTATTTGATGATGGCTAGTAATAGTTTGAAACTTTTAGTGTACAATTGAACATTGTATGTGTAGATTTAACCTTGTGTGCATTCATATTGAGTCTCAAGTAGCACTATTTGTAGACATCCATGTTGACCTGATTGATTTTGTGTTTTACTTGAGGACAAGGAAAAGTTTAAGTTGGGGGGTGTTGTTGATGAGTCAGGAATTTCGACTCATTTGGGGATTATTATTCAATGATTTAGTGTCCTTAATGCAAATTTTTAGCTCGTAATTGATGTTAATCTATTGATATACAACAATGAAGGCTTAAGAGTGGCGCAAGGACATTATATTGCAAAAAATAGCAGAAAAATTTGAGAAGCTGGAGTTTGCAGAAGCTACTCGGCAACTCGCCGAGTGAGCCTCCAACTCGCCTAAAGTTCCAGCAAAGTAGTCCATGCTCCAAACCAACTTGAAGAGAAAAAACTGTGATTTGGTGACGCCCCGAATGGATCAGCGACAACGATCAAGCTCGCCAAAAGGTCCAAAACAATTTGATGGAGGAGCCAATCCCAAAGGTAAGATGAAGAGAAACTCGATAGATCATCGAATGGGTCGGTGATCCCGACTAACTTCGCCGAGTTGGAAGAACAATTTAATAGGAACATATTAATTCATTTTTTGAACAAGGAAAAGGAGTTTCCACACTATTTATTCCTGTTTATTTGAGAGTTTTTACATTGTTTAACATTCTTAGTGGAGTTTGGGATTTAGATTTCAAAATTGTAAGATTTTAGCTTGATTTCAACATTTGGGTATTGCAGATCATTAGAAATTCAGATGGAAAACTTGTTGGTAATGATTTCTTGCTTTTCACTATGTTAGCTAAAACACCTCATCTTAAGGGTGTGATTATGTATTTGAATGTATTAATAAGCTAATGGGTGTTATTATTTGTTGACTTTAATGTTGTTTTGAAGTGGGTTCAATTATTTGTTCATGTTTTAATTGATGAATTGAAGTTGCTAATTCAATTATAGTTTAGCTCTTTATGCTTGGTTGAGAAAGAGGAATAGAGTAGATTGATTGATTGGTAGTTGTATTTATTGCGTCTTTAAAATCTAGCCTGAGAAAGAGGGTTTGATTGCGTCTTTACAAACTCAGCTTGAAAGAGTGGGTTGATTAAGGAATTGGGTGGTTTAGTCATGATAAGCTTGGTAATGTTTGACACAACTCACCTGGAACACAATAGTTGATCGAGAGATTCTATTGTACTCAAAACCTAGCCTATCCATTAAGATTCAACAATTTTAAGAAACTAGTAACTACCCATTACTCGAAATTAGCATTCGACTGTTCACATTCCTAAGGCCTGATCTCTAAATGTCTACTTCCCTTGTTAAGTATTCTTTGCCATAAATTGACTTATCCCCCCCCCCCATTTGATATTAATCATTTAAACTTCGTGATTTGTTTTCTTGTTACAAAATCTTTACTTCTACAATAATTAGGGCACATTTTTACTTCTTAATTAAATTATTTACCGTATCACTCCGTGTGGGATCGACCCCAACTCTTAGTTGGATTTATACTTGTTAGAGACCGCCTACACTTAGAATTGGACGAAAGTATAGTTTAGCGTATCCAGCAACCTTAATCCCTGAATCAAGCACATGGTAACAGTTCAAATCCATGATTACACGATATTAAACAAAGCAATTCAAGATAACCACTAAGTTAAATCAACACACAATCCCATAATTACACCGCTAGAGATTGGAGTTTTAGCCACTTGTCACAAAGTGTAAAGAAAATATTCCTTGCATGAAAGCATCCATGGGTAATATGCAATTAAGAAATTACAAGCAAACCCACTTTAAATTCAACTTCAATTCATCAAATTTAAGATAAAAGTTGAAAAACACAAAAGACTAAAAGTGTTCTCCACAAAGTAGCAAATGTTTCTCCCTCTAAAATATTCAGAACTCTCTCACCATTTTCGGATCCCCTTTTTCTTTCTCTTTTGGGCTATTTATAGTTTCCCAAAATTTGGCCCAAAACTCAATGCGTGACTCCTGTAGTGATCTTAGTCGGGATTGCCTATCTCATTTGGTGAATCACAAATCGCTCCTTAGTTCGCCCTTCTCTTTCTTCAGGCTTTAGGTGTTTAAACCTCAGTTGACAATCTCATTTGACTCTACCTTTCACATTAGGCACATTGACATTCACCACCTTTGTTCGCCTTTTTAGCCTTCAATTTTTCTCATAGTACTATCATCTTCAGCAATCACTTTATTGGTCTTTTGCATTCAGGGAGTCGCCTATTTTCTTTGAGTTTGCTGATCTCCCTCTAATAATTCTATCATTGCACTTTCAACTTAGTTGAGGTCTTACCCCCTGGGCAATCCACCGTTCCTATTAGGTAATCAACAATGCAGAGCTTACAATTCATTTTATGTTTTTGGCTAGTCTTAAAAACAGTCATTCTTGCCTTATCCATTAACCTTCAAAGATGCAAATCATTAGAATATCATTAGCATAGGACATAAATATGCATTGAGGACACAAATTGTTGAACGACATAGTCCTCAAATGAGTGCATATCTACCAGTCATCCGTTGCTCCCCACTGTAACTAGGTACATCAGCTCTCTTCTATGAAAGAGGGGCAAACTCATTCACATCGAGAAGGGTAACATCACCCTACAACATGGAAATGTTAATGGACCTCCAACATCATCCCTAAGGGTTGATTTGTCTCCCCTGAACTCAATTAACTTAGAGGAGATTTTCCTACACTTTTCTCTTGCCTCAACTCTCGTGGTGAGGTTGTCCAATCTATCCCCGTATGATGCTAGAGTGGTAAAGTGTACTACAACCTCAGCCCTAACTAGGAACATCTATGTGTTTATAGCCCTCTCAACAAGACTAGGCGTCTCTCTCTTAATCCTAGATGCCCTAACATCTGCAAAAAGTGCAAGGTTGTCCATCTGATAAATAAATTCCTAGGTCAAGGGTCACCGAGATGTAAATTCCTAGGTCAAGGGTCACCGAGATGTAGGGGCAGGTGTAGTTGGACTAAATAGTGCCAAAGAAGTAGAAGGCATAACTGAGGGTGGAGTGATACATGAGGTCTCTACAGAAGTAGTGGGACGAGCAGCATCATAATCTAAGGTAGTGGAATCTACTACCGGAGTTATGTCAGGTTGTGGAGACTTCCTTCTAGTCGCATCATGTCTCAAATAATTAGCCTTTATCCTCCGAATATTATTGGAAGAGGTGGGGGTAACTCTGACATCTCTCCACTCTCAGTATGGCACTCATGCAGCCTCACACAACTGTGTGATCAAGACTGGAAATGTGACCAATGTCTGCTCGTGGCATGTTGTCATCAACATCCCCTCAATAATAGCACCGACATGGATATCTACCTAGCTAATAATGATGAAAACCAATACAACCTTCGGGTGTCGAAGGATAAATTAATTTTGGGATGGCATGGGTTGCTGCTAATTAACCCAAAAAAATACTAGGAAGCGATGTTCATGTTTTACTTTTCTATCTTCACTCTGTCAGCCATCCACAGAAGAGTATTATAAATAAAATTTGAGGTCCCAACCACCTCTTAAGTGCATCCATGCTTTGCTTTACTCTATTGGTCACTTAACTTTGTGACTAAGAATGTGGTGGATGCAGTTTGCGGTAGATATTTCATGAGGAAGCCCTTCCCTGAAATGATGGCTATCATGGATGAGGTATTGAAGAATAACAAAATTTGGCATACACGAGATGCTTAAATCGAGGATCTTGGGTTCTCACTTGAGGTTTTAGCACAACAGAGAAAGAGAGGAAGAATGAGACCAAGACCCGGCTCATATGAAAACTCGGATGTATATACATACGAAACATCTAATAGGTGGTCCGGAAAACGTAAATTCACTAGGTGTTGCAGGCAGGTATGAAGACCATAAGTTTGATTTTTATGAGGAAGACAAATACTTGAACAACAGGGGGGTTTCCGGAATTACAACTCAGGCAACAAAGGCTATAATTCTAGAATGAAGGTAGAAATTATTAGCGGGATGGTCAATATGACAGATCTAGAAAGAGAGACCAAGATAATTGGCAAACTTAAGATGGGTTCAAAAATGATCGAAGTGTTGTGTACGTGCCTCCGGGAACAGAGATAGAACATGTAATGGGTCTAGTGGGTCCATGATGGAAGATATGTTGGAAAAGGTGTTGAAGAGGGTTGAATCTAGTAATGTGGGAGTAAAAGAGTTGAAGACCAATTTGTCCAACATGAGTCATCTTGTGGATTCACATTTAACGTCTATTAAGAAATTAGAATGATAATTGGGGAAACTCTTAGCCTCATTGAACCAAAGAAAAAATGGGACACTGCCAATGATACTATTCAGAATCTAAAGATGATTGGCATTGCATGGCTATTGCCACTAGGAGTGGTAGATTGTTGCAAGAACATGTACATCTATATATTGAGCAGAAGAGTCAGATTTAACTAAAGAGATAGAGATATCTCTAGGATTAGCGGAAAGTACAAGAAAAGAGAAAGAGCCTGTTGTAAAGGCACCACAACCTTTACAATATATTCCCAAAACTCCTCCTCCATTCCTACAAAGGTTCAAAGAGAAAATTGAAGATAGAAAGTTCTTGAATTTTATCTCCATTCTTCATCAGCTATTAATAAATATTCCATTGGTAGAACAGTTTGGAACAAATGTCAGGCGACGCCAAGTTCATGAAGGACTGAGTGACAAAGAAGAGAGCACCAAGTTTCGAACCTGTAGATAATGTTCAACATTGTAGTGTATTGCTACAATGTCCTGGGTACTGAATAAAGAGCATAAAGGTGCATTTACGATACCTTACACAATTGGTGCATTTTATTTCGCCAAAGCTCTGTGTGATTTGGGGCCAATATCAAACTCATGCCACAGGCAATATACAATCAACTGGACTTAGGAACTCCAAAGCCTACTGTAATGACACTAATATGTCCGTAAAAAGTCCTATAGACATTCTCTGTGATGTATTGGTCAAAGAGGTGAGTTTCATCTTTTCGGCTGACTTTGAGATTTTGGATTGTGATGTGGATTTCAAAGTTCCCATTATTTTGGGGAGGCCATTTTTTGCCACGGGTAAAGAATTGGTTGATGTGGAAAGCGACAAGTTAAAATTTAGGCTGAATAATCAGAGGTTAAATTCAAGGTGTGCAAAACAATAAAGAAAGCACAAGATATGAGTTTAGTGTATGTGATTGATGCAATTGATGAAGGGGTTATTGAAACATATATAGAAGAAAGGTTCACCGTGAAATCTCTAGCCGCGGTAATTATGAACTTTGATGAGGTTTTAAGAGTAGATTATGTAAAGACCTTAAATGCACTGTTGGGCATGGGTTCACATTCGTATTCTCATAAAACGTTAGACGTGGATCAGAAGAACAAGCCAAGTCCTCCAGCAAAGCTATCAATTGAGAAGCCACATGTGTTTGAATAGAACAACTACTTGGCCATCTAAGGTATGTGTTTGTAGGTAAAAATATCACTTTGGTAGTTAATGTGGTTGCAGATTTGTGTGTTGAAAAAGGGCAAGCATTAGTGAAAGAGTCGAAAAGGTTCAATTAATCAATTAGTTGAACCATTGCTGACATCATTGGTATATTCCTAGTACTTTCACTCACAAAATCCAACAGGAGGAGGATTGCAACCTAAGTATAGAGTATCAAGGGAGGTCGGATCCACCTATACAAGAGTTGTAATGAAGGAGATCATTAAATGCTTAGATGCAGGTGTGGTGTACCCTATTTTTATAGTAATTGGTTAAGCCCAGTACAATGTGTACCCAAAAAGGGAGGAATGACAGTGGTGGCAAACACTAAAAATGATTTTATCCCACAAAGGCCAGTCACATGGTCGAGTCTGCATGGAATATCATAAGTTTAACAAATCGAGCTTGAAAGAACATTTTCCAATACCTTACATGGACAATATGTTAGATAGGTTGGATAGGAAAGGCTGGTATTGTTTCTTGGATGGGTACTCTGGTTACAACTCGATTTTAGTTTTTCCTAAAAATCAGGAGAAAACCACTTTTACATACCTATATGACAGCTTCACGTTAAAATACATGCCATTTGGATAATGTAATGCTCTTTTGACTTTACAACGATATATGATATCCATTTTCTTAGACATGGTTGAAGACACTTTGAAGGTATTTATGGATGACTTCTTTGTGGTAGGTGATACTTTTTATTATTGTTTGTCAATCTTATCAGGGCTCTAAATAGATGTGAAGAGGCAAACCTGATTCTGAATTGGGAAAAGGTCCATTTTATGTTCAAGGAGAGCATTATATGGGGCAACAAAGTATGTGAGAAAGGTTTGGAGGTGGACTGGGAAAAGATTGAAGTCATTGAGAAGTTGCCTTCGCCTATTTCTGTTAAGGAAATCTATAGTTTCTTGGACATGTAGGGTTCTACAAGAGGTCACTAAAGAATTCTCTAAGATTGCACATCTTTTGTGTAAATTGTTAGAAAGGGAGATAAAGTTCACCTTTGATGAAGCATGCACCAAAGCGTTTTAATGTGTTATGGAGAAATTAATTTCAACTCCAGTTATCATTGCTCCAGATTGATCTGAACCATTTGAGGTAATGTATGATGTGAGTGGTGTTGCTGTGCGAGAAACACAACAAGATATTTTACCCAACATATTACGCAAAAGCAAAGCATTGAATGAAGCCCAAAAGAATTATACCGTCATCGAGTAAGAATGTCTTGCAATCGTTTATGCTTTTGAGAAGTTCAGAACGTACCTACTAGGCACAAAGTAATAGTGCACACTGACCATACAATATTGAGATATCTGATGGCAAAGAAAGATGCTAATCTAAGGCTGATAAGATTGGTGCTTTTACTACAAGAACTTGACTTTGAGGTTAAAGACAGAAAGAGGTGCTAAAACCAAGTAGAGGATAATTTGTCTAGGTAAAAAGGAAAAAAGAAAGGGGAAGTTGAGTTTGACATTGATGACTCATTTCTAAATGAGCATGTATTACCCGCTATTGTTGATCTTATTCCTTGGTTTGCTGCTTTTACAAGCTATCTGATCAGTGTTTTGATATCTGAGAACCTGACCTTTAAACAAAAAAAAGAAGTTATTGCATGATGTGGGAAAATACTTTTGGGGAAAACCTTACTTGTACAGGGTTTGTGCTGATAATATAATCAGGCGGTGTGTGCCTAGAGTTGAGATGTTGAGTATTTTTGAAGCTTGTCTCTCCTCTCCAGTTTGTGCACACCATGGAGGAACTCGTACTACCCACAAATTGTTTCAAAGTGGTTACTACCAGACCATAATTCATCAAGATACCGTTGATTGGGTAAAAGCTTTTGATACGTGCCAAAGGAGCGGAGCTATATCTTGTTCTCATGAGCTGCCTGTGACCCGTATCTTGGAGGTAGAGTTGTTTGATGTGTGGGACATCAACTTTATGGGATCACTTGTGAGTTCTTATGTGCAAAAGCACATTTTAGTGGCAGTAGACTAAGTCTACAAATGGGCAGAAGAAGTTGTATTGGCGGAGATAAATGGCAAGAGTGTTGCTAGTTTCTTAAAGAAGAATATTTTCTCTACATTTGACATACCTAGAGCGATTAATAGTGATGGGGGTTCACACTTCTATACCAAAGTGTTTAGAACACTATTGGCTAAATACGTTATGAAATAGCATAAAGTAGCTAACCCATACCATCCACAGATGGGTGGACAAGTTGAGGTTTCTTATTGAAAAACAAAGTCCATGCTGGATAAGACTGTGAATGCCAATAAGAGTGATTGGGAAAGGAAGTTAGATGATGCATTAAGGGCATACTAGACTGCTTTCAAAAAACCCATTAGTATGTCACCGTACCAGTTAGTATTTGGAAATGCATTTCATTTGCTTGTGGAATTAGAGCATAGGGTATTATGGGCGCTAAAAAACTAAATTTGAGTCGGAGTGAAGCAACAAACTTGAGGTTGGAGCATATAAATGAGATGGATGAGTTTAGCTAAGGGATTATGAGATCTGCTCTTTACAAAGAGAGGATGAAGTTGTACCATGATAAACACATTGAAAATGGACCTTCAGTCCTTGGGACTTGGTATTACTTTTCAAATCAAGTCTTGGAGTGTTTCCTAGAAAGTTGAGGGTCCAAGTGGTCAGGACGATTTAAAGTGACACAAGTATTTTAGTCTAGAGCCATAGAAATTTAAAATATAAAGGGTGAACGGTTCAGAGAAAATGGACAATGACTGAAGTTGTACATGGGGTTTCTAGAAGAGGTTAAGATAGTTGAGGAACTCCAACTTCATGAAGTCTAAGTAATAGAGTATCCTGCATCGCACCGCGACTTTAAATTGTGAGCTACTTGGGACGCAACCGAAGATGTAATTGTAATAAGTATTTAATTTTCTTGTATTTTTCTAATTTTATAGATCCACTTTGTGTTGAATGGTTGCAGGAAGTAATGCGGGTTGAAGAACTTCACCACAGGATGGTAAAGGGCGTGTGAAGACCTAGCCTGTCCATGGAAAGGGGGAGGCCTAGTCATTTAAACATTAGCCCCATTGTCTGGCAAGTGTTTACGTAAGGGTTTACGGTTGGTTCAGTCTTTGACGGACCATTTAGCCTCTTATGAAAATCTAGGTAAGTTTTCTTAATCTTGACTAAAGGTAGCACCACATGTGGGTTAATGGACCATGAAACTCTTTATGAGTCAGTTCATAGTCCGTGAAAACTAGGTTGACCAAAGTCAAATTGACCCGACCCTGTCTGGCCCTAACCCTAGCCCCCTATATATAGATTTATCAGTCCATAAGAAACAATTTATTCCCCACTTCTTTTGAATGCTGTCACGACCCAAGGCTAGCCCCTAGATGCGACACGACGTACTTGACCCTGAAGGGGTCTCATACAAGCCTCATAACATTTCATTGCATTCGATAATAGAAAATAGTACGAAATTAAAACTTTATTTAAACCCAAACAATCAAAAAGTCATTTAAAAATTATGAAAAACAACGGAAGTCTATTGTCTCACATGGCCATCTAAACACAACATCTGAAACTTAAGTAGGGACACGGCCCTTTACAATCAAAAATTCTAACAATAGTATTTTACATGAAAGAAATGGAAACATCAAGTACTTGTCCTCGATCTCTGAGGACATACCACTAAGTCTTGGAGAATCTCAAATCCAATTCCTTGATGTAGAGAAAGCAACTCACTTACTGGAACCTACACTTGTAGTTAAACATGAAGAAGAATGGGTTAGCGCAATTAAGTACTAAGTATGATAGCCATGCAAAAACATGCTTAAAACGGACATTTTATTTGAAAGTCATTCTTTTATGCCATTTTGATAAAACTTCATGAACATAGTAAAAGAGGCATAATATTCAAACATAACCAACATACAAGTCATTTAACCACATTAAAACATAATCAACATATAACCCTTTACCTTCACATTTTGCCTTCACCTCAAGTAACCCTCAAGCTATACTTTGTGCAATATATGGATAGCATCCCATACCACCATCCACACTAAAGTACCACCTTAAGGTCATAAAAAGTGAACTTACCATTCAACCTTCCCGTCTTTACACAATACTCATACATAAGAGAAATAAACCTTTCATAAGTCATATCGTCACCTAAGGACCATCAACTAAGGCAACTATAAGTCATACTTGTGCAATATGCAAGTAGCATCCCATACTACTACTCATTCTAAGTACTCCTTTGAAGTCACCATAGACAAGGCACATTCATATAGAATAAGTCGTAACAAGGAAGTAATTCATAATAAAATCCAAGTATAGCATGCATCTTTATATTTAAGCACATAAGACTCAACATTTTTCATTAACTTCATTTTGGACACAATCATACATTATCCATGAAGACTTAGAGAACACACTATGACCCTCCCAAAGCCTACTCGTGCAATGCATGGATGGCATCCCATACTACTACCCACACTTCATAGAACTCATCAAGAAACCATAATGTACATCTCACATGATGAGAATAGGCATTAACCGACATAGACCATGAGAGCTAAATCATGGAATCCGGTGTCATATAGTCTCACACCATAAAGGGGTGGTCTACTTGTCTAAGGTAGGACTGGTAACATTTTAGCTTGGATGGAATCCACTAGCTAATATCCTATGTGGGAACATAGTTATGGGATAAGAAAGATGTTTATTGAAATCCTGCCTAACGTAAGGAGAACTTCCATCTAACCATATCGTCTCTGTGCTTAGCATCCATTCCCATAGAGTAGTTCATTTTCATTAACATCACTATACTTGAGAGGGCCACAAACATTAGGCATACCGACCCAAGGTACATTACACAAGAAAGGACCACTATCATTAGGTTTACCGATTCAAGGTACATAAAGGATAGCTCATTCACTTTCCAAGAAGGGTGCCATATACATAAGGTCTACCGATACAAGGTCATCAATTCACAGATGAAAGGGCCACCAACATTAGGTCTACCGCTTCAAGGTTTTAACATTCCATTAGTTCCTAGACTCATCATGAAGGGCCACCAACATTAGGTCTACTGATCCAAGGTTTAGCCTAGAATACTTCATCATTCATTCATTAATTAATGAAAGGCTACCAATATTAGGTCTACCAATTCAAGACATTAAGACATTAAGTCAAAATACACTCATTATATAAGAAAGGATGCCTAAGCCTACCAATTCGAGATATCACAATCACCTTTTCATTCATTTATTCAAGCATAGGATATATAAGCCTACCAATTCAATATATACAATTCATAGAAGAAAACCATTCACAGTCCATCATCATCATTCATGTGTGTTAATTGAGAATATGCTTTCAATCAATAATACAATTACATTCTAAACATAATCATTATACATTCATTCAAATCTCACATATATACTTTATATCATAATTGTAATGACCTGAGAGCACCCCCTAGCCGTTACATGCGTATTCGACCTCTCGGAGGTCTAATACAAGCCTCTTAGCATTCATTCGTCGCATAGATACTAAAAACCATAAGCGATTAAAAACTTTCTTCACACACGAAGATACTTTCATTAAATAACAAGCGGAAGACTTCCTAGACTTTATACATGATGTCTCAAAACCATCTAATACTTGAATACATCAATGGGATTAAGCCTATACAAGACTTAAACACAATACTAGAAATACATCAAAAGGAACATGTAGGGTGTTGTCCTCCAATCTATAAGGACTCACCAAGTCTTCATCGTCAACACTTAGAAACCTATCAAGTAGCCATGACATGTCACCATCTCCCAATCCCTACACTTTAGTCAAAAAGGGAAAGAAAGGGGTTAGCACAATTAGGTACTAAGTATGGAGACCATGAAAAAACATGCTTCAACAGACATTTACAAGGAAAATATGCTTTCATATCATATGGATAAAACCTTCATTTCACAAGTATATGATACATAATACAAGTCAACATTCACATATAATACCATAGCCAACCATACATATACTCAACATATATCCATATACAACTCATGCTTAACTTTAAAAGAACACATGTCATTTCATTACCAAAGGACCTCTACCTAATATAAACTTAAGACTCACTTAAGTTAGAAAGGAAGTGACCGCCCATACAACCTCTTCAAGCACACTTAAGTGTTCCTCAAGATTACCTTAGACAAGGACATTTCCTTTACAACATAACATCAATAGACCAACATTCTTTAAGAAACCATTTACGAGACCTTCAAGTACATAAGGGGATTTCCACATAATAGTCAGACTTAGGGAACTCACTTTAGTATCTTCAAAGCCTTCTCGTGCCATGTGTAGATAGCATCCCATACTACTACCTAAACGTTGTAGAACCTATCCAATAACTATAGTTCACATTCCACATGATGGGAATAGGAATAATTGACATAGGCCATACTAGCTAGGCATGGAATCCAGAGTCAATCCTACTCCGTGGAGGTTGTTCTACTTGCCAAGGGTAGAACTACTAAGCAACCCATGCAGGCACATGGTTTGGGGTATGTCCAAGGAAATTCATTGTGCCTAATCTCATACTCAACTAGGCCACCTTCCTAACCACATCCACTCAGTGCTAGCCTTGTTTCCCATAGAATATTCAATCACATAAGTATTAGAGAGGGTTCTTTTTCTAGTTCAACCGACTCATAGTACCTCTTCCCAAGAAAGGCCCCATTTCTTAGTCATAGCCAATCAAGGTTCAAAAGGATAGCTCATTTAACTTTCTTAGATAAGGATTCTCATGCCATTCCGGGTCTATCCATCTCTAAGTCTATTATTTCACTCAAGAAGGGAACATTGCCCTAAGGCCCATCCTTCAAGGTTATACATTTACTTAGGAAAGCTGGACTTATGAATGGGCACCATTTCTTAGTTCTGCCGATTCAAGTCTTGGCCTAGAATTCCTCTTTTAGGATTTATGGAAAGGGCACCATTTCTTAGTTCTAGCCCACTTCACACAGTCATGCATTCAAAACTTTAAGTAACAAGAAGAGACACTTTAGTCTACTAATCAAGTCACAACATTATCATTTGAGGAAACTTCAAAATCCAACATCATTACATATATACATCATTAGAACATCTTCACATTATAGCATCACACAAACTTTACATATAACTTCATATAAGACTTTACATCTAGCCTCATATAGAACTTTACATATAGCTTCATTTATTTATAATAACACAACAATACAACAATATTCCTGTAATGCCTTTCATGACCATAACCATAATTCAAAAGCAACAAGCAACAATTCCACCAAAGGTGGATCCAACCTCAGAAACAATTATATTAATATTAATAGATCAAGTCATCTTACCACCTTCCAAAGGCCACAATACTCAATTCCATGTCAATTATACAATACTCATCAAGTTAGGTAAACTTACCTTCTTTCCATAGCTATCTTCATCATGCTCATATTCCAAAAATTAACAATACAATAACAATGATAATAACGACATTCAACTATACAATATCCAATAACCAACATATGGGCTAAATCCCAATTTATGACCATTCAAGGCTACTACCTCACATTATGCAATTCAATAACAATTTCCAGCAATTCAACATAGCTAAGATCATATAAGAACAACCCACATCAAACCACTCAATAATCCTTCATCAATTACTCAAAATCAATAGACCCACTTTAGGCCAAATTTAATGAATTTGAGAAGAACCAATGGGTTTACAAAGATTTCTTTCTTAAAACCATCAATAATCATTAATAACAACATGAAACATCATTTAAAATCATTTAATGCAAGTACCCATGCTTAGAATTCAAAATAGGGTTGTGTATTTGAAAAATCGTGAAAACCTTTTGATTGGGCTCCTTGAAAGAAACAATAATCAAGGATAAAGGATCCCCATACCTTAATCATCAAGAACCAAACGACATTGAAAAATGACTTTAAAATATACTTTAAATGTTTAAATATACATAAAAACACTTTAAACAATAACCCAAGGTACCCAAACTACCCCGCACTTAGTTGGACCTTTTTAAACAAGTCTAACTTGAGTTTTATTTTTGCAGATTTCGTCGGGAAACAGGTTCGCGACGCGGAGGTGTTCTCACAAGTTTCTGAAAATTAAATACTGAGACACAAGAGTCTGCGACACGTCCGCCCCGCGGACCAAACATTTGGCCCTTGGTGGAGCTAGTCCACGATGCGTACATGCTCCCTCAAAGCACAACTTCAAGCTACCTTGGCAGCTCGCTTGGCCAAGGTTGGGGTCCTTCTCGGGAACCCTTAGGGTGGCCCCCGGGGCGTTGTATCCGAACGTTTTGACCCTAAAAACATTTATTAAGACACTAGGGTCACCTCCACTGATTTTACACTCCAAACAACACATAAAAACATGAACAACATACTAGAACACACCAATACGTAAAAGACTAATTTCCAAACATCTTGGTCGTCCCTTGACATTTCAGTTCCAATCTCTTTAAACAGACTAAAAAGGCTATTATTCATTATTTTAACAAGTTATTAATACATAAAACCCATGTGAGGCTCTACTTTATCCTACTTCATTTTGAGGGGTGTTACAATATCCCCCACTTGGGAACATTCGTCCTCGAATGATACTTAAACACTTTTCAAGGAAAACGACCAAAGTAAACAATCCATACTCATGCATACCATAATATAAACCATACACATAATAAGGAGGGACATCACTCCACATCAAAGTCCCACAATAACTTCATGCAATCCAAAGAAGTAGGCACAACATCTACTAACTCCTTATGCATCATCTTTACCTTTTCTCATGCTATTGGAGGAACTTCCTTCTCCAATTCACATCATGCTCATTCCGACATTATTAAGCACATTATGCAATTTTTCTCATTAAAGCACAATTATGCAAAATTTACCATAAGGCACATTTAAGCAATTCTCTCATAAAGGCTCAATATGCAACTTCTCAATAACACATAAGGCATGCTAAGAAAGTCAACTTATGCAACATTTAGGCAAATCATTATAGATGCACATCAACATAAGGAACATAACTTTATGAAAACCCATTTTTCTTACTTTAACAAGAATTCATTTAAAACATGACTAATATAAGGAGACCATGGAAAACTCTTTTTCACCTAAGACTCCAAGACATGCTACAAGCTTCTAGGAACTCTTTGTTTTAGGCATGAATAGTCACATAAGAGAAAAGGTAAGGATATCAACACTCCTCAACCCCGTCACTACTCAACTTACCATCCCCCACTTAAGGGTAAACCAAGCTAAGGTCAACATGGACATGCCATAAGAATCTCAAGGGAGAAACCATCAATCTTACCAAAAACCATTCTCACCCAGCTCTTCAATTCCCTAAACCTCTTATAATGAGAACATCTTTCAAGCCTAACTCATGACTGCAAAGATTCTCAAAAAGCCTTACCATAAAGACACAACATCCCCACTTAGAAGGAACTCATACTAACTCTTTCAATTTCACCTCCTTCCACCTTATGGATCACCATAACACTAAACTTCCATACTCATCACACCTATGCCCTTTAAAACACCACACTCCATCATCTTTTTCAACATATCTCTACTGACATATCTAAGTCAGATTCTACCAATAACACACAAAACCATAAAGCAACCCATCCAACCTAGAGTCATCATCACAACCTTCCACACCACCTTCATCAAGTCACAAAGCCATAGTTGGCCTCACAACCAACCTATTCCTCTCCCTCAACCCCTGTAACCACAACGTCTCAACGTTCACACTAAAAGGACCATCACATATGGAATAAGAAAAGACATTATAGAGAGAAACTCTATGGCATGACTAAAAGAATGAAAAAGTGAAACTTTCTTAGCACCCAATAGCCTCCTATTCATAATGTGGCGTGCTTCACATTATGAACAAGACTCTACTAGATGTGGTTATGAGACAACCTAAGACCATACCGGGAACCTTATGTTCTGATACCAAGTTTGTAACGATCGGAGAGCACCCCCTAGCCGTTACATGCATATTCGACCTCTCAGAGGTCTAATACAAGCCTCTTAGCCTTCATTCATCGCATAGATACTAAACACCATAAGTGATTAAAAACTTTCTTCACACACGAAGATACTTTCATTAAATAACAAGCGGAAGACTTCCTAGACTTTATACATGATGTCTCAAAACCATCGAATACTTGAATACAACAATGGGACTAAGCCCATACAAGACTTAAACACAATACTAGAAATACATCAAAAGAAATATGTAGGGTGTTGTCCTCGAATCTATGAGGACAAACCAAGTCTTCATCGTCAACACTTACAAACCTATCAAGTAGCCATAACATGTCACAATCTCCCAATCCTTACTCTTTAGTCAAAAAGGGAAAGAAAGAGGTTAGCACAACTAAGTACTACGTATGGAGACCGTGCAAAAACATGTTTCAACAGACGTTTACAAGGAATATATGCTTTCATATCATTTTGATAAAACCTTCACTTCACAAGTATAAGAGACATAATACAAGTCAACATTGGTATATAAGACCATAGCCAACCATACATATACTCAATGTATATCCATATAAAAACCGTGCTTAACTTTAAAAGAACACATGCCATTTTATTACCATAGGACCTCTACCTAATATAACCTTAAGACACACTTAAGAAGACAAGAAATGACCGCCCATACAACCTCTTCAACCACACTTAAGTGTTCCTCAAGAATACCTTAGATAAGGACATTTCCTCTGCAACATAACATCAATAGACCAACATTTTTTATGAAACCATTTAGGAGACCTTCAACTACATAAGGGGACTTTTACATAATAGTCGTTAGACTTAGGGAACTCACTTTAGTATCTTCAAAGCCTACTCGTG
Organism: Solanum stenotomum; assembly: GCF_019186545.1. Lineage (NCBI taxonomy): Eukaryota > Viridiplantae > Streptophyta > Magnoliopsida > Solanales > Solanaceae > Solanum > Solanum stenotomum. The sequence goes on along the minus strand of NC_064289.1, from coordinate 41,779,118 downwards.
TCATGTGTAGATAACATCCCATACTACTACCCACAAGTTGTAGAATCTAGCCAATAACTATAGCGCACATACCACATGATGGAAATAGACATAACCGACATAGACCATACTAGCTAGGCATGGAATCCGGAGTCTATCCTACTCCGTGGAGGTTGTTCTACTTGCCAAGGGTAGAATTGGTAACCAACCCAAGTAGGCACATAGTTGGGGGAGGTCCAAGGAAGTTCATTGTGCCTAATCTCATACTCAAATAGACCACCTTCCTAACCACATCCACTCGGTGCTAGCCTTGTTTTCCAAAGAATATTCAATCACATATGTACTAGAGAGGGTTCCTTTTCTAGTTCAACCAACTCATAGTACCTCTTCCCAAGAAAGGCCCCAATTCTTAGTCATAGCCAATCAAGGTTCACAAGGATAGCTCATTTAACTTTCTTAGATAAGAATTCTCATGCCGTTTCGGCTCCATGTATCTCTAAGTCTATCATTTCACTCAACAAGGGAACATCGCCCTAAAGCCCATCCTCCAAGGTTATACATTTACTTAGGAAAGCTAGAGTTATGAAAGGGCACCATTTCTTAGTTCTGCCGATTCGAGTCTTGGCCTAGAATTCCTCTTTTAGGATTAATAGAAAGGGCACCATTTATTAGTTCTAGCCCACTTCAGACATTCATGCATTCAAGACTTTAAGTAACAAGAAAAGACACTTTAGTCTACTAATCAAGTCACAACATTATCATTTGAGGACACTTCATAATCCAACATCATCACATATATACATCATTAGAACATCTTCACATTATAGCATCATACAAACTTTACATATAGCTTCATATAGGACTTTACATATAGCCTCATATTGAACTTTACATATAGCTTCATTTATACATAATAACACAACAATACAACAATACTCGTGTAATGCCCTTCATGGCAACAATCATAATTCAAAAGCAACAAGCAACACTTCCACCAAAGGTGGATCCAACCGAAGAAACAATTATAGAAATATTAACAGATCAAGCCATCTTACCACCTTTCAAAGGCCATAAGCCATAATATTCATTTCCATGTCAATTATACTACATTCATTAAGTTAGTTCAACTTACCCTCTTTCCATAGCTATCTTTATCATCCTCATATTCCAACAATTAACAATACAATAACAATGATAATAACAACATTCAACTATACAAGCTAAGCTACACAATATCCAATAACCAACATAAGGGCTAAATCCCAATTTATGACCATTCAAGGCTACTAAATCACATCTTACAATTCAATAACAATTTCCAGCAATTCAACATAGATATGATCATATAAGAACAGCCCACATCAAACCACTCAATAATCGTTCATCAATTTCTCAAAATCAATAGACCCACTTTAGGCCAAATTTAAATAATTTGAGAAGACCCAGTGGGTTCACAAAGATTTATTTCTTGAAGCCATCAATAATTAGTAACAAAAACATGAAACATCATTTAGAATCATTTAATGCAAGTACCCATGCTTAGAATTTGAAATAGGATTTTGTGTATTTGAAAAACCTTGAAAACCTTTTGATTGGGCTCCTGAAAAGAAAGAATAATCAAGGATAAAGGATCCCCATACCTTAATCATCAAGAACCAAACATAATTGAAGAAGAAATTAGTAGCCATCATCAACCGTAGCTCCATCTTTCACCTTGAGCTTCCATGGGGTTTTTGAGAGAGTTTTGAGAGAGGAAGGGTTTTGAATTTAGGAGATTGACTTTAAAATAGACTTTAAATGTTTAAGTATACTTAAAAACACTTAAAACAATAACCCAAGGTACCCAAACTACCCCACTTAGTTGGACCTTTTTAAACAAGTCTAACTTGAGTTTTATTTTTGCAGATTTCGTCGGGAAACAAGTTCGCCACGCGGAGGTGTTCTCACAAGTTTCTGAAAATTAAATACTGAGACACAAGAGTCTGCGACACGTCCGCCCCGCGGACCAAACATTTGGCCCTTGGTGGAGCTAGTCCACGACGCGGACATGCTCCCTCAAAGCACAACTTCAAGCTGCCTTGGCAGCTGCCTTGGCCAAGGTTGGGGTCCTTCTCGGGAACCCTTAGGGTGGCCCCGGGGCGTCGTATCCGAACGTTTTGACCCTAAAAACATTTATTAAGACACTAGGGTCACCTCCACTGATTTTAGACTCCAAACAACACATAAAAAAATGAACAGCATACTAGAACACACCAACACATAAAAGACTAATTTCCAAACATCTTGGTCGTCCCTTGACGTTTGACGTCCAAACTCTTTAAATTGACTAAAAAGGCTATTCTTCATTATTTTAACAAGTTATTAATGCATAAAACCCATGTGAGGCTCTACTTTATCCTACTTCATTTTGAGGGGTGTTACAATAATGATATATACTACAAGGAAGATATCCATCAATTCAATACAACAATATACATAGTAAGTAAACACCTCCACCATTCAAGTGGATCAATAGATCAAGCACAATTCTACTTTAATATGTAATTTGATCATAACTTGCCCTTCAAGGGTCATGGATCACATTCACCCACACACCCTAGATCAATACAATTTGTCAAGAGAAATAAGATGTTTCAACCTTCTATATCCATATACTCATAAACAATTCACATACTTCATAATCAATCAAATTCCAATCACAAATCACAACTTAAGAATTTGGGGGAAAACATGGGTTCTAGGAAGAAATATCTTTAAATCCACAATTCATTCATAAATCAATGAAATAAAGACTTTTGGAATCATTTAGAATTGAACCCATGCATATATTGAAATCTAGGGTTTTTGGGTAAACACTGGAGACTTGAAATCACTTTTGAAATTGACTCCTTGAAAGATAATAAGTAAAGGATGAAGACCACCATACCTTTAATGGAAGAATCCCACGAAAATCCCTTGAAAAACTTGAAGATTTGACCTTGGAAGCTTGAAGTCTTCACCGCTAATGGAGGTTTCTAGAGAGAGAACTTTTGAGAAGAGAGGTGGGTTCTATTTGTTGATTTCGAATAATGAGTTGAAAAATAGAGATTAATACTTTTAATACTCTTAAAATACTTTAACTAACCTAAAATAGCCGTCCCCCAACTTAACTCAACTTAAAATGATTTTACCAAAAGACTCTCACCTTAGCCGAACCAAACCAGCAACACAAGTGGGGACTCACGGCACCAAACCACGGACCGTGGTCTTGGTCACGCCCTGTCCTGATCAAGCGTGGTTTGGGGCTGTGGCTTGGTTTTGTAGGCCATGACCTACGGAGGCCATCCACGAGGCGTGGATGGACCTACGGGGCGTGGTCCCCTTCTGTAGGTCACCATGTTTTAGGACAGTTTTTGGTTTCAAGGGGTCTTGGGGGATAGGCTTAGGGTCTTCCTCAAGGACCCCTAGGGTGGTCCTTGGGGAGTCATACCTTGACGTTTAACCCCTAAGCCCCTCAACTATAGCTCGGAACAACATTATACACCCTCAAACCTCACATCAACTAAATGATACACATGTTTGGCTCTTGTTTCACTTATTAGTTTTACGGGTCATTACAAATACAAACTGTTCCAAGCATACAACGAGCCATTTTCACTCATCTCTACCAAATAGTTGATAAATAAAAGGGTTCTAGGAAGTCATTTCTATCAAAAACTAACCCCTCATATTGGTTTTGAAGTTATTTAAAGTAAGTGTTCAATTCCTATCGATTTAAACTTGACCTTTTAAAATTAGAATTTGAAAATTGGTGATTATTGAGGAAGTTGGGTATATGCTTGTTAATATCTGAATGTTTTTGCTCGTATGTTGATGTGTAGGGTTTGGGACTCAATCAATCGCATAATTGAGGCTTGAAATAGATAAACTAATTGATGGGTTTTTGTTGCAAAATGTATCTATGTATATGGAATGCTTGGGGTAGTCATTTATGTGTTCCATGTGTATAATGTCAAAATTAAGGGCTGGATTTATAGAATAGGGAAAATTGCATCGATGTGTAAGTCCATAAGAGGCCTAACGGTTCGTGTACATTTTCACAAAATGTTAAAACCCTCATGAACAACACTTAGATTGTATTCTCCTGCAACATCCATTCACGGAAGCTTGTAAGGACCGTGAAACATTTTAGGACCATATAGCCTCCCGTTAAAAAAATAAAAATAAAAAATAAAATCAGAAAGATTTTATGTTTCTTTGTAGATTTAGTGCCCTTTTACAATGATAGATTGAGTCACGATATTACTAAGGGAAATCGTCACTTTGTATAATTACATATGTGAAGTTTGAGAACTAGTTAGTGTAGTACTTTTCAACTAAAATTTAATTCTAACCCTTTGTTTCATAGGTACAATGGAAAAGACAAGGCGCAACATGTCATAATTGCACCTCTCACCCTCTTCTTCTCCAGAGTAAAATTCAAACAATGAAGCATCCAGTAATTCAGAAGTCCAGGTCGATACTATAATTAAATAACATTAACCTGAGCAACTCGATCTTGGACGGCTAGAGCAATATATTAACATGAACCCACTCCTTACCAATTTGAAGAGGAGGGAGATGGTTTCATGAGTGAGCGTGAGTTTGAAGGTGAGTTTAGGGCCTCCGGAGATAATGCATCCAAAGTTGGGGTGAGGAGGAAATAGGGATAGTGCGGAGGACAATGACAACAGTGACAGTGATGATATTGCTGAGAAGTTTTTTCGAGAAGGAGAAGTTGATCTAGTGGTCCAGCGACATCTTATTGAGGTTATCTGAAATATCTGGGCAATCCCCGATTCAAGGGCTATCTTTGACTCTAGCATATCCACAAAGTCTAGTGGCATAGGAAAGAGACCAATTGTTCCTGAAAGTACAATTGTAGGCTATCTTAGAGATTCACAACCTATTCAAGAAGCATAAATTTGAGTGGATGACAAAAAATTATGGGACATTTTGGGAGGCATTTAACTCGAGAATTCTACTCATCATATGCTGCTCATTACTAAATTGTGTAACCTCTGAAGCATCCAAAAAGTTGAAGAAAGAAGCAGCGCTGAAAATACCACCACTAGATAAAGTGCATGTTTGTGGTGTAATGGTGTATATTTTGGAGACAACGATAAATAGGTTTCTATATGCTCCAGACTACACTGCACCTACTTTGGTGGGACTATATGAGAATCGTCATTATTCTGTGACAAGTGAGTATGAAATGAATGACCATGTGTCGCATGAAAGCATTATGAAGTGGATTGTTGGGCTTATTGCAAGTGACAATGAAGCAACACCATAGGTGACAAACTCAAAGATGCACATCACAAAAGAATGTTTAACCTTTCCAACTAAATTCTACTAGGCAGTGGTTCATACACAGTTGAGGTCAATGGTCAATGATGACACCCTCTCTCAAGTATAGGCATCCTTAATAGCTTGTATTAGAACGAGTTATGCACTTATTATGGGTCAATTGATTGCGACAGAAATGGGGAATCGTGCTCCGAATGAAAAAATAGGTCTTCCCTTTCCTTGTCTAATGAGGAGACTACGCCAGCATGCCCATGCTAATAAGTTAGTGGATCAGTTCTTCGATGCCACTAAACTCACATATGCGGATTTGATAAAAAATGTGGCCAACCCACTATACAGAACAAGAGCAGATCCAGCAGCACAATTGTCTATAATGCTAAATTTACCATGTGAGCCAACAAAGGTTGAGGGAGCAGCTGGTGAGTCCACAGAGGGGACAACATAGGCAGCTCTGGGAATCCAACCTTCAGTAGCACCAGCCTCTTCAGCCAAAGGTACTATTGTCATAATATCCGTTGCATTTTTTGAGAAACATGTAGTTCTGTAACAATAAAATTGAGCGATACTTGATAATGTAGTTTAAAAACTACTGCAGCTGATCCAAGGACAAGTGCAAAGTGCTTTGCATATGTTGTGGGATGAGCTCAGAAGAGAGATTTCTGTGATAAGGAATCGAGTTTACATTCTAGAGACACATTTAACTGGCTAAATAGATTATTTGAGCTCTACAGATGATGAGTCTCTATAGGCTCAACATGATGTAATGAAGGTTGACATTGAGAAACTTGCTGACAAGCTAGTTGAAATGCTACCCACATTGGTGCCAAATTCACTAATGGATCTATTCAGGAAGCCTCCAGCAACACAAGTAGTTGGGTATATTTGGGGTGATCTTACAAGGCCTGAGACAGGAAAAGATAAGTGGAAGAATAGAAGTCATAAGTTTTTCCGCCTGATAATTCCTCTCGGGAAGCTGCATAATGACTTAAGAAAGCGAGAAAATAATCTTGGAAAGCATCTAGAGAGAAAGAAACACTGGAGCAGAAACAGCATGAGAAATTGTAGTCTGGTGCTTCTGCTAGTCACATTCCCGGGACTATGACCAGTAAGAGTCCAGCTAACCTTCTTGTCACTATTGAGGGTCGTGATCCAGGGAGTGAGCCTCTATATGGGAAGGCACCAGTTGACGCGGGTGTTACTATCACTCCGACTACTAACGACTAGTAGTGTGTATTGTATTGGTTAGTTATGTTGTAGTGTGTTAGTGTACATGTTCTTTGAATCCGTTGAAGTATGTACAGATACATTAATATTTTGTGTTGAATCTGATAAACCGCTCTCTGATTTGATAGTTGACTGTTAGGCTCTTTGTGTGACATTTCACATACTTGTGTGTTGATCATTGTTAACTAGAACAGGAATTTGTTGACTGAATGCTAAAAAGTTTAAGCGTGTACCGTGAATGTGTAAGTGTTTGTGTGAATTCTAAATTTGTAGGTACAAGTTATAACTTGCGCGAGTAGTCTTGACAAGATTGTTAAATAATTGGATAGACATGGATCATAGGCCGATTTTGTATATAGTTCAGTTTAACCAAACACCTACCAAATGAAATGATGAACCCTTTGAACCCTGTTTGACCCTTGAAATTGTTGTCTATCATTAATACTATTTATTTCTGAATACAATTGGTTACTCAGTGTAACACTCCAGAAACTTATAAGCTAAACTAGAGCTTAACATAAGGATTAGAGTCATAAACGAACCTCCTTGTACCTAAAAATATAAGGTTTCGTCTTAGAACATCAAGGTATGACCCCTAAGGACCAACCATGGGTCCTTGAGGGAAAATCTTAGGAGGCTGCCTAGTAGTGACCTAAGGAGGTGAACCACACCTTGTGGGTCAGCCCATATCCCGTGGGTGAGGGGTCGTGGGTCAAGCCTGCAAAAACAGATCTCTCAACCTCCACCCATGTTTCACTAGCATGCCACGTGGGTCCATCCATGGACCGTAGTCGTGTGGTTATGGGTAAGGGCTGAAACTGCCATTTGGCAGTTACACTTAGGGGCATTATAGGGTTTTCCAGTTTTCATTAGTATTAAGTGACATCATTTTATACTAATTTACAATAACTATATATAGGTTTTAAGAAACCCAAATTAAGTCATCTTCCTCATAATTCGAAATCCCAAAAGAAAGACCCATATCCTCTCCACAAATTCAAACTCTCTAGAACTCCAAGGAAGAAGAAGAAATAAGGTGAAGTAAGGATTGAAAGAGAAAGGTTTTCTACTAAATTTCATTGGAATTCATTTCTAAGGTATGGTAGTCATGTATCCATGGATAGAATCATCCATGGAGTCCCTCCAAAACTCAATTTCAAAGATAGAAATTCCCCAAAAAGCTAGGGTTTGACTCCAAGTCACAGTTCCCTGCAAAAATGATTCTATTGCTTTAATTACTCTATATTATGATTTAATTGATGATTTTTTATGGTTTTATGATGAAATCTCGCAAGAATCTATGAAATCCCATATTCCCAATTTATGACCTTGTGATGTGGGTGAATTGTAGAAACAAAAATATTATGAGATTATGCTTATTGTAATTGAACTAATTAAATTATGTTATTATCCATGTATAATGTAGTAATTCAAGATGTGTTGATTGAATATGATCTATGGCCATTGAAAGGCAACATATGGGAACTGTGCATGATTATGAGGGTTATGTATATGCTTTAGGAACACTTTGAGCGTAAAGTAAATATGATTATGATCTAGCTGTTGTGTTATTGGAGCTTATCCTCATGTACATACTTATGTATGAATATGATATAATGTGAAAGGTTTTCTCACAATATGATGATTCTAAGGTTGAAAGGCTATTCTCACCTAATGAATCTATGAGCTATAGTATGAGTTATGTTGGATTGAGTGTCAAGACATTCTTCCATAAATATGAACTTAGCAACGAGTGGATATGAAAATGAGATGGAAGCTTATACAATAGCTAAGTTTGGCATCCCAATGAAAGCTTTTACATTAGTTGAGTCCGACTTTCCAAATGGGTTCCTTCTACCTTTGTTGAGTGCGGGTTCCCAAAGTATGTATCTCATGAGATGGAAACCTTCTACCTTAGTTGAGTACGGGTTTCTAGTAGCAATCTCCTTATCCCATAAACTATGTTCCCACATAGGTAGTTAGCTAGTGGATCCATCAAGCTAAGAGTATGGTTCTACCTTAGGCAAGTAGGACAACCCCTTTTTGGTGTGGGATAGACACTGAATTTCATGTTAAGCTCACATGGTCTATGTCGGTTAAGACTTATTTCCCAATTATGATAGTATGAACAAGCAGATGAATTATGAACTATAGTTACTCAAGAATCTTTACTTAGTATGGATGGGATTATGGGATCTTATCTGTGCATTCCACAAGTATTTTTTGAGGGTATGTATGGTTGTTCCTTTTATGATATGATAATCTATGAGTTGATTATGTTTATGACTTATGCTTTTCCACAATCTTCAAAATGATGCTTTAACTCAGTAAATTGCATGTATTCCACTAAAATGTCCCTTTTATAATATTTTCATGATTTTATGTATTGCTATCATACTTAGTGCATTTTTGTACTAACCCATATTTTCCTACATTTTTCCCAAGTGTTGGGTCCGGTTCTCAAGGTGGTCCCCATTGTAGCTAGAGCTTGGATTGACTCATTTCTCCTTGCTTGTTGGTGAATCATCATGATTCGAGGACGAATATTTTCACCTAGTAGTTTCATTCTTGTATTTACATTCCAGATTATGGTTTATGGGTTGTTACCCTATTTTATTCAAGTATTGTCATAGATGGAAAATTGAGACACGTCTAGACTTCAACTTTCCTTTATGAAAAATTTGGACTTGAAATGCATTTTTACTCTTATTTTTCTATTGCTTATGTGATAGTATGTTAAGTGGCCTACAGAGTTCCTTTCGGGGTTCTATGTGCCTTGTTACGTCTAGGGGGTACTCTTGGGTCGTGACAAACTTGGTATAAGAGCACATGGTTTAGAATAATTCTACGATGATGTCTCATAAGTTACGTCTAGTAGATTCTTGTTCATGAATGTGAAGCCCGCCATATTTATGAATAAAAGGCTATAAGATGATTAGGAAACTACACTTCATTCATTCCTCTTATGTCGTGCCTTAGAGTTTAACTCTATAAAGTCCCTTTCCTAATCCTTCTCCTGTGTCTTCAAGAAGTGAGTACACGAAGGGCTAATGCTAGAAGAATGGAGGGTGACAATGTGAAGGAAGGAGCTCCTCCTCAAGCTAATCAAGCTCTAGTTGATCCTATGGTTAAGAATGTGACCCATGCAGGGTTTAAGTCTACTATCCAAAAGTTGGCTAAATTCCTGATGGCTCAAGACAATAGAGAAGTTGTAGCTCCGGTGAATCCAAAAGTGAATTCAGCTACTTTTAGGGTTAGGAATTTTGCTAGAATGAACCTTCCCAAATTTCATGGCTCTAGAGTGGAAGAGGATCCCCAAAGGTTTATCCATGGAGTTTATAATGTTCTTAATATTATGGGTTTTCTTCGGAAGAAAAGGTGGAGTTCGCTTCCTACCAACTAAAGGATGTTGCTCAAGTATGGGATGATCTATGGAAGAGGGTGAGACCCATAGGAGCAGGCCCGGTTGAATCGAAAACATTCAAATCGACATTTCTTGATAGATTCTTTCCCCGAGAGTTGAGGGAAGCTAAGGTGGAGGAATTCATTAACCTTCATGAAGGAAGTATGAGTGTTAAGGAGTATGCCTTTAAATTTAACCAACAATGAAAGTATCCTCCATCTACGGTAGCAGATTCGAGTAATGAGATAAGTAGGTTTTTTACGAGTGTGTTCGACTTGGTTGAGGTAGAATCACGTACGACAATGCTCTATCATGACATGGATATCTCAAGTCCTATGTTGCATGCTCAACAAATTTAGGAGTAAAAACTCAAGAAAAAGAATAGAGGTGAAAAGAGTTAGAATCGGTGATGGGAACTTCTCCAACGCTAGGTCCGATGGACAAGGTCGACCTAGGTTTAGAAAAAGGTTATCCAACCAAGGCTCCTCTAGTGATCCAAGGGTCAAAAAGGATAGGATTTCCAACCCTAAACCTTAAGGAGGTAATAGTTGTGGTTCTTATGTTGCTAGGCCTAATTGTGCAAAATGTGGAAGAAAGCATGATGGCAAGTGCCTTGTTTGTACCGATGGGTGTTTTAGTTGTGGGAAGGTTGGCCACAAGATGAGAGATTGTCCAATGCTCAAGGTTAAGGGAATGGAAGATAAACAAGCTCCTCCAAGCGGTTCAAACTCCAATGCCCACAAGAAAAACCAATTTTATGCTTTTCAATCCCGAGGTGACCAAGAGAGCTCGCTGGATGTGGTGATCAGCATGTTAAATATCTTTTCTATTGATGTATATGCCTTGTTAGATTTCAGTGCTACTTTGTCCTTTGTGACCCCTTTTGTGGCCATGAAGTTTGAAATACTCCTTCAAGTGTAGGTATAACCTTTTTCGGTCTCTACCTCGGTTGGTGACTCGGTGGTGGCTAAAAGAGTCTATTGAAGTTGTCCCATTTCCTTGTCACATAGAGTTACTTTGGTGGATTTTGTAGTGTTAGATATGTTAGACTTTGATGTTATTTTGGGTATTGGTTGGTTGCATGCATGTTATGCCTCTATTGGTTGTAGTACTCGGGTGGTTAGATTCCAATTTCCAAATGAGCCTATCTTAGAGTGGAAGGGGGGAAATTCAATCCCTAGAGGTCAATTCGTCTCTAGTCTTAAAGATAGGAAGATGATCTCCAAAGGGTTTATTTACCATCTTGTTAGGGTGAAGGATGTTGAATCTTAAAACCCTTCTCTAGAGTCTGTTCCGATAGTAAATGATTTTTTGGAAGTTTTCCCCGATGATTTGCCCGGTATTCCTCCAGAGCGAGAAATAAATTTTGGTATTGATCATTTATCGGATACGCAACTTATCTCCATTCCTCCTTATATAATGGCTCCGACGGAGTTAAAAGAGTTGAAATAGCAATTAAAGGATTTGCTAGATAAGAGTTTTATTCGACCGAGTATCTCTCCATAGGGTGCTCCAGTATTGTTTTTTATGAAGAAGGATGGGTCTCTTAAAATGTGCATTGATTATCGTCAATTGAATAAAGTGAGAATCAAGAAAAAATATTCCCTTCCGAGAATTGATGATTTGTTTGACCAACTTCAAGGGGTTATTTATTTCTCTAAGATTGATCTTCATTCGGTTTATCACCAATTAAGGGTTAGAGGGTTGATATTCCAAAGACAACCTTTAGAACCCGGTATGGTCACTATGAGTTTGTGGTAATGTCGTTTGGATTGACAAATGCTCCGGCGGCATTTATGGACTTGATGAATAGTGTGTTTAGGCAATACCTAGACATGTCTGTGATAATGTTTATTGATGATATATTTATCTATTCAAGGAGTGAGAATGAACATATGGACCATTTGAGAATTGTGTTGCAAGTTTTTAAGGACCAACAACTTCCTACAAAGTTTAGCAAGTGTTAATTTTGGTTAAGATTTGTAGCTTTCCTTGGTCATATTGTGTCAAGCAAGGGTATTGATGTAGATCCTTAGAAGACGGAGGCGGTCAAGAGTTGTCCTAGACCTCTAACTCCTTTGGACATAAAAAGCTTTTAGGGTTTGGCCGGTTACTATAGGAGGTTTGTTGAGGTGTTTTCCTCCATTTCTTCTCCGTTGACGACTTTGAATAAAAAAAAATCTATGTTTTAGTGGTCGGAGGCTTTTGAGAAAAGCTTCCAAGTGTTGAAAGATAGACTTACATCCGCTCCGATGTTGACCTTACCGGAGGGTACATATGGTTTTGTTGTCTATTGTGATGCCTCTAGAGTGGGGTTGGGATGAATCCTCATGCAAAACGGTGAAGTGATTGCCTATGCTTCAAGACAACTTAAAGTACATGAGAATAATTATCCTACCCATGATCTTGAATTAGCGGCGGTGTTATTTGCCTTGAAAATATGGAGACACTACTTGTATGGGGTCCGTGTGGATATTTTCAACGATCACAAGTCTTCAATATGTGTTTAGTCAAAAGGACTTGAATATTCGTCAACGAAAGTGTCTAGAGGTATTAAAGGATTATGACATGAGTGTCCTTTATCACCCCGACAAATCTAATGTTGTAGCAGATGCACTTAGTAGACTTTCCATGGGTAGTGTGGCTCATGTAGATGATAAAAAGAAAGAATTGGTTCTCGAGCTGAGTGTGTGGACATAGGACTAGGGTTCACTCTCTCGAGCTAAACCTCATGTAGACCCACTCACATTGGCCATCAATCTAGTGGCCTTAGTTTTACAACCTCTCTGTCGAGCAAGTCAAAAACAAATAAATAAACTTGTATTTTCAACTATAGATTTATTAAATTCATCCATAACCACTAAACGAATTCACATTTAACCTACAAATAGACTATCTGCAAGCAAGCCCCAACAATTATCTTAACCCATATTCGCTAAATCACACCCCAAGAATTGGGGTTTTTAGCCACACGTGTATAAGAGATAGAAATTATACCAAATTGAGTTTGCATTCAACTGGGTATGAAGATTTAAGTCTTGATACAGGCCAAGATTGAAGAATCCAAGAGACCCAAATCCAAATCTTGAAGATGAAACAATTCGGAACTTTCAGTGTTCAAAACCCTCTCAAACTTAGAGCAAAAATATCAGAAAGTACTATTTATACAAAAAAAGTATAATAATTGTTTGACACTTAAAACTATAAATCTAACTAGTATTTATAGTTTTTATAGATTTGTGCTGCAGCGGATCATTCGGTGTTGATAGTCGAAATTGCCGATCAACTCGGTTATTCGCCCTTTATTGTAATTTATCGTCGTCTTGCACCAGCCTTCAACATCGTCGTGCTCTGTGTCATTGGGTGGCATGGTACTTCTTCGCAGAACTTCTTGACGATGCGCCAACTGCTACCTTTTTCTGCCGACTTGATCATTTTCTTCAGGGCTCAACAAATTGGAACAAAAGACGAAGTGAGACCCTTCGGTGACTCGCCAGGTGGACTCGACGATCCTCAGACCTTCATTTCTTTGTTGTTTTCAGCCTTCTCATTCCTTTTTGCAACGTAGTGTCAATGCTTGATAACGTTCAAATATACTTCTTGAAAAGAAATAAAACGATCGTATGCAATATATTTACCCAACTATGAGTCGGGGTCAATCCCACAGAGAATATGGAAGAATATTGTCAATAGTAAATATTTAACTCGATAGTCGTTATAAAAATGGGGGATTTAAATTGAAATAAAATAAAATAAAAATAATAAAAAGATAGCTTTGAAATAAGTATTTATTTATATTCAGATTATGAAAAGTAACTAGGAATGTGTTCCCCATAAGCT